>NC_140165.1:66427995-66450495 GCF_963971535.1 Notolepis coatsorum
TTGACCGGAGGTAGGTGGGAGCGGTTCCCTTTGCCGCACGGTATGCTAGGTCGAGGGCCTTGAAGCGGATTCGTGCAGCAATGGGGAGCCAGTGCAGGTCCCTAAGAAGTGGGGTGACATGGGCCGACTTCGGTAGGTTTGAGATCAGGCGGGCCGCTGCGTTCTGAATGAGTTGAAGAGGCTTAGTGGCAGTGGCCGGGAGGCCAGCGAGCAGTGCGTTGCAGTAGTCGAGGCGGGAGATGACTGTTGATTGGACGAGGAGTTGGGTGGCTTCTTTTGTCAGGAAGGGGCGGATCCTTCTGACGTTGCTCAGGAGGAATCGGCAGGTTCTGGTCATCGCTGCGATGTGAGCAGAGAAGTTCAACTGGTCGTCGAGGACAACACCAAGGTTCTTGGTGGTCGGGGACGCAGTCACAGCTGCATTCTCGACTGTGATTGAAAGGTCGGTTAGGGGGGAGGATTTGGCCGGCAGGTGGAGCAATTCTGTTTTGCTTAGGTTCAGTTTGAGGTGGTTGGTCGTCATCCAGGCGGAGATGTCGGACAGACAGGCCGAGATCCGCTCAGAGACGTGGATATCTGAGGGAGGGAAGGAGAGGAAGAGTTGAGTATCGTCGGCATAACAATGGTAGGAGAAGCCATGAGACGTGATAATGTTACCCAGTGATTTAGTGTAGAGGGAGAAGAGAAGGGGTCCTAAAACCGAGCCCTGGGGGACACCCGTCCACAGGGGGCGGGTGGCCGACAGGGTCCCTCTCCATGAGACTTGGTAGGAGCGGTCATTGAGGTATGATGACAGCCATGTCAGCGCAGAGCCAGCCACTCCCATTCCTGCGAGGGCCGCAAGGAGGATCTGGTGGTTGACTGTGTCGAAGGCTGCAGATAGATCTAGGAGAATCAGGACAGAGGAGAGGCCTTTCGCTTTTGCTAAGTGAAGTGCCTCTGTGACCGCAATGAGGGCTGGCTCTGTGGAGTGACCAGTCCTGAAGCCTGACTGATTAGGGTCTAGGAGGTCATTCTGTAAGAGATAAGCAGTAAGTTGGTTGGATACAGCACAGCACGTTCAAGTGTTTTAGAAAGGAAGGAGAGAAGAGAGACAGGACGGTAGTTGCCTATGACGGTAGGGTTCAGGGTTGGTTTTTTTATGAGCGGTGTAACTGAGGGGTACAATTCCCTGACTGTATTACTAGATATGATACTTACTACCACTACCTTTGTACTTAATATTCGGCCACCCAGTACACGGCATAAATATATTATCATAAACACTCTCACGTAGATGAAACGGATCCAACACAAATGTACGAAGTCGAAGTATGCGTTTATTACTACACAGCAATGGTGTGTAGAGCAAGCACTTAATCACTTAATTACATTTATGAATTGAAATAGTATGCACTTTTATGGCAAAGAGTATTCGTCGGTATATCAATAGAGAATGTCCAATCTCTGATGGCGCAGGTGGTAAATATACGACCTGGAATAGTTAAGGAATAACAGCAATGATACTTTAATGATTATATACTAGATACACTAAGGGGGGGTTAATCCGGTCGCTTGTAAGCCGACAGGAGTAGGAGGGGGGGGGGGGTAGAATCCGGCTGCCTCGTCCGGCCAAGGGTATCCCAGGTGAACCCACTGTAGTGCCGTTCAATGCGCCGGCGATCCTTGGACCACAGATGAAAGCAGGTGGACTCTTTGTGGGCCGGCTCTCTCCGGTCCACGGGGGAGAGACGTGAAGCGACCTCGTCTTGCAGAGCGTCTCCTCACCTTGCGTCCTCTCCAGGGGGGGGGGGTTCCAACACACGGCAGTGTCGGGGGTCTTTATCCATGGAATAATCAAAGTATACAAAGCATAATCCGTGCCTGGGAAGGCGGGCTGTCGTCGGTAGAATAATCCGGTATACAGGTCCACTCGCTCGTCGGCTCTGGGGCTCCTCGGGTGCAGCTTCACATGGGGTCAACCACCCTGGGTAAGCAGCCAGTTCTCTGCCCGAAACGATGGGGTACTGACTACGGTAGTATTCTCACCGCACGAAGCACTATATATTAACAGACTATTATTAGCTTAATAGACTACGTCCAACTCGACGATATAGTGCCAAATATGACTATTCAAATATTAATATACACGATGTCTCAATACCGATGGTAGGCGAACTTGGCCTTACTCCCACACGTGGCGTCGCGGGGAGGCTTTACGTCTGTGACTCTATTGGAGGGTAAGCAACTGGACTGAAAAGAAAGTCCTACTTTAGTAGCGCAGTATATATACGCACTATGAACAAATAGTCCCATTAGTGGTGCGGTAGCCAGATTCCTACGCGGAACTAGGACTTGTTCGTACATGTGGAGCGGTACGTTTGAACTGGGTCTGAGGGGTATGGCAGCCTGGCACCAAGGTCTCGACCAATAGTAGAATGGAGACTATTATGGGATGTTCAGTAGGCTAGAATGGATATTCAATGCATATTGTACAAGGAATATACAAGGGATATCAGGGAATATTAGAGAATATACAAATACAATTAAATATATATATATAAATAAATATATATATTCGGTTTAATCTGGCCCTTCACAACAGCCACCCCCTGATTGGTCCCAGACCTAATCAGTTAAACAGAGACAGATTAATCGCGTTGTCTATTTACACATAAGGGTTTGCTGTAGGGGTCAGTCAACTTCACAAAGTCATAGGGTTGTAGGGTCATGGTCATCATCGATTGTGTCTGGGAGTCGAGGCAGTTCTATGAGCCTCGCCACGGGACGGGTGTAAGTGCGACCCTGGACGAGCACTTCAGCTGCTCGGACCTTGCCGTCGGCACCGGTGATCACTTTGCTTACGCGGCCGGCCGGCCACATAGCTCTGGGCAGTGATTGATCAATAATCATGACGACTGTTCCTTCTGTCAAATTGTCTCTCTCCTTTACCCACTTCTGGCGGGTCTGTAGAGACGGTAGGTAGTGCAGTAGGAAACTGTTCCAAAACTTGTCGGCTAATACTTGGCTGTACCTCCACATTCGTCGGCCGTTCGCTTCTTCAGGCCGGTACATTGTCTGGGGTAATGCAGGATCTAGCCGCCCCATCAGGAGTGTGTTGGGGGTAACTGGGTCGATATCCGCCACATCACTGGAGACATATCCGAGGGGCTTCGAGTTAAGTACTCCCTCAATCTCCGTGAGGACTGTCATTAGGACTTCTTCCGCCACAGTCTGGGCCCCAAGTACTGCGTACAGGGCTGTCTTTATGGAGCGCACTTCTCGTTCCCAAGTGCCACCGAAGTGGGGTGCGTTTGGGGGGTTGAATTGGAAATCAACCTGTGCTGGAGCGAGGTGGGTCTTAAGTTCTGGGCCCATAGCTTGGAAGCTCTCTCTCAGCTCTCTTTCGCCGCCTTTGAAGTTTGTCCCATGATCGGACAATAGGGTAGACGGTCTTCCTTTCCGTGATGTGAATCTTCGGAAGGCCATAAGGAATGAGTCTGTGCTCATGGTCGGGAGAAGCTCGATGTGTATCGCTCTGGTGGTCATGCATTTGAATACAATACCCCACCGCTTCTCGGTTCCTCTTCCTTTCTTTATGTGCAGCGGGCCAAAGCAGTCCATACCCGTTGAGTGGAATGGCTTGTCACCGATTCGGAGGCGACATGGAGGAAGGTCAGCCATCCTTGGTATGCTGGGCTGCGCGCGCCACTTGCGGCAGTCTAGACATGTTCGCTGGAAGCGTCGTACCGCCTCTCTTCCTTGTAGGATCCAGTAACGACGTCTGATTTCCGCGAAGACTCTTTCTGCTCCTGCGTGATGTACATCCTCATCGTATTTCTTTATAATCAGCTCTGTGACCTTGTGTCGGCTGTTCAATACGATCGGGTATTTAATGTCATCCGGTAGATTGGGGGCTCTGCGTAGGCGACCACCCACTCTGATGAGGGTATGAGCGTCGCTCTCTGGGGCCAGATGAATTAATCTGCTGTCGGATGGGACGGGCTTTCCTCCCTGTAGACAGGCCAATTCATCGGGAAACGAGTCTCTCTGGGCTCGCTGCAGTAGAAGCAATTCTGCTTCCTCGTAGTTAGCTGCTGACATATCAGCGGGGGACTTGCACTCCGGGTGGTACCGCAGGAATGTTCTTTGTTGTGCACTCTCTATGGACGTGCAATCGTCTATGTTAGGGTCGGTGGAGGCTACGGTGCTCAATCCACAGAACACAGACTTCTTATTTTCCACCTCCTCTGGACTTGCTTCCCTCGAGATAGGCATGGGCCACTGTCCTTCCGGGAGTCTTAGGAATGCGGGGCCGTCACTGTAGACATTGCGACGGGTGAGGTCATCCAGGGGCATCCCCCGGGTGATGACGTCAGCTGGGTTCTGTTTTGTATCAACGTAGCGCCACTCTGTTTCTCCGGTTAACTCTTCGGTTAAGTCTTGAATCTCGGTGACTCTGACTCCCACGAAGACTTTGTACTTGCATGAGTCCGATTTGATCCAGGCGAGTACCGTCGTGGAATCTGACCACAGGATTATTCTAGACACCGGTATGGTGAGCTCACGTTGGATGAGCGTGGCTAGGTGCGCTCCGGCTGGGGCTGCGCAGAGCTCTAGACGTGGGATAGATTGTTGCTTGCGTGGGGCTATTCTCGAGCGGGCGAGGACAAATGCTGTGTAGATCTCTCCCCCCTGGTCTTGGGCCCGCAAGTAGGCTACTGATCCGTATGCGACCTCTGAGGCGTCACTGAAGACGTGTAAGTCCATTTTACATGTCTCTGGCCTCACCGTGGGTGGGAAGTAGCTTCGGCGCATATTAACGCCTGGGAGTGAGTGGAGCTCCATCTCCCACTCTCTCCAGGTGGATGCAAGGTGTGCGGGAATGGGGTCGTCCCAGCCCTGGTCCTTGTCCCACAATGCTCGTACAATCATTTTTGCCCTGGTGGTGTACGGTAGAATACATCCTAGCGGGTCATATTGTCGGGCGAGTGTTGTGTACACACTCCGTCTGGTGGTCGGCGCCGCCGCCGGCCTTCCCTGCTCCGTAGTCAGGGGCTTGTGTCTGTAGTGAAGCGAATCTGTTTTGAATCGCCACACCAATCCCAGGGTCATCTCCTGGGCTTCTCCCGGGATTGTAGCCATCCAGGTCTCGCTGCTGGCTGCCTTGTCCTCGGAGGAGAGGCTGCGCAGTACTTGCGGATCGCTGCTGGCCCACTGCCTGAGATCAAAGCCGCCTTTGATCAATGAGGCGCAGAGTTTAATCAGGAGAGCCTCGGCTTCTTCTTGGGTTGAAAGGCTTTGTAGACAGTTGTCTACGTAGAAGCTGTTCTTTACGCTGTGTCGGACCTCTTCGTCCGCTGCTGGGTCCTCTGCTACATGTTTCTGTAGTGCAAATGTAGCACAGCAGGGGCTGCACGTCGTTCCGAAGGGGAGGACTTCCCATTGGTAGATGGCTGGGTGCTCATCTCCTGGCTTCTCTCTCCATAGGAACCGTAACAGGGGCTTGTCCGCCTCTACTAATCTCACCTGCAGGAACATTCCTTTAATGTCCCCGCTGATGGCCACCCTTTCCTGGCGGAAGCGGAGTAGAACGCCGAGTAGGGAGGGGCCGAGTGTGGGAGCGGGCAGTAACTCTTTATTTAGATTTTGGGATCCGATCTGGTAGCTGCAGTTAAATACTATGCAGTCTTTACCGTTGTGATGGACCTTGTGGTGGGGCACGTACCACGATTCAGTGGTCTGGTCAGCCTCTTTAATGTCCATCTTTGTGACGTGTCCCGCTGTGATGAGCTTCTCAATCTCAGCGCGGTATACACTCTCTTGGGCGGGGTTCTTGGCTAAGCGCCGCTCCGTGTTCAGCAGGTACCGTTCTGTGGCGTCTGTCTTGGCGTGGAAAGTAGGCATTCCTTCTCGCCGCAGGAGTGGCGTGGCGTATCTCAACACGCCGTTGACCGGGACTCTCTTGGTCCCTGTCTCGAGGAGGTGAATGGCATAAATGTCATCTTTAGAGCGAATGTCTTTCTTTCCGTTCTTAAAGGGCATTTGTTCCAAGGTCCATAGCCGTTCTACGTGTTGCAGGAGTGCGGTTTCTCCCTCTGTGACTCGGGAGTGGAGACATCTAGTGGCTGTACTTCGGTTGAGAGATTTGGCGAGCGGGCCTTGGAGAGTCCATCCCAAACGGGTCTCGACTGCTGCAGGACAGCCTCGGGGTCCGGTATGAACCCGGTCTATCGGGACAATGAGGTCTGCATGGTCGGAGCCTATCAACAGGGTCGGCATAGCATTGTCTATGAGCGGGATCGGTAACTTGCGCAGATGTACATATTTCTCCATCAGCTTGGCGACGGGGTATGTGTACCGCGACAGTCCTATTTCTTGGCTGGTGAAAGCGCCTGTAATCTGGTACCGTCGCTCAGGCTGGCCGCTTGCTGCGATAGAGAATGAGACATTCTCGCCCTTTATCGTCTTCAAATCTCGTCTTATTGTCCGAATTGTCATTTGGGTTTCGCTTCCCCGCAGCCCTAGCTGGGCCGCAGCGGAGGCGAGCAGCAGGGTCTTCTCTGACCCGTCATCGAGGACGGCGTAAGTGTCCAGGACTTTATTCTGGTAGCTTAGTGTCACACGCACTACTTTTAGGAGTACTCGGGCTCCACTGCTGCTGGCGGGATCGATGTACATGACGCTCGCTTTGCGGCTGGATGGTGCAGGTGAAGGGCGCCGTCTGTTACTGTCGTGAAGTATGTCCAGATGGGCTCCATCGCACTTGGTGCACCTTTTCTTTAAGCGGCATTTGGCTGCCATGTGTGAGCGCGCACAGCGAAAACAGCGCTTGTTGGACTTTATCCATTGACCTGCTTCCTCCGCGTTCAGCTTGGGGAAGGAGTCACATTGCGCTAGCCAGTGTTCTTTCTCACAGTAGGGGCACACTATCTTCCACTTCTCCGTTCTGGAGGGGGTACTGTGGCTCCTGCTGCTCGGTACTGACTCCGATTGGTGCATCACAGTCACCGATCTTCTTCCATCATTTAGTCGTCTGGTTCCTTCTCTGGAGCCAGGGGTGCTCCGTCCGAATGTATCTAGCCGTAGGCTGCTGACTTCTCTCGCCAGGAAGTCTGCTAGATCGAGGAGGTTCGGTTCGGGGCCATTCGGGTCTCTGTGGTCCCTCTGCCGCCTAAAGCGCTCCTGACGAGCGGGCGGCAGCTTCTCCAGAATCCTTTCCACATTTGAGTTGGCGTAAAGTTCATGCCTCCCCTTCTCTCTTTGCGCTCCCAACATCCCTACCAGGGACTGCACTCTGATGGACAGGTCGTCCAGTGCTCGATTTTGTCTATTGCTGGGGGTAAGCGGTCGATGTGTCGGATCTCCTGGATCACGTAATCCCATATGCGCCCATACCTCTGGTCCAATGCTACCAGCGCTGATGTGTATGGGGTGGTGGAAGTCGCGTAGGCGAGCGCTATATTATGTGCGCGGGGTACCTTTAAGTGCTTCAGTAGGATGGCGTATTTGTGGCGTTCATCCAATACATCCACCAACATGGTCTCCAGACACATGCGGAGTTCTGTATACTGGGCCCGGTTCTCTTGGGTGAAGTCGGGTACCATAGGCGTGCCAATGTATGACGCTGACTGTGGATACATCGGCGAGCGTTGGGGGAGAGGCCTCCTAGGCGAGTCTCCTCCCGCTCCTTGGTATGGGCTGGTACCGGCAGTGTACCATGGCCCGCTTGTCCAGGTGCTGTTCCTCGGTGCGGGTCGTGCGTCGTGCTCACCCGTGTATAGAGTCGGGGGTCTGTAGCGCAGCTCCGCGGGGGTATAGCCTGGGCTGTACCGGACCTCCTGGTCCGGTAGAGTACTGTGCTGTCTTCGGGCGTGGTTCTCCTCCTCTTCCTCTTCGTCTTCAGTTAGGTCATCCAGTGCTTGTAGTCTCTGGTTTAGCCTCTCCACAGGATATGCTGCTCCTTCCCGGTTGCTAGGTCTCGCTTGGACCGGTGGGGGGAGGTGGTCTGTGGGGGGTATAGACCTCGTCTGTTGGTCAAGTTCAGGGTTGTTTACTCGGCTAGGGGATGCCGCCCTGGAGGTGTGTCTAGACGAGTTCCTGGAGCCTCTGGCGGAGGGAGAGGGTGTTGTCCGTTTGATCAGCTGTTCTATTAGTTGCGACTGCTGTCTGTCGCGCGCTGCGTCCCGTTGAGCACCGGCTCGTTCTCGGGCCACATTCTCTTCCATCTGAATGCGTCTTATTTCTAGACGTATCTGCTCGTGTTCGCTTCGCTGCTGGATCTGCAGTCGGTCGCGTTCAGCAGCGGCGTTCAGGCTGATGAGGAAGGCCTGCTGTAGGGTCCTCTCTGCCTTGCTGGGAGAAGGCGGTTGTATAGGGGAGCCTTCCCTCGGGGTACTCCTTGCGGAGCCTTGGAGCTCTATCTCCACGGTGCTCTCCCCGTCTTCTTCCGTGCCGAGTTCTCTCTCGGTAGCGTTGTATTCCTCCCGGGACTCGTCGGGGACTACTTCTTCAGTACTGGCGGGGTGTGAAGTCATGTCTGGTTCCCACTGGTCCCCACCGTGAACTTGGTCAGTTACATTAGAGCCCGTAGGGGCCTCTATGGTCGGGGTAGTCTGGGCGTTGGGGTTAGACATACTTTTACTTTCTAGTTTTACCGCGTTTACTGTTAGTAGAAGACTAGGTTGTTGACTGACAGCGTAAGCCTCTAAGTACTGAGGGAGCCGTCGTTCGCGCTGCGGGCGTTGGTTAGGAGGATCGTTTCGTGGAGTGTTCATCATAGGCCATTTCAATATTAATAACACTATATTAATATTACACTGATTACCATCCGGCTCGAAGGACCAATTGTAACTGAGGGGTACAATTCCCTGACTGTATTACTAGATATGATACTTACTACCACTACCTTTGTACTTAATATTCGGCCACCCAGTACACGGCATAAATATATTATCATAAACACTCTCACGTAGATGAAACGGATCCAACACAAATGTACGAAGTCGAAGTATGCGTTTATTACTACACAGCAATGGTGTGTAGAGCAAGCACTTAATCACTTAATTACATTTATGAATTGAAATAGTATGCACTTTTATGGCAAAGAGTATTCGTCGGTATATCAATAGAGAATGTCCAATCTCTGATGGCGCAGGTGGTAAATATACGACCTGGAATAGTTAAGGAATAACAGCAATGATACTTTAATGATTATATACTAGATACACTAAGGGGGGGTTAATCCGGTCGCTTGTAAGCCGACAGGAGTAGGAGGGGGGGGGGGGGGGGTAGAATCCGGCTGCCTCGTCCGGCCAAGGGTATCCCAGGTGAACCCACTGTAGTGCCGTTCAATGCGCCGGCGATCCTTGGACCACAGATGAAAGCAGGTGGACTCTTTGTGGGCCGGCTCTCTCCGGTCCACGGGGGAGAGACGTGAAGCGACCTCGTCTTGCAGAGCGTCTCCTCACCTTGCGTCCTCTCCAGGGGGGGGGGGTTCCAACACACGGCAGTGTCGGGGGTCTTTATCCATGGAATAATCAAAGTATACAAAGCATAATCCGTGCCTGGGAAGGCGGGCTGTCGTCGGTAGAATAATCCGGTATACAGGTCCACTCGCTCGTCGGCTCTGGGGCTCCTCGGGTGCAGCTTCACATGGGGTCAACCACCCTGGGTAAGCAGCCAGTTCTCTGCCCGAAACGATGGGGTACTGACTACGGTAGTATTCTCACCGCACGAAGCACTATATATTAACAGACTATTATTAGCTTAATAGACTACGTCCAACTCGACGATATAGTGCCAAATATGACTATTCAAATATTAATATACACGATGTCTCAATACCGATGGTAGGCGAACTTGGCCTTACTCCCACACGTGGCGTCGCGGGGAGGCTTTACGTCTGTGACTCTATTGGAGGGTAAGAAACTGGACTGAAAAGAAAGTCCTACTTTAGTAGCGCAGTATATATACGCACTATGAACAAATAGTCCCATTAGTGGTGCGGTAGCCAGATTCCTACGCGGAACTAGGACTTGTTCGTACATGTGGAGCGGTACGTTTGAACTGGGTCTGAGGGGTATGGCAGCCTGGCACCAAGGTCTCGACCAATAGTAGAATGGAGACTATTATGGGATGTTCAGTAGGCTAGAATGGATATTCAATGCATATTGTACAAGGAATATACAAGGGATATCAGGGAATATTAGAGAATATACAAATACAATTAAATATATATATATAAATAAATATATATATTCGGTTTAATCTGGCCCTTCACAACAAGCGGCGTGACTCTGGCTTGTTTTAGGGAGGTGGGGACCACCCCCGAGTTGAGTGAGGAGTTGATGGTTGCAGTTAGGAATGGGAGGATGTCTGGTGCTATGGTCTGGAGGAGTGGGGAGGGTAGCTGGTCCAGCTGGCAAGTAGTCGGACGGTTCGACGTTACCAGTGTCAGGGTCTCTGCTTCTGTAATGGGAGAGAAAGATGACAGAGTGAAGGATGAGGTTCTCGATTCAGCATTTGGAATGGGTGGGGGTTGGGAGAAGGAGCTGCGGATGTTCTCCACTTTTTCCTCAAAGAAGATCGCAATGTCTTCGGCAGAGAAAGATGAGTGAGGGGGGGTGGGGGGGGAGTGAGGAGGGAGGACATGGTAGCATGCAGTTTGCGAAGATTCTTGGCAGAGGCCTCGATCCTATGTTGGAAGAAAGAAGCTTTGGCATTAGTGATGGTTTTGGAGAATGTTAACAAGAGGTTGTGATATGTGTCGATGTCAGCAGTGAGGCGTGACTTTCTATACTTCCTTTCAGCTTCTCTCAGGACCTGTCTTTGTTCCCCGGGTTCTATGTTCCCCGCTTTGATTGATTAATAGATTGAACATTTTATAAATTTTTATTATTTTATTAATTATTAACACTTTGAGTGCCACGCCGGGTTTTCCTTTTTACCCCCTTGATGGTCCACTTCAATGTTAACGTTAATATCGCCTAATCTATGTTTTAAATTATGGCTATGTGTCTAATCTGCACGTCGCTTATCAAAGAATACTTTTCCAGTCAGTGCTGTCAAGGCAGATTGGTTTTTTATCGCTTCATTTCCGTTTCAGAGCATTTAGAAAAGCACCCGTTTTGAGGTAAAAAACAGTTCATTCTGGACCATTCTATGATAATCGTCTTTTACTGGAATATTCCAGAATGTTGATATTCGTCGGCCTATTTATGAATCGTTTTCAAATAAACGCTAGATGATCAATATTATACGTGCGCGCAAGCACATTCGCGCCGTGCACGGATAATTGCCGTGTTCATTTCCTCTTGGACTTTTACAGTGAAACCGAAAGAGCCCATTTCACAAAACAGCCTATATCTTCATCAAAATTAGTCTGATTATCCTAACACTGATAACATAGATTCCTTACCTGACATCAGATGGTATCCAACTGGTATATTCCAATTCCTGATCACCATTCGAAAAAATCGATAAGTGTATGGATCCAACGTGATACAGTAGTACACATGATTCCGCGGGGCTGAGAGGCTCCAGAATGAACTGTGGTAACCCCGGCTGGATCAGTGGACTGGAAAATGTGGAGTACCGGATTTTTTCCCACATCCATTTTCATTGAGTCCATTCCAAAATCCCTTATGTCATCTGGGAGACGATAGGGGGCGCTTTTTTCCACATATGATCGCCGGCGGCGCTCGGTTATACTCGGGTAGGCTCGCGTGATGCAATATGATTTCAGATCGCTAAAAAAAATAAAAATAAAGAATTCTGAGAAATCTCGTGAGTGGCTTTCAACATAACTATCGGAAAGTGAAAGTGTTAATGTCCGCCTTGTTTCGAATGGTTAAGCTTAGGCCCTCTTTCGAACTGGTTAAGGTTAGAGTTTGGAATCAGGGCTGGTGGTCTAAAATTTTCAATCAATCAATCAAAGCGGGGAACATAGAACCCGGGGAACATAGACATGCTCCCGAATAGACCATCGCAACACTTCCGGGATTCTGAAACCATGGGAGAGAGAGCGGGGGGAGAAAATGAATGAATTTGGATGAGAGCCTTGACATTAAGTGAAAGTCACTTTTCCGCACCTACTCCTGAACTACGCATGCGCAGATTGCCCACAGAGTCTAGGTTCATCAATCTGTGCATGCGTAGTTCGGGAGTAGGTGCGAAAAAGCGACTATTATAGCTCGGCCGAGAAAGTGCCGATCGACTTGTGATTGGTCGCGCCATGTTCAGGAGACTCTGGCGTATAAAAGTCTATTGGATCATGTCTCCAGCACCCCCACAGCCGTAGCTACAACCACTTAATGTCAAGGCTCTCATCCACATTCATTCATTTTCTCCCCCGCTCTCTCCTCCATGAGCTCAATCTAACGCAGAAGTGCAGTGGTCTATAGCTCCATGACCAGAATGCACTCTCTGAGCTACCATGACGAGGCCACTGCCTATCAGCCTTGATGCTGCTTTTACTCTGCCATGATAATGTTCTACATTTAGTATCTGTCACACCATAGCTCAGGCACCCATGTCAGACAGCAGCAGATATCACAACTGGTTTGGATTAGCTAGTAATTAGTCAATAAAGAAGGTGTCATGTTGGGGGAGGCATGATCGGCTGCTTGCGTGGCTTTTTTGGTTAATGTTAATGTTAACGCTACCCATCCCCCACTGGCTGGCAGACTTGTTTTCAGACATGGAGTGATACTGAACTGATACTGAAGTGATACTATTTTTTTTTTTTATATTTATTTAACCTTTATTTACCCAAGGTAGGTTCGCTGAGCACGTATGCTCTTTTTCAGCTACGCCCTGCTTCACACTCACACAGTTCCTTCACACCTGGGAGCTGTCCAGTACAACCACAGTCTGACACCGTTGGCCACTGAGCAACTCCACTGGAGCAGTTGGGGGTTTAATGCCTTGCTCAAGGGCACTCCAGCGGTTGGTGTTAAGGGTATGGGAGAGAGTTATTCATTCACTTCCCCAGCCCAGATTTTTTCTGCCAGTCCGGGGGATCGAACCGGTGACCTTCCGGTCACAAACCTGCTTCTCTAACCTTTAGGCCACCGCTACTGATACTGAAGTGATACTGAAGTGATACTGAACAGTGCAAAGGAATTAGATGTCACAGCCATGGCCTACAGTTATTATACCACAGCTATGAAAAAATCAGATTGCTTGATTTGAGCTACCTGTTTTATAATAGACGCTATCTGACTGTCTCTCCTCTCCTCTTCTAGATGAAGGTCTCCTACTCCCTCCCACTCCTCCCAGTAGTAACCACAGCAGCGATAGTGACGGCTCCCTCCCCCCGTCCTCCCCCCACCTCCTCCTCTCCCCCGCCTCCCCCCAGCAGCAGCAGAGACTGGGAGGCCGTGCTTCCTCCTCTTCATCCTCCTCATCGGCCATCTCTTCCTCTCCTCTTCTCACTGCACCACACGTAAGCAGCTCTTCTCCTTTGCTCCTCCGCTCTCCTCCCCTCCTCTCCATTCTACTGCTCTCCTCTCTTCTCCTTTCCTCTCCTCTCCTCTCATCCCCTCTCCTCTCTTTTCCTCCCCTCCTTTCTCGTCTCCCCTCCTCTCCTCCTCCTTCTCTCTCATCTGGTATCAATATTACTACTATTAATATGATGATGATGATGATGATTATTACTATCATTATTATTATTACTATTAGAAGCTCCAGGGGTCCGGTCCACTCCTGCTGACAGAGGAAGAGAAGAGGACTCTAGTAGCTGAAGGTTACCCAGTCCCTCATAAACTCCCTCTGACCAAGACAGAAGAGAAAGCTCTGAAACGAGTCCGCCGCAAGATCAAGAACAAGGTAACGAAAACAACAGCTGCTCCCTGGTTGAAACGAACACGATAAACAAAAAATACGCTGCTTCCTGCTTGAAACTGACATGATAAACAAAAAATACGCTGATTCCTGCTTGAAACTGACATGATAAACAAGAAATACGCTGCTTCCTGCTTGAAACTGACATGATAAACAAAAAATATGCTGATTCCTGCTTGAAACTGAGGGAACGATAAACCAAAAATATGCTGCTTCCTGCTTGAAACTAACATCATAAACTAAAAATGCACTGCTTCCTGCTTGAAACTAACATGATAAACAAAAGATATGCTGCTTCCTGGTTGAAACTAATATGATGAACAACAGATGTCTCATTGGTAAGCTGCTTCCTGGTTGAAGCTAACATGATAAACAACAGATATCTCGTTGCTAAACTGCTTCCTGGTTGAAGCTAACATGATAAACAACAGATGTCTCATTGCTAAACTGCTTCCTGGTTGAAGCTAACATGATAAACAACAGATGTCTCGTTGCTAAACTGCTTCCTGGTTGAAGCTAACATGATAAACAACAGATGTCTCATTGCTATGCTGCTTCCTGGTGAAACTTGCTAAACTGCTTCCTGGTTGAAGCTAACATGATAAACAACAGATGTCTCGTTGGCGTGATTACCAAAGGTAGCCGCATTTCTGGCAGACGCTCTCTGATTGGCCGACGCCAGTTTCTACACTGGTTAAGCTTAGGCACTCTTCGAAGTTGGTTAAGGTTAGAGTTTGTCTTAGAGCGTGACGGCAAGTTCTTTCGACGGTTAAGCTTAGGCACTCTTTCGAATTTGATTAAGGTTAGAGTTTGTCTTAGAGCATGGCGATAGAACGGCAGGTAGTTTGCAGGCTGTTTGACGTGGAAATGGGCAAAGACACAGCTCGTCACGCTATTGGGCGCACATGTCACATGACCAGAAACGTCTGCCAGAAATGCGGCTACCTTTGGTATGGACGCGTCTCGTTGCTATGCTGCTTCCTGGTTGAAGCCAAGGAAACTATAAAAGAAGGAAGGGTCATCACATCAGAACACCAGCATTCTATGCTCTGCTTGCAGTGCCAGACTTTGGTGCCAGATCCATTGAAGCCTATGGGAGATGCATGGAGAAGCAAAATATACAAGCTATTGGAAATATACATCAACCAATATATCAAATGTTAGCTAGTTAACAATTAAACAAATTGCTGATGATTCTAACATCTGAGATACTACCTGTTTAAATGACATAAAACGAGGACGACGGTTGATCCCATTCAACTCAATGTCGGCCAAACTGAACGTTTTCACACTTGGCACCAATGTGCGTTCGTGCTCTACACGGTGACATAATGACCCTTCCGTCTTTTATAGTTTTATTGGTTGAAGCTAACATGATCAACAACAGATGTCTCATTGCTACTCTGCTTCCTGGTTGAAACTAACATCATAAACAACAGATGTCTCGTTGCTAAACTGCTTCCTGGTTGAAGCTAACATGATAAACAACAGATGTCTCATTGCTACGCTGCTTCCTTTTTGAAGCTAGCATGATAAACTAACAATACAGAAAGTATTGCATTGTGTAACTTGTCTGTCATCGTGTACAATCAGTTTCCACTGTATTGAGGAACACAACTCTCGACTCTCAATACGGAATCTTACATTATAGCTAACTAGACTAGGGTGACCAAACGTCCTCTTTTGCCCGGACATTTCCTCTTTTCACGCCCTGTCCGGGGCGTCCGGGGGGTTTATAAATTCATGGAAATGTCCGGGGTTTCATTGTTTTTCAGTTTCAGTTTCACTGCCCTTTGCGAGCATCTGAAGGCTCGGGACTGCATTTTTCGCCGAACATATAAATTACCGAATTAAAGCGCTATTCGTTGCCGTTCGGTTCTCGAGTTACATGCCGATATGTCAGGCGTGCAACTTTTTACATGGCGCGCCAGATTATCACCCCCGACTCCCGGCGAAGCATGCAGCTGCAGAGCCAGCGGCGCTCTCAGAGCCGTGCTCTGACGGCCGCGCTGTGAGGGCCGCTCAGCAGCGCCACCCACCCAATGGCTGAATTGCCAATGGCTGAATTGGAGTATTGCACTGTGCGGGCACAGCTGCGAGATCCGCGCGGGGCCAGACTCGAGGGAGTAAATTAACTATACTTTTGCTCACACAATATCTGAATGAATGCGTTTATTTATTTCGAACATAAATTGAAAATAAATAATATTAAAAAACAAGTAATAAACAGATTAAAAAACAAACAAGCAGGAGTATAGAATGAAGTGTAAATGTATGTATTCCTACCCCCTTGATTGATTGATTGATTGAAAACTTTATTAACAGATTGCAGAATGGGTACAATACAGTACGGCTCAATACACACAATTGTTAAAGGGATGCAGACCAGAGAAAGACTTTCATCTTGTTTACATCAGGGTCCCCCATTTTCAATTCATCATAACATATGACATAGTAGAGTAGAGTAGTGGAAAAGGGGTAGGATTAAATAAGTGTATACTTCTTCCTACTCCTTTTCGAACATGTATACTAAGTTGTGTTTTGCTTTTGTTATTGTTTGTTTGTATTCATTGCATGTTCGAAATAAAGATTTCAAATAAAAAAAATCAAATCATACATGACATACAGATAGACAGTATTCAGTATACCTTCACACTCTATTATCTTATGCAACTCATATTCACTCCACAAACTGAAATATACATACATTGTTGAATGAACAGCCTGTTTCTTGAAGTTAGACTCTCCTCTAAATTGTAACCCCCCTCTCTATAACAGCATTTTTGGATGTTACCCGGGAGTGAATTGTTTCGTGCTTTAAACATGATTTGTGCAGTCTTAAATTCAGCCAGGTCCCAGAGTTTCATGGCATGTGATTTAAAAAAGAGTGTGTTTGTGTGTTCCAGATATCCTACCTTATTGATAATCAAATCAAAATCAAATGTATTTGTAAGGCCCGACAACACACGTTAATGTCCCTTCAGGCCCATGTCCCTTCAGGCTATGGATTTGCGGTGTTTTCCAGCTTATACAAAAAATATATATATTATTTTGGAATATTGCAACTATACTACACAAAAACGTGAGTACACAAGTTTTAATTTAATTTTATTTAACCTTTATTTAACCAGGAAGTCCCATTGAGATACAAGATCTCTTTTGCAAGGGAGACCTGGCCAGGATGACAGCAATAACACCCGCAAACATCAGACAGCAATAAAATGTGCGGTACATCACACAAGAACATAATAAAAGTGCATGTACACAATACACAATACATCACACGTAAACATAAAAACACAAAACAGAACAGTCTACATAACAGTAAAAGTGTACGACAGTAAAATACAGGGCAATACAGTAACTCTGCAGTTTTGCAGCTGGGACCCGACTAGAGAAAGCAGTTGTACACAAGTTCAACTCATGTTCAGCCCTATGTTACTCATTAGCACTAAAAGTGATTTTTCTTTATTGTGTACGAAACTTCAGAATGTTATCTTTCAAAAGAGACCAGGCTTATGCATGTGCTATAAGCATAAAGTATAAAGATAAGCTTTGCAAAAAAAGTATGCAGTCCTCAATGCAGTCCTAAAAAAAATTGCCACTTTTCTGGGCGCATGTTATGTGGTTACATTTGGGATATTGCAACCACTGCAGAAAAATGTGAGTACACAAGTTCACGTTCAACTCAAGTTCAGACCTATATGCTACTCTATTTCATTAGCGCTAAAAGTGATTTTCCTTTTTTGCATTAGTAACTTCAGAATGTTATCTTTCAAAAGAGACCAGGCTTATGCATGTGCTATAAGCATAATGTATAAAGATAAGCTTTGCAAAAAAAGTATGCAGTCCTCAAGTTCAAGTATAAAAAAAAATGGCCGCTTTGCTGGGTGCATGTTTCCAAGCATATGTTAAAACAATAAAGGCATCTTTGAGTAAATTTTGAGTAGAGATTCAAGATTCAAGAGGTTTATTCATCACATACAGTACAGTACACAAGACATAGTGAAATGAAGGTGGCCATGCCCGCTTCGATTGTGCAAAGTATCATTAAGTATCTCGAGGCTGGGGCCAGCATGTCCTCTTTTTTGGAAATCAAAATATGGTCACCCTAAACTAGACTAACTGTTAGCTAGTGAACGTCGGCCATCTTGTATGCTAAATTAATGTCATATCAAGCTGACAAACGGATGTGATAGTGTAAATGGTTGTATATTGTCACCTGATATGTACAGTAACAGTACTGTATATTTGCATCATATATGTCATAAATGTAACAGTACTATATACCGGTATGTCATGTATGTCCCTATGCCATAAATGTCATGATGTCATGTATGTTGTGTATGTCATAAATGTCACTATGAATTGAAAATGGGGGACCCTGATGTAAACAAGACAAACGTCTTTCTCTGGTCTGCATCCCCTTAACAATTGTGTGTATTGAGCCATACTGTATTGTACCCATTCTGCAATCTGTTAAATAAAGTTTTCATTCATTCATTCATTCATTCATTCATTCATTCATTCATTCATTCATTCATTCATTCATTCATTCATTCATTCATTCATTCATTCATTCATTCATTCATTCACATAGGCCTACTGTAGGATGACAGTTTCAGCCACTAGGATTAAAGAGGCTCAACAACACAACTATGAACCACGATTACATGATGTTATCAGGATATGATCATGTGAGTAATATTCATGAGATAATATATGATCTTCTTTCTCTTCGGGTTCAGATCTCTGCCCAGGAGAGCAGGAGGAAGAAGAAGGAATATGTAGAATGTCTGGAGAAGAAGTAAGTCTGTCTTTCTGTCTTTCTGTCTGTCTGTCTGTCTGTCTGTCTGTCTGTCTGTCTGTCTGTCTGTCTGTCTGTCTGTCTGTCTGTCTGTCTGTCTGTCTGTCTGTCTGTCTGTCTGTCTGTCTGTCTCTCTGCCGTCTGTCTGTCTGTCTGTCTGTCTGTCTGTCTGTCTGTCTGTCTGTCTGTCTGTCTGTCTGTCTGTCTGTCTGTCTGTCTGTCTGTCTGTCTGTCTGTCTGTCTGTCTGTCTGTCTGTCTGTCTGTCTGTCTGTCTGTCTGAACAAGGGGGTGTTGGTGTTTTTCATTTGAAGGCCAATATGTAGTATAGTATTATATATAATCTATAGTATCTAGATGTACGGTCACAAGCTCTTAACCCTCTAAAGCCTACATAAACAAAGTTTATAATATTTATACATAATATTTTTGCCAATTCTGAGCTTATTCTTTGTGTTATAGCTTTTATGGTTCAGGGGAACCTATCCTTTATTCACGGTGCAATAGTTGTCAAACCACTTCAAACCATATAGCTTCAAAAGTCCTTCACTATGATTGTCATCATCACTGTCCCAGCGTTCTGGCTCAGAGTCCTTTTCATTCATATTATCTGGATCATCCTCAACAGCCTCAACAAGTTCCAACGTTGAACATTATATATTATTTGCCATTTTATTATAAAATCAGGGACAAGCGCCTCTCTCTGTCCTCCGTTAGGCCGTCTGGAGGCCCGATCTGCGGAGTGCACTGGTGTATAGAGACACTATAGGAATTTTCCATTGGTTCTCTCAGCCCGCCCCTCGTGACCATTTCTTGCATTTCCATTGGCTATAGGCTAAAGGATCAGTGACAGATATAGATATAGATAGATACTAGACACAGCGGATTCGATTTGTCTGCATTTGGAAGAGACAATGACCGATCTAGATATTTCAAGATTCTATGCCTTAATTCCGTGCACTGCCAGCCTGCGGGTGATGGAGAAATACATTTAAACGGTTTCCAAAGATATTTAATGTTTTGCAAATCATGTCTAGTGTCACGTGGGTGCGACACTCTGCTTTAGAGGGTTACGAAGTTAAAAGACCAAATGTCCTTGTTGCTTAGAAACTGTCTGCCTGTCTGTATCTGTCTCTCTTTGTCTGCCTGTCTCTTCCAGCAGGATCAATAGATGATCACAGAGACACTGATCAGACAGAGATTAACAGATTACCAAGAAATAGAACAGCAGGATGAAGGCTTCATGAAAGAGATTGATAGGATTAGTAGATGAAGAGATGGAGAGAGGGAGAGAGAGAAAGAGTCTCTGGAGCACCGAGCAGTCAGCAGGTTGATAGTGACATTTAGAGAGCAGGGCGGCTGATTGGCTAATGTTGATAATGGCATTTAGAGAGCAGGGCGGCTGATTGGCTAATGTTGATAATGGCATTTAGAGAGCAGGACGGCTGATTGGCCGATATAATGATTTTTGTTTTGTGCATCTGATCAAATACAACAGTTTAGTAATAACATATGAGACACAACATTGCTAAACATCATTTCACTAATGTTAGTTATATTAGCTAGCTAGCTTAGCTGGTTTGCAGTTGCTAACATATTCACCTAAATAAACATGAAGTTAGCTTAAAGATGCTAGTATGAAGCTAAGCTAGCATGAAGCTAATCTAAGCTAGCATGAAGTGAAGCTAAACTAGCATGAAGTGAAGCTAAACTAGCATGAAGTGAAGCTACGCTAGCATGAAGTGAAGCTATGTTAGCAATAAGTGAAGCTGGCATGAAATGAAGCTAAGCTAGCATGAAGTGAAGCTATGCTGGCATGAAGTGAAGCTAAACTAAGCTAGCATGAATCGAAGTTAAGCTTGCATAAAGGGAATCTAAACTAGCATGAAGTGAAGCTAAGCTAGCATGAAGTGAAGCTAAGCTAGCATGAAGTGAAGCTACGCTAGCATGAAGCGATTCCTTGTGATCTCTAGTTTCATATGGCACCATCATTATCAGGCTAATGAGGTGATCGACTGATACTGATATTTTATCTGCTGGAGACTTTGAAGTGAATGAATGAATGAACGAATGAATGAATGAATGAATGAATGAAAACTTTATTTAACAGATTGCAGAATGGGTACAATACAGTACGGCTCAATACACACAATTGTTAAGGGGATGCAGACCAGAGAAAGACTTTCGTCTTGTTTACATCAGGGTCCCCCATTTTCAATTCATAGTGACTGACGGCCTCGTTCTGTTAGATGGTTCACTTAAAACTGATATGAAGCATTAAACTATGTGTGTATGTGTGTGTGTGTGTGTGTGTGTGTGTGTGTGTGTGTGTGTGTGTGTGTGTGTGTGTGTGTGTGTGTGTGTGTGTGTGTGTGTGTGTGTGTGTGTGCAGGGTAGACAGTTACACATCAGAGAACAGCGACCTGTGGAAGAAAGTCGAAAGCCTGGAGACAACCAACAGGTAACACACACACACACACACACACACACACACACACACACACACACACACACACACACACACACACACACACACACACACACACACACACACGCGCGCGGTGCAGGGGGAAGGCTAAGAGAATCATCAAGGACTCCAGCCACCCGAACAACTGCCTCTTTGAACTGCTGCGGTCAGACAAGCGATACCAGAGTCTTAAGGCGAGCACAGAAAGACTCAGAAGAAGCTTCTATCCCCAGGCCATCAGGCTGCTCAACGAACAATAAACACTATGCAACAACCATCAAATGCACACAGCACACACATCCACACGCACACACTCACTTTAAACAAACAACTCACTGCAGCACCCACTTTACACACTTTAGAACACCTAAACACACTTTACACTTTATATTTATTGGTAAAGGATTTGCACTACAACTCGTACACCTTACTGTAAATTGTACCTAAATTGTACCTCATCCCATTTCTGATCTGCACTATATAGTATTGTATATTAGTACATTGCATAGTATATTGCATATTGTATGGTAACTCAGTTACTTCTATTCTGCATCGAACATTGTACATATGTCTATACTGAACACTGTGACCTCTATTTTTACTTCTATTTTACATGCTATACCATTTTATTTCATACTTATCTTGTCTAGCACAGTCTCTGGAGCGTAACAGTAAGAAGCATTTTGTATAAAAGTATTCTGTACTTCTGTATGACAACTATTAAAGAAACTTGAAACTTGAAACTTGAAACACACATCTCCCTACATTAATATCTCTCTCTGAGACACACATACATGTAGACTTTGATATCTCTCTCTCTGAGACACACATACATGAAGACATTAATATCTCTTTGAGACACACATACATGTAGACATTAATATCTCCCTCTTTGAGACACACATACACAAAGACATTAATATCTCTCTGAGACACACATACATGTATACATTAATATCTCTCTCTAAGACACATACATCTAGACATTAATAGCTCTCTCTGAGACACACACATACATGTAGACATTAATATCTCTATCTGAGACACACATACATGTAGACATTAATATCTCTCTCTGAGACACACATACATGTAGACATTAATATCTCTCTCTAAGACACATACATCTAGACATTAATAGCTCTCTCTGAGACACACACATACATGTAGACATTAATATCTCTATCTGAGACACACATACATGTAGACATTAATATCTCTCTCTGAGACACACATACATGTAGACAATAATATCTCTCTCTGAGACACACATACATGTAGACATTAATATCTCTCTCTGAGACACACATACATGTAGACAATAATATCTCTCTGAGACATACATACATACATGTAGACATTAATATCTCTCTCTGAGACACACATACATGTAGACATTAATAT
>NC_140165.1:66455495-66555495 GCF_963971535.1 Notolepis coatsorum
GACCTGAGACCAGTGTTCTACAACACCAGCTGACCTGAGACCAGTGTTCTACAGCTGATCTGGGACCAGTGTTCTACAACACCAGTTGACCTGAGACCAGTGTTCTACAACACCAGCTGACCTGGGACCAGTGCTCTACTACACCAGCTGACCTGAGACCAGTGTTCTACAACACCAGCTGACCTGAGACCAGTGTTCTACAGCTGACCAGATTGATTTGACACAACACTCAAAACAAAGTGCCTTCTTCTACTGACTTGGTCCCAAACTAAACCAGCCCACCCAGAGGAACTGTAATCTCTGATCTAAAAGTATCCCTTATATGTGTGTAATCAGATGAGTAAAAGTATCTGATTCCATGTAATCTAGAGCAGGGGTTCTCAAACTTTTTTATACCGCGACCCCATTTTATTTAGGATTTTTTTTCGGGACCCCACACTTGATGGATCGCGTAATTTCAATGTGGAAATAAGGAATATCAAAATAAAAGCACACGTTGTTGAACGTGATCATGCATATTTATTAGAAAATGTAATTACAAGGGCGGTCAGGTGGCGTAGCGGAGATTGCGTTCGTCACCAACCCCGGAGACGCTCACAGCTCCGGGGTTGTCACCAGCTTGGCTGGCCGTTCACACTAATACAATTGGCAGTATTAGAGGGTGGGAGAAGCTGGCGGGGTGGGTCCGGGTCGTTGTAAACAGCGACTCCTACAGTTCGGTCGGGGCGCCTGCTAAGCGCGGATAGGATCTAAGGGCGGTAGTGTGATCATTCCACACGTTACACGCTCTCAGTGAGAGTCCGCGCTGCCAGGTGAAAAGAAGCGGTTGATTGGCTGGACGTGTGTCGGAGGAAGCACGTGATAGCCGCCACTCTCCCAGACCGACTGTGGGGGGTAAGTGCGCAGCGACCAGGAAGGGGATTGGGAATTGGCATAACGACTAACATTGGGATGGGAGAAAATCGGAGGAAAAAGGAGGGGGAAAAAGATAAAAAAAAAAAAAAAAAAAAAATGTAATTACAGCACTATGTTATCAATACACATTTATAAAACGAGGCATATTTAGCCAAAATATGTTGCAAAAAAAAATATTGAATTTTTTTCTTTTTTTACTTTCCAATGCGCCCCCACCTACCTGCGACCCCAATTTGGGTCGTGACCCGAAGTTTGAGAACCACTGATCTAGAGACTCCAGTTACACTGTAGCCAGATGTACTATTTTTCTATCTTTTCTGTGACGGATGTCAGGGTGTTTATTGTGGAAGTTCATCTGTTCTAAATTGACACATTTTCCAATTAATTTTTACTTTGAAAAGGTCATTTTTCCAGGGACTCTTTATTTCCATGAGGGGTCCCTCCACGGGGTCCAGAGCCACGGGTTGTGGGAAGAAAACATATTTTTGTGGAATCTCAAATCTTATATGTAACATAATATATTTGCAGCATCAAAAAAGAGCATATTTATTTTATGCAACAAAAAAAAGAAAGATATTGAACGTGTTTTTTTATTATTATTTTTGTATAGGATTTTTTTCCGGCATCCAAAAAGAGCATATTTATTTTATGCAATGACAAAAAAAAAGGATTTGTTTTGTCTTTACTTTTTTTGTATTTTGGGATGGTGTAAAGTTTTACAAAGTTTACGTATGAAAACGTTTCGCATGGTGTAAAGTTCTAAAATAATTTTACATGATGCGCTAACGTTTTTACATGGCGACATGGCGTTTTACATGCTGATGTAAAGTTTTACATTATCAGTTTGTGTTTAACTGTTAAACAGTGTCTCTTTTGCTGCTGTCGCGCAAAAACCTCCTGGTCCACATTCTAGTGCATCTATTTCTATGTGTTATTGATCATTCACAGGCCTGTGAAACTAGAGAACTATAACTATAATATATAACCAAAACCCTAACCCTAAACCCTAAACACTTGTGCATGACATGGTTATATGAAGAGATTTGTCCAAAAATGCATCAACAGTAATGTTAGAATTACTAGATGTTTAACTTACCTACTGAAGTTTCTATTATATCTATTCTATTCTACAACACATTAGTCTGGGTCACATTTAGTAAAGTGGAGATCTCATGTCGGTGGTTAGAGACTATTAGAAGGTATCAGGTTCCACCCCTGCAGTAGCCAGTGTGCCCCATTGTTCTTCAATAATTGAAACCAAACCCCTGGTAGATATCTCCTAAACTCCATTCTAGAGCCTTTTAAACCTCTGGTAGATATCTCCTAAACTCCATTCTAGAGCCTTTTAAACCTCTGGTAGATATCTCCTAAACTCCATTCTAGAGCCTTTTAAACCTCTGGTAGATATCTCCTAAACTCCATTCTAGAGCCTTTTAAACCTCTGGTAGATATCTCCTAAACTCCATTCTAGAGCCTTTTAAACCTCTGGTAGATATCTCCTAAACTCCATTCTAGAGCCTTTTAAACCTCTGGTAGATATCTCCTAAACTCCACTCTAGAGCCTTTCAATCCCCTGGTAGATATCTCCTCAACTCCACTCTAGAGTCTAGAGCATAGGTGTCAAACTCATGGCCCGCGGGCCAAATGTGGCCCGCCACGTCATTTGATGTGGCCCCCAAGGGCTCTGGTAATTTTTTATTTTTTTTTAAACATTAATCCTGAGTTAAAAAATAGCGGCGTTAAAATAATTGTGGGTTAATGCGTTAATAAAGCTTTAACTTTGACATCCTTAGTTATTACACATTCTTACACATACATGTATGTTGAACATCTGAGGTATTGATGAAGTAACAAAGGAAAAAAGCCAAAAGCACTTACTCCTCAGACATTCTTTGACAATTTTACAGCCCAAAATACAAAAAAGATCCAGGCGGAATAGGTAACAAAGGGTTGAAGAAATATTGTCTGAACTGTCAGATGCAAACTGGCTGTGTGACATAACCGAGCATCTCGCTCAATTGAATAAGAAGCTGTAGGGACGCAAACAAGTCCCACCCAAAACTTTACCAATATAGTTGTGACAACCCTTATTTTGTTATTTTTTAGTACAGTTACAGTTGTGTGTTCATGCAGACACATAATAGCAATTTCATTACTAATTGAAAATGGTGGACCCTGATGTAAACAAGTCGAAGGTCTTTCTCTGGTCTGCATCCCCTTAACAATTGTGTGTATTGAGCTGTACTGTACTGTACCCATTCTGCAATCTGTTAA
Organism: Notolepis coatsorum; assembly: GCF_963971535.1. Classification (NCBI taxonomy): domain Eukaryota; kingdom Metazoa; phylum Chordata; class Actinopteri; order Aulopiformes; family Paralepididae; genus Notolepis; species Notolepis coatsorum. The sequence goes on from NC_140165.1 coordinate 66,458,685, forward strand.
TTAAAGTTAATTAAACTATCTTCCATTAGTTGGATGTATGGCCTCTGCAAGGTTGTGTGCAGCCATTTGTTTTTGTAACATCTGCTGATAAACTAAAATTATTTGTTAAAATAACATAAGCTAACATATATTTTTACATCTATGCAAATGCATATGCAATATGTATAACTTGAATAAGTAATAAATACAGAAACAACATGTTTAACAATATGTAAATGAGTAGCTACATTTATTTTACATTACATTAACATTTATACGGTCTTTGGCCCTTTGAGGGCAACCATAATGCTGATGTGGCCCTCTGTGAAAATTAGTTTGACACCCCTGGTCTAGAGCCTTTCAAACCTCTGGTAGATATATCTTCAACTCCACCTATAACCTGACCACCTAGAACCTTACCATCTAGAACCTTACCACCTAGAACCTGACCATCTAGAACCTAACCATCTACAACCTGACCACCTAGAACCTAACCATCTAGAACCTAACCATCTAGAACCTGACCATGGTCCTGGGAGGTCTTGGTGCGACAGCAGCTTCTGTTGTATTTATTTCTGTATGTAGACAGTGTGTATATATTGAATGAAGACAATTACTTTGTTTCCATGCATATTAATATTCCAGATACTAGCTAATATCCTTATTCAGGATTGGCATATCCTGAGCATCAATATCTGTTACCATGGAAACAGAACTCATACAGCCCACAAAAACCCAACGGTAAACAGGAAATGTTTACATAATGCCAATTTATAACCAGCATAATTCAACAACAATATTGGAATGTTAATATGCATGGAAAGCCACTCAGGAGGCTAATGTATTCCAACAGCAGAGAAAACCACTAGCATTGGTGTCTCCATGGACTTTCCTGTTCCACAAAATGTCTGTCCCTGCTGCAGCCAAGGCGTCCATCCCTGTTCAAGGGTCCTTGAGCAAGGCACCTGAACCCCTGTCTGCTCCAGGGGTGCCGTAAATGTCTGACCCTGCGCTCTGAGAGACAACAGCTCTGAGACTGGACCCGACAGCCACAGCTGATCTCAGGTTTCAACCATAATTAATAGACCCAATGAAGTGTACGTTTCTTCCCTCAAAATCGTAGAATTCTAGAACCCTGTAGCTTCCATGACCAGAAGCCACATCATCGTTAGAATGTCCAGCCCTCAAAATTCGAATTCCGCTGGTGTGATGGTATAACTCAAAGGTTAAAGTAAGAAATCAGATCCTACTGAGCCTGTGTAGGACGTCCACACATCTTAATCCTGGTTACAACATGGAGAAGAGTTGGCATCCTGCATTTCTCATTCAAACGAATGGGTTCCGAGTTATCTTCAGCTATCTGAAGTTAGCATTGCTCATTTAAACCCAATGGGTACAGCCGTCTGAAGTTAGCATTGCTCATTTAAACCCAATGGGTACAGCCGTCTGAAGTTAGCATTGCTCATTTAAACCCAATGGGTATACAGCCGTCTGAAGTTAGCTTTGCTCATTTAAACCCAATGGGTGTACCCATTGGGTTTAAATGAGCAATGCTAACCATGCTAGCCAGGCTTTAAGGTACCTGATGGACTTGTCCCTTTGTGACCAGAACCTTTTTTTTTTTACCATTTTATTTCCCACCAGCAAACATCCAATAACCCCTTTAGAAAGGTCATACAGGTCATTAAAGCTGCAATAACTATTTTCTGACAAATTCCTTTCCCCCAAAATGAAAGCCTCATCACGTACAAATATAAAGCTGCCTTACTGACACAATCTGGTTGTAATTTAAGAGATTCACTGGAGAAAACGTTTTATTTTTTAACATGGATTACTAGATTTAATACATACAACTTACAACAAGGTCGGTAAATACTTCACCTAACCCTAGCTAAAACTCAGTCCAGGTTTTGTCATCAAAGAAAATACCTGATGGAATAACAACAGACTGGCCATGACTCACTGGTGCCCTCTGGTGACATATGACATTTTGAAAATGTGAAAAATACTGTTTGAAAATAGTCATTGCAGCTCTAAGATCAGGAAGGTCTATGGAGGAAACCACATAAAACAGGCTCAAGGGTAACTTTTTAGGCAACACTAGAGCAACCTTTCCCAGGGAGTTGCTTCATGACGTGATGATGTTTGAGTATCTCTGCTTCTTGGAGAATTCTTCAGTAAAAATGAAACATTCCAAATGTTTTTTTTCTTCCAAATGAGGAAAGTTCCTTTACTTTATGACCCGATTGGCATTTTGTAATGGCTATTTTGTGTACTTTACAGTCTGTGTTTGTTGTGCTGGGGGGGTCTGTCACTTTTCTACATTCCAAACACTTTTCCAAAAAGTCGAAAGTCCAAATGGGAAAATCACTTATGATTTCCCAACTACCGAGATGTAGTTATCTGACCACATGCACTGTAAACAACATTTTGCTTTGAACAAATTGGTAATCTTTAGATACATTTTGGTCAAATGTTCGTACATAAAAAATATATATGTGGTAATTTCTCTGTTCAGAAACCAAACCTAATCCATGTTTCACTCGAGTCTTTCGGAGCTGGTGGTGGTATGCACTGAAGTCATACATACAACCTCCCAACTCTCAGCGGAAAGTAGCATTAGTCAACGGCCACCACTTTCCCACCAGTTGCCATGTTGGAAGAGGGACAACGGTTCCTATGGAAACAAACCACCTTCTTTTGAAGCAGTGGAGGCAGTGAGATAGCTGAACAGCGGAAAAGAAACGCGTCGTCAGCAAATAGAATGAGTCTGACTGGAACCTCACTGCACAGAAATTTGTTTTATTTCTTGGTCTTCCAACATGGCAGCACATATTGTAACCACTGTCCAACCATGGTCCTTGACAGGCCTCTTTTCAACCTGTGCCAAAGCAAAACATTCCACCATGTTTCCCCCCAGAAGTGTTAGAGGTGTAATGTACATAATGTGATAATGTGTGTTTGTTGTAAATATCAACTATGTTTTTGTATTGTGGCGTTTTCACAGATACAGACCTGTGGATTCGCGGGGGGTGGGGGGTTGTTGGGGGGGTTAGGAAGGGGATTGAGGGGGAGGAGGGAGAGTCTGTTCCCTCCTGTTGTAAATATAGCTGCTCTAATTCACATCTGAAATGGCTGGAAAAAACGGGGGGGATGCTTGATTCATCACGACTAGCTAGATGTTTAGCGACTGCTGGGGCTAATGAAGGAATAGCATGTTCATTAGTTAGCTTCCAGCTAGCTGTGAACAGGGTAAATATAAAGGGTACATTCAGAATAGTTGACACTCAGTTTCCTTCTCATCTACAATGTTGTTGAAAGGTCAGGTCCATGCTGTTGTTCATTCTGGAGACCTGCAGTCCCAGCTAGCTTGCCACAACACTAAACCTTTATTTAACCAGAAAATAAAAACCCATTGAGACCGAGGTCTCTTTTTCAAGGGTGATCTGGCCAAGAAGGCGAGCACGAATTATGACAAGACATGCATAACAAGACACAGTACACATAGAGTAGACTACCATACAACTGGTTTTAAATGAAAAGTCAAATTCAGTTTAAAAAATACAAGCACAATAAAACAATAGCAATCAAACCAAAATGAAAAATTCTACATCAAAGCAGGAGCAGCAGGTGGAAAGGATTTCCGATATTTCTAGTTTCAAACAACACAAGGAGATCGGAGAGGCCAATTTGAGACGTTTCTGGAGGTCATTCCAGGCCCAAGGACCAAAATAAAATAGGCTTCTTTTACTTGCCTCAGTCCACACGGGCAGCATTTTAAAACACATCCAGGTGCTGGATCTGAGGTTGAGTGAGTTTTGAATTAATTCAAGCTTGGAACTGATGTACCATGGAAGTTTACCAAGAACAGCCTAATAACTAGGCCACATTCCAAAGCACTTGAATACACTCCACAGTGTGCGCAAAGGAGTGTGTAGAGAGAATAGGTCCAGTATGGTACTACTATAGTACACCCATACTTTCACATAGTTTGACTATGTGACATAAAGATTACGACATAAACACTCACTGCACTGTGGAGTATGTTAAAGGACATATTGTACAGAATGAAGAAATTAACTTACATTACATTCGTTTTGTGTCCAACTGAGGAGGAGCTGGGTATCCAATAAGAGGAACAGCATGGATTGAAACAGAGCTAGGGGTCAGACATTCTGAATTGAACCTTTAATGAGGGATCCCAAGAATAACCTACAAGGCATTTGGGGAAATCAATGTTTAGGGATCAATTGAATTCAGTCAGAGGGTGAGAGCAAGGTGTCCACGAGGGTGAATCAAGCGCACCTCGACCAATTCAACTGTTCAGATGTGTTTTAGCTGCGGCTTCTTGTATAAAGAGTCCTGCATGTTCCTTCATATACCACTATGTACCTATAGTTTAGTCAGTAGAATAGAACTCAGCAAAAGTATAAAAAACTGCATCAGCATTTTTGACTCCTGACCTTTTTTCTGTTGGATTATTTCACATTACAGACTCAGATGACCGATTATTTCAGATTACAAACTCAGATTACACATAATTTCAGATTACAGTCTCAGATTACACATTATTTCAGATTACACATTATTTCAGATTACACATAATTTCATATTACAGTCTCAGATTACACATTATTTCAGATTACATATTATTTCAGATTACAGACTCCGATCACACATTTCAGATTACAGACTCAGATTAGGGGAGAACGGGGGACTTTTTACTCTAGTGTGAATTTCTCATAATCAAAACATCTTTCAATAGTCATTCCTACATTAAATTGAAGCTTAAGATGTTGGCTTGAAATGTGTATCCGTCTCATTTTCCAACGTATTGTAACAAAGAGTTAATCACCTATCAAAGACACCTCTGACACATTGTGACAACCAACCCCATCATGGGGATGGTTGTCACACACTATGGGGTTGGTTGTCACCATGTGTTTTAATGGGAAAATCTTAAAAAGAAGACAAGAAGGCAGAACTAAATTTGAAAGTTTAATTGCATTGACAATTTGACAAATACATAACTTAATGCATCTTAACATGAACATAAACAGAAAACACATCTTTAGGCCATCCTATATGTAGCAGGGTGGATTATCCCTGCTTCGTGGGAACGGTCGCTGGCAGTCAGGGGGTAGCTGGACACAGTAGAACTCTGTCTGACTGCACCCTCGTCTTTGGGCCTGGGGCGTCGACTGGAGGCTGGTAGTGTGAGTGGATGGGGCCCGGGATTTACCAACCTGGTCTGGTACTCTGGTCTTCCTTCCCTGCCGCAGGGCGGTCAGCAGTACTCCCCAACACGCTCCCACTCCTCCCAGTTGCTCCTTAGACCCTCCCACACCTCGTGACTGAATTGTAATCAAATACTCTGAGTTCCCCCCGCAAGCAGTACCCTCCCTCAACGACCCTAGAAACCTTACAATGAAAAGGGGAGAGTTGGGTAGGAAGAGGTTAATCATATATACGTTACCCACACCAAAAGAGTTAATGCTGGGCACAGGAATGGACACGCACACAGAACCCCATTCAAGTATTTATGTTAATTATACTGTCAGTTACAATTATTTAATAGGAGTGGTCTACTGGACTGAAGTCCTACTATAGCTCCGGTGTGTAACTCAATACCTCATAAACACGTATATTATGCACCCACCTCTGGGTTAATATCAGGGCTAATATACTTCACTGTGTTTGACTCATCACCCACGTCTGGGTCTGCACCCTGTATAATACCTCAACAGGCTTTGATTATACGGCCAGAATAATACCTCCAAAGGCTTTAATTATAAGGCACTATGTCTGTAACTTCCCCACAGGGAAGGGTTAATTGAATGGGAAAATATTAATAAACACACATGTTATCACGCTCAAAGAAAAGGAAATAAAACAAAAGTGTGGACCCACAATTACCCAAAACAAAAGCCCTATGCTAATGCCGGCATGTAATGTTTGGGGTCTGTAGTTAGCAACGTTAACTTCGCCCGCAGGCCGCACCACACTGTGTAACGTGCAATAGATCCTGGGCACCGAAGCCCTAATGTTACTCTACCAAAATGGCGGCCGCGCCGCTCCACCACCGTCCAGGTGGCAAGATGGCGTCGAACGCTCTCGTTGCAGGTGCTAGCAGGCGGAGCTGGAGCAGGGAGGCAGTGTTGGCTGAGAGCGTGTGCTGGGCGATGAATGAATGAATGAATGAAAACTTTATTTAACAGATTGCAGAATGGGTACAATACAGTACGGCTCAATACATACAATTGTTAAGGGGATGCAGACCTGAGAAAGACGTTTGTCTTGTTTCCATCAGGGTCCCCCATTTTCAATTCATATAGACATTTATGACATACACAACATACATGACATTTATGGCATAGGGACATATAGGTATTTAGTACTGATACATTTGTGACATAAGCGGTATTCAAATATACAGTACTGTTACCCCTAGATCCTGACAGAGTATATACATATGATGGGGAGGGGACTGTACATTAGGAGGGGGTGGGAGGGAAATATACATACGGCGGGGAGGGAATATATACATGCGGTGGGGAGGAGACTGTCTATTAGGAGGTGGTGGGGTTTTGGGCATTTACGGTGGCCAGTTTCGAATTGCAGCCTCCCGTAGGTGCTCTTTAAGAGCGGTTTTGAATGTGGGCAGGGATTCACATTCCTTTACAGCTTTGGGTAGGGCGTTCCACATTGTTGTGGCATAATTGCAAAACGTGTTTAGTCCCTTGTTTGAGCCGAATCTGGGTTTAACATGATTTGTTGAGCTTCCTCTGGTGTAGTGGTTGTGGTATTCACTGACCTTTGGGAAGTATTTTGACATGTACATGGGCACCCCGGTCGTATAGTGTATCTTGTAGACCAGGCCCATTGCAAGTTGCTGTACTCTGTCGTCTACTCTAAGCCATCCTAGGTTGGCAAAGTGGGCAGGGGTGAGGTGGGTTCTGGGGTTCAGGTCAAGTAGTAGTCTGACCAGTTTGTTTTGTCAAGTAATTTTGTTTTAAGCGCCTTTGAGGTGCTTTGGTACAATGAGGTGCACGCATAGTCATAGTACCCTTGAATGAGTGCTCCTGCCAGAGTCTTCAGGGTATTCTTGTTTACCAGAGAGGAGATCCGGTACAAGAATCTAGTTCGTTGGTTGACTTTTTTTGATGCCGACCTCTGCTGGTCGGCGCGCACTCCCGTGTTGCAGGCAGCCAGTTGCAGAGCTGATGCAGGACACCGGTGAAGACAGCTGTTGACAGCCGGAGCAGACTGCTTGTAGGTCCACGCCCGTATCTGGCTCGCACACTATACCGGCACAGTAACTGCTATAACCCGACTACTGTGAACTCAGATATATCATTAGCCGCACGCTACCTATACCGCACACTGTAACTATTATAACCCGATTGTTAGTGCCTGGCTCTGCACTAATTGTTCACACACTATCGCTGGTACTGCTAGGATATCGTGTCCACTAGCAAGTACCTCCTATCACCCGTGGCTATCTCACGGGGCTCTCCAGCTTTACTTCTTCAACGGGGCTATTCCAAAAGCACACGCCCGCCGTGGCTGCCACCGTTCACAGTCAAGTCCAAAGCCGAAGAGGTTCTCTTTCCATCTCCCGCTCCCATATATCACGTTCCATCTCTCTCCAACACTCTCTGTCTGCTACTGCCCCCTGCTGGTCCCGCCTGCCAATCACACAAGGGGAGGATGGGGAATAGAGTAATGTCATTTATAAACCATCTTCCAGTGATAGAAGAAGGAGACGCCTGTGTCATTGTTTGTGTGAATATAAATTAAACCAATTCGAATGTCTTGGTGTACAAAGGGGAGGTAAAAGGCAAGTTAGCACATCTGAATAATAGACTATTTTCAGGTCGCTACATTTCCCCCCACTTTGAACTTGCTAAGTCCTCTGCAAGTTAACACAATAAAACACCAACCAACGCATCCATGAAAACGGTCCTTAGACCTGCAGGTGCACCACTCGTCTCATTCCCACACACCTTCGCACATGGTCCTGGAAACACAGAGCGAGTGGCTCACCTCTGTCATTCAGCTGGGGCCGGGTTCGCTCAACCCCCGTCGCATCTGACTCTGTGTCAGATTCGTCCGTCTCTGTTGGCGGGTCCTCGGCCATGGCTTCGCCCTCCGAGGCCTCTGAGGGGCCCCTCACGGCGCCCTCCTCGCCCCTGTCTCCGCCGTCTTCGCCGCCCTCCCCTGAGGGGACCAACTCTACCTCTCCTCCCTCGTTCGGCGCTGCTTCAGCGACGACCCGCAGGACCCTGGGTGGGTTACACGCCCTAGGGTGCGGTTTTCGAGGGTAAACGAAGGCACCCCCCACGTCTGCTTCGGATGAGCTCCGCGCTCTCCTCGGGGTCCTTCGGGGAGCTCTCGTCCGCTCTTCCGGGTCGGAGGCCGGGAAGGAGCAGATCTTGCTCTGATCTCTCTGCACGGTCCTTTCGGGGCCCCCTCTTTCGGGACGAACCGTGAACACTGACGTCCTCTTGACGTTTCCATCGCCGCCCTCTGGTCCCGGCTTGTCGCCGGCCGGCGAGCGTCTGCGGCAGTAGTTGAAGTTGTGGCGGTAGCGGCGCAGACGAGGCCCCTGGTCCGGGCCGTCCTCGCCCCCTTGACCTCCTTCCGACCTGTTCTGTCTCTTGGGTACAGCCTCCGGTTCTGACCGCATCGGGATGCGCAGCCGGGCGCCAGCGCTTTCGTCTGACCGGCCGCAGTGGTATCTAATCCTACGGCACACTACCACACCTCCCCCTCCAGACCATGGTCTGGCGGTCGCCAGGTCGGGCGACCCGCCTGCTGCTGTGTGGGTGGCGTCCTGTACTGGTGGGAGAGGGACCTCACCGCCCGGTGCTTCCGCCAGGCGTGATTCGTCCATCGCGCGGGGGCACTCGCGGCCGATATGGCCGGGCTGTTGACAGGTGTAGCAGATCAGCCTCCCATCCTCGCTCCGGCGGGGTAGTCTGCGCGGGGTAGAGGGCCCGTCTCCCCTCCGTCGGCTTCCGGCGAAGCCTCTCGGATCCGTGTCTCGCTCCTGTTGAAACGCCTGGAAGAGCTGTTCCATGCGCGCGCCCAACCGCTCCTGGCCGGTGAAGAGCTGTCGGATGGATTCCTGGAGTGCGGCTATGTCCAGAGATGGCTTGTGTCTTTCCACGACGATGCCGCGTATCATGCCCCCGCCGGCACCCCTTGTGGGGGGCAGGACCATCTCCTCTTCGGACCAGTCTATCGCCGCCTGCAGCACCTGAGGAAACGGCCGCGTACCGTCCTCCCTCATGTACTTCCGCATTTCTCTCCTCAGGGCCTCGTCTCTGAGGCCCACCACAAACCGCTCCTGCAGCAGGGTGGTGGCGTCGGCGACCAGTGTAGGCGCCCGACGTCGTAGGCGACGGATCCTTTCCTGCAGGTCATAGGCGAACCGGCGTACGGTCTCGCCGGCGGCCTGTCTTCGGTCGAAGAACTCCCCCAGCCGAATGCTGACCAGGACCTTGTCCCCATAGGTTTCTTCGAGTATCTTGAACAAGGCTTCCGTGTCGGGGGCAGTTCCCTCCGTCAGGAAGTGTACCGTCTGCTTCGCCTCGCCTTTGAGGTGGAGCTGTACGACCTCCGCTTGCTCCTCCGCGGGCACTCGACTGGCACGGAGGTGGGTCCTCATTGCCTGGATCCAGTCCTCCACAGGCAGTTCCCCCCTCTCTTGTTCACCTCCAAATTCGCTGCACTTCCGCTCTCGTTGGACGTACACCACCGGGAGGGGCGCTGGAGGGAGCTGTTGGATCACGGCCGGTGCCAAGGCAAGCGGCGCTCGGCGTCCGGCCTGCTCCCGCTGTTCGTGCTGGGTCTTTTCCAGGGCCAGCGCCTGTCGGTCCAGGAGGCCGGCGTGTGTGTGGGTTCTGTTCGCCAGGGCCTCCACCTGTGCGGTCAGTTTCTCCATGCGTTCGGCCTCCTCTTTCTTTACCTCGGCAGCGGCGTCCTCACCGTCTCGTTGCTCCTTTAGGGCCGCCTGAGTGTAGCGCTTCTCTAGGAGTGCCTGGTTGATCAACTCCTTGATCGCTTCGGCCTGCTGCGTTAGCAGTGCCGCCTGAGTCTGACAATGCTCCTGCAGCTGCTCAAACTTCGCCGCCATCTCTTGCGCGGCGTGGGTCTCCTTCTTTGACATCGTGGGTCTCTCTACGGATCTCGGTCAAGGGAGTAAGTTAGGATGTTGATCCTGTTCGTGACGCCAAATGTAGCAGGGTGGATTATCCCTGCTTCGTGGGAACGGTCGCTGGCAGTCAGGAGGTAGCTGGACACAGTAGAACTCTGTCTGACTGCACCCTCGTCTTTGGGCCTGGGGCGTCGACTGGAGGCTGGTAGTGTGAGTGGATGGGGCCCGGGATTTACCAACCTGGTCTGGTACTCTGGTCTTCCTTCCCTGCCGCAGGGCGGTCAGCAGTACTCCCAAACACGCTCCCACTCCTCCCAGTTGCTCCTTAGACCCTCCCACACCTCGTGACTGAATTGTAATCAAATACTCTGAGTTCCCCCCGCAAGCAGTACCCTCCCTCAACGACCCTAGAAACCTTACAATGAAAAGGGGAGAGTTGGGTAGGAAGAGGTTAATCATATATACGTTACCCACACCAAAAGAGTTAATGCTGGGCACAGGAATGGACACGCACACAGAACCCCATTCAAGTCTTTATGTTAATTATACTGTCAGTTACAATTATTTAATAGGAGTGGTCTACTGGACTGAAGTCCTACTATAGCTCCGGTGTGTAACTCAATACCTCATAAACACGTATATCATGCACCCACCTCTGGGTTAATATCAGGGCTAATATACTTCACTGTGTTTGACTCATCACCCACGTCTGGGTCTGCACCCTGTATAATACCTCAACAGGCTTTGATTATACGGCCAGAATAATACCTCCAAAGGCTTTAATTATAAGGCACTAGGTCTGTAACTTCCCCACAGGGAAGGGTTAATTGAATGGGAAAATATTAATAAACACACATGTTATCACACTCAAAGAAAAGGAAATAAAACAAAAGTGTGGACCCACAATTACCCAAAACAAAAGCCCTATGCTAATGCCGGCATGTAATGTTTGGGGTCTGTAGTTAGCAACGTTAACTTCGCCCGCAGGCCGCACCACACTGTGTAACGTGCAATAGATCCTGGGCACCGAAGCCCTAATGTTACTCTACCAAAATGGCGGCCGCGCCGCTCCACCACCGTCCAGGTGGCAAGATGGCGTCGAACGCTCTCGTTGCAGGTGCTAGCAGGCGGAGCTGGAGCAGGGAGGCAGTGTTGGCTGAGAGCGTGTGCTGGGCGATGCCGACCTCTGCTGGTCGGCGCGCACTCCCGTGTTGCAGGCAGCCAGGTGCAGAGCTGATGCAGGACACCGGTGAAGACAGCTGTTGACAGCCGAAGCAGACTGCTTGTAGGTCCACGCCCGTATCTGGCTCGCACACTATACCGGCACAGTAACTGCTATAACCCGACTACTGTGAACTCAGATATATCATTAGCCGCACGCTACCTATACCGCACACTGTAACTATTATAACCCGATTGTTAGTGCCTGGCTCTGCACTAATTGTTCACACACTATCGCTGGTACTGCTAGGATATCGTGTCCACTAGCAAGTACCTCCTATCACCCGTGGCTATCTCACGGGGCTCTCCAGCTTCACTTCTTCAACGGGGCTATTCCAAAAGCACACGCCCGCCGTGGCTGCGACCGTTCACAGTCAAGTCCAAAGCCGAAGAGGTTCTCTTTCCGTCTCCCGCTCCCATATATCACGTTCCATCTCTCTCCAACACTCTCTGTCTGCTACTGCCCCCTGCTGGTCCCGCCTGCCAGTCACACAAGGGGAGGATGGGGAATAGAGTAATGTCATTTATAAACCATCTTCCAGTGATAGAAGAAGGAGACGCCTGTGTCATTGTTTGTGCGAATATAAATGAAACCAATTCGAATGTCTTGGTGTACAAAAGGGAGGTAAAAGGCAAGTTAGCACATCTGAATAATAGACTATTTTCAGGTCGCTACATATATAACAAAATAAGAACACAATAAATCGGCCTAACAATAATAGCCTACACAACATGAATGAATGAAAACTTTATTTAACAGATTGCAGAATGGGTACAATACAGTACGGCTCAATACACACAATTGTTAAGGGGATGCAGACCAGAGAAAGACGTTTGTCTTGTTTACATCAGGGTCCCCCATTTTCAATTCATAGTTGTAACATGTGACAACCAACCCCAAATAAAATGTGACGACCAACCCCAACTGGAATGTCTTGATAGCATCAAGGCTAACAGCCATCTAACAACTAGTTAGCTAGCTAACAACAATCTAAACCAGGGGTCAGCAACCTTTTTGACATGGAGTGCCTGTTTGAAATATAGTTGTAACTAGTGTGCCTCAACAATATTCCATGCATCGTAATTTTTTTTTCTCATAATCAGGTCTTTTTAATGATAATTTTTACATTATTACATCATTATTGTTATTGTTATTATTAACAATATTATTATGATGGTTGTATCAACCCTAAATCTGAGTTGGGGGGGGGGGGGGGGTGCAATGCAGACAAACAGCTGCATACAGTGCGACCATTTCACTCACATTTGCCCATTCATTTTTGGACACATCACACACCATCGGTGTGTGTACTGTACGTGTGCTGTCATAGCTCCACCTACAGGCCTAATGGAGAACACCAGGATGTGAATGGAGGGTGAATATGAGGTATATTGTGTAAATAAGTTTTGATTGATCGCAAGACTACACTGTAAAAAAATTATAATAATAAGTTACCAGAACTTTAAAATATTGAGTTCAGTTACTGTGCATTAAGGTTTTCAGTTTTCAATCCATAATAAGTTAACAGAAAAATAAGTACACAACCACATTATTTCAACCTAATAAAACTATGTTTATTGTCATTGTTTTAAGAACACAAGTTGACTTGGTAATACTTTGAGTAAAAAAAATTGCTTTTAACATGTGCAATGTTCAATGAAATAGAAAAATAAATAATAAAATGTGTTGATTAATCCCACTGGTCACAATGGTGACCGTAATAATGTTTTTGTTATAAGGCTCCGCAAATGTTACTGAATGATATAGCAATGTATTTCCAGCTAAATTGAAATAATAAACAAATAAAGGGTCTCAATTAAATATGTGGTAGTAAAAAGAACCTGTGGGAGGATTTCAAAAAGATAAATGAGACAACAGTGCAAAATATTTCACTATAATATTTCAAAGCAAAAAAAAATAAATGTTTTTTTTTATGCTGCCCCCTGTGCTTATGAAAATGCCCCCGCGTGCCTATGCAGGCACGCGTGCCTAGGGTTGCCTACCCCTGATCTAAACTATAACTATCCCTTCACACTTTTTAAGGGTAATAATTGTTTCATTATAAACCAATTGTGTAAAAGCCTAGAAGAAAAATACTGAGGAGCGGAATATTTACAAATGGACATGAAAAACACAAAAAGTCCTCTCACCTCAAATTCAGCTGTTTCACTCCAAATATGACAATGTAGGTGAACTCTGACCCCAATTCTGGACATTTAAATACCAAAGTATGGGAGACAGGATCCTCTGGTGGTGAAATATAATGAATGTGACAACCTACCCGTGTGACAACGTCCCCCGTTCTCCCCTACCAATTTCCTCTTAGCTTATTTAACATCATCCCTGGAGTTAGACAAGAAGATACATACCTTTTTTGTCTATCTGCATGCATTAGGCTTAGGGAACGCCCGCACCGTTAGCGTAGCTTAGCTTTATCACTGGAAGTGGGTCAGACTTTTACCCTGAAGTTCCCGACAGTCCCGAAATACACTCCAAATACAACTCCAAAACGTTCCTGTAAACATGTTGTGACCTGCGTATTTACCACGTGGAGAAATAAAAAACAATTGAATTCGACATTTACGTTTTTTAAGCAAATATACTCGGATTTTTTTTTTGCCTAACCACTCCTCTCTGGGCTCAGTCAGTGATTTCACGCAACGCAGTGCTACTTTCTAACGTGACACCAGTGTTTGTTTACATTTTCATTTCAAAGGATCCGAACCGATTGAAGTTTATGGATACCATGACTGTGGTAAGTTTTCATTTATGTTTTTAGATGGAAGGCTGTATTCCATCTGTCTAACGTTAGCGAATATTGTGAGATTGATGAATAGGACATAACGCTGCTGGACTATCGACCTAGTTAGCCCCTTTCCTGACTGCGATGCACAGCTACAGGGTTTGGGCGGGGTCCTACTAATCACCCCAAAGTACCAGAAAATACCAGCAAATACCAGAAACTACCCCAAAATACCCCAAAGTATACCCCAAAATACCAGAAACTACCCCAAAATACCCCAAAGTATACCCCAAAATACCAGAAACTACCCCAAAATACCAGAATATACCAGAAAATACCAGAAACTACCCCAAAATACCCCAAAGTATACCCCAAAATACCAGAAACTACCCCAAAATACCCCAAAGTATACCCCAAAATACCAGAAACTACCCCAAAATACCAGAAAATACCAGAAACTACCAGAAACTACCCCAAAATACCCCAAAGTATACCCCAAAATACCAGAAACTACCCCAAAATACCCCAAAATACCAGAAAATACCAGAAACTACCAGAAACTACCAGAAACTACCCCAAAATACCCCAAAGTATACCCCAAAATACCAGAAACTACCCCAAAATACCCCAAAATACCAGAAAATACCAGAAAATACCAGAAACTACCCCAAAATACCCCAAAGTATACCCCAAAATACCAGAAACTACCCAAAAATACCCCAAAATACCAGAAAATACCAGAAACTACCAGAAACTACCCCAAAATACCCCAAAGTATACCCCAAAATACCAGAAACTACCCAAAAATACCCCAAAATACCAGAAAATACCAGAAAATACCAGAAACTCATAGCCAAGCTCATAGCCAAGCTCAGGGACCTGGGCTTGGGCTATGACCTCTGCCAGTGGGTCTTGGACTTCCTGACTGGCAGACCCCAGGTGGTGAGAGCAGGCAACTGCACCTCCTCATCCATCACCCTCAACATAGGGGCCCCCCAGGGCTGTGTTCTGAGTCCCCTCCTCTACTCCCTGTACACACACGACTGTGTGGCTCAGCGGAGTAGCAATACAATCGTCAAATTTGCTGACGACACAGTGGTGGTGGGCCTGATCTCTGCCAACGACGAGAGGGCCTACCTGGAAGAGGTCAAGGTCCTGGCGGGATGGTGCCAGGAAAACAGCCTCTCCCTGAACGTCAGCAAAACAAAGGAGATGATTGTGGACTTCAGGAGGTCGGGGGTCAAGGACTACAGCCCCCTCAGCATCGACGGGGCACCGGTTGAGAACAGCTTTAAGTACCTCGGAGCCTACATATCCGAGGACTTGACATGGACCACACACATTAACAGTGTTGTGAAGAAGGCACGACAACGCCTCTACTTCCTCAGGCGCCTAAGGAAGTTCCAAGTCAGCCAGAAGATCCTTAAGAACTTCTACTCATGTACAATAGAGAGCATCTTGACCGGCAACATCACCTCCTGGTTTGGGAATAGCACTGCACAAGACCAAAGCAGACTACAAAGAGTGACACGTTCAGCCGAACGCACAATTGGAGGGGGGCTCCCCACCCTCCAGAACATTTACTACAAGCGTTGCAAGGGCAAGGCTAAGAGAATCATTAAAGACTCCAGTCACCCGAACAACTGCCTCTTTGAACTGCTGCGGTCAGGCAAGCGATACAGGAGTCTCAAGGCGAGCACAGAAAGACTCAGAAGAAGCTTCTATCCCCAGGCCATCAGGCTGCTAAACGAACAATGAATGAACACTACACAACAACAACCACCAAACGCACATAGCACACACATCCACACGCACACACTCACTTTAAACAAACACACTGTAGCACCCACTCCACACACTTATAGCACACACCCACTTTAAACAAACACACTGTAGCACCCACTCCCCACACTTTATATTTATGGATGAAGGATTGCACTACAACTCGTACACCTTACTGTAAATTGTACCTAAAATTGTACCTCATCCCATTTCTGCTTTGCACTAGATAGTACTGTACATTAGTACACTGCATAGTATTGTGTATTGTATATTATATGGTAACTCAGAACATTGTACATATGTCTATACCGAACACTGTGACCTCATTTTCTTCTTCTAAATTCATGCTATATTATGTTATTATGTTATTTGATACTATCTTGTCTAGCACAGTCTCTGGAGCGTAACAGTAAGAAGCATTTTGTATGAAAGTATTCTGTACTTCTGTATGACAACTATTAAAGAACTTGAACTTGAACTTGAACTTGAAACGACCCCAAAATACCCCAAAGTATACCCCAAAATACCAGAGACTACCCCAAAATACCCCAAAATACCAGAAAATACCAGAAAATACCAGAAACTACCCCAAAATACCCCAAAGTATACCCCAAAATACCAGAAACTACCCCAAAATACCCTAAAATACCCCAAAGTATACCCCAAAGTACCAGGAAATACCAGGAAATACCCCAAAATACCCCAAAGTATACCCCAAAGTACCAGAAAATACCCCAAAATACCCCAAAGTACCCCAAATAGTGTGTAATAGTGTAATAGTAGTAATAGTGTGTAATAGTGTAATAGTGTGTAATAGTGTAATAGTGTAATAGTGTGATAGTGTGTAATAGTGTAATAGTGTGTAATAGTGTAATAGTGTGTAATAGTGTGTAATAGTGTAATAGTGTAATAGTGTGTAATAGTGTAATAGTGTGTAATAGTGTAATAGTGTAATAGTGTGTAATAGTGTAATAGTGTGTAATAGTGTAATAGTGTGTAATAGTGTAATAGTGTGTAATAGTGTGTAAAAGTGTAATAGTGTGTAATAGTGTGTAATAGTGTAATAGTGTGTAATAGTGTGTAATAGTGTGTAAAAGTGTAATAGTGTGCTAGTGTAATAGTGTGTAATAGTGTGTAATAGTGTAATAGTGTAATAGTGTGTAATAGTGTAATAGTGTGTAATAGTGTAATAGTGTGTAATAGTGTAATAGTGTGTAATAGTGTAATAGTGTAATTTTGTGTAATAGTGTGTAATAGTGTAATAGTGTGTAATAGTGTAATAGTGTGTAATAGTGTAATAGTGTAATAGTGTGTAATAGTGTAATAGTGTAATAGTGTGTAATAGTGTGTAATAGTGTGCTAGTGTAATAGTGTGTAATAGTGTAATAGTGTGATAGTGTAATAGTGTGTAATAGTGTAATAGTGTAATAGTGTGTAATAGTGTAATAGTGTAATAGTGTAATAGTGTAATAGTGTGTAATAGTGTAATAGTGTATTAGTGTGTAATAGTGTGCGTGTGTGTGTGTGCGTGTGTGACGTACATGGGTACGTGGGTTGGGCATTATCATTATTCCTGTATTTATGACACCATCTGAACATCAGGTTAGTATATTTATTGTGTTGTCTGTTATGTGTGGTGTTGTGTCATCTCCTAATTTCTGTTTCTATTCACAGATGCCACCCATCTCCCTGATTGGATTGGTTGCATCTGATTGGTGCACCTTGGAACAGGCAGTGGAGATGGGTGGTTAATAGAGTGGAGATGACACAACATCGGGGCGCCTCACTCTGTCAGTTCTGATCAGAGTTTCGTGAGGTTGCCATTGATTGACCACTGTGTGTGGACTTGCCATTGTTTTGTTTGCCACTGCGTGTGGACTCCAGTAGCAGGATATATATAATATTGTTGTGGGCCTTAGAGCCATTTGCCTTCCTGCTTGGAAGTGAGTATATATATATTTATCTATTTGTGTTGCTCTGGTGCTAAGTAGAACACTGTATATTATATTATATCATATTGTATTATATATATATATATATATAATTAGTATTCCCTTATACTGTAAGTGCTCTATGGCTGGGTGGTTCCCAGTGTTTACATTATATTTTGCTTAGTGGTGTTTGGTGGTATTTAGATATTGCCTGTTTGTTCTCCCATTACCTTTTCCCCTTTGTGTTTGTGCTGTGGGTTTCAATCCCCACGATAATAAATATTATTTCCTCTTTGGGAACAGTGGGTTTAAATCCCTGCTATAATAAATATCATTTACTATTTGGAACAACGCCTTGTGTTATTTTCTTTACCTGCCTGGGACCGGTGCTTTAAAAGCACTACTGGACGGGCTGGTTTTCACATACAGCCCGGTCCAGCTTATTCTATATTGTCTTGTGACATTGCTATGTGACAGCGTGTGTGTGTGTGTGTGTGTGTGTGTGCGCGCGTGTGCATATGTGTGTGTGTGTGTGTGTGTCTCCACATTATGGCTGTAGTGACTGAGGCACTCTGTACTCTGGCTGCATCCAGGAAGGGATTAACGCAGTAAAAGTTTAGTGAGACAAAGAGTGAGACATAAAAAACATAGAGGGCTCAGGAGGTAGAGCCGAGCGCTCGTCTGGTTAATCAGAAGATTCCCGGTTCGATTCCGGCTCCTCCCGGCGGCGTGTCCGAGTGTCCTTGAGCAAGACACTTAAGCCCTGCTCCTCCCGGTGAGCAGATTGGCACTTGGCATGGTCGCCTCCGCCGTCGGTGTGTGAGTGAATGTGAGGCATAAATTGTAAAGCGCTTTGGATAAAAGAGCTATATAAATAGCTCCTTCTCCCCCTCTTCTCCCCCTCTCTCTCTCTCTATCCATCTTTCTCTCTCCCTCCCTCCCTCTCTCTCCCTTCTTCTCTCTCTTCCTCTCTCTCCCCCTTCTCTCTCTCCATCTCCCTCTATCCCCTTCTCTCTCTCCATCTCCCTCTCTCCCCCTTCTCTCTCTCTCCATCTCCCCCCCCCCTCTCTCTCTCTCTCTATCCATCTCTCTCTCTCCCTCCCTCCCTCCCTCTCTCTCCCTTCTTCTCTCTCTCTCTCCCTCCCTCCCTCCCTCTCTCTCCCTTCTTCT
This sequence comes from Notolepis coatsorum, assembly GCF_963971535.1. NCBI lineage: Eukaryota > Metazoa > Chordata > Actinopteri > Aulopiformes > Paralepididae > Notolepis > Notolepis coatsorum. The sequence continues at coordinate 66,477,674 of NC_140165.1, forward strand.
CTCTCTCTCTCCCCGTTCTCTCTCTCCCCCTTCTCTCTCTCCATCTCCCTCTATCCCCCTTCTCTCTCTCCATCTCCCTCTATCCCCCTTATCTCTCTCCATCTCCCCCATCTCTCTCTCTCTCTCTCTCTCTCTCTCTCTCTCTCTCTCTCTCTCTCTCTCTCTCTCTCTCTCTCTCTCTCTCTCTCTCTCTCTCTCTCTCTCTCTCTCTCTCTCTCTCTCTCTCTCTCTCTCTCTCTCTCTCTCTCTCTCTCTCTCTCTCTCTCTCTCTCTCTCTCTCTCTCTCTCTCTCTCTCTATCTCTCTCTCTCCCCCTCTCTCTCCCCCCCTGGTTGGTTTCCCTTGTTCCACAGCTCCTCCATCAAGATGCCATACAAGTTGGAATCCATCTTGAGTGCTAGAGACCCAGACACACACACACACACGTACACGTACACACACACACACACGCACACGCGCACACACACACACACACACACGCACACGCACACGCACACGCACACACACACACGCACACTATTACACACTATTACACTATTACACTATTACACACTATTACACTATTACACACTATTACACACTATTACACTATTACACTAGCACACTATTACACTTTTACACACTATTACACACTATTACACACTAGTACACTATTACACTAGCACACTATTACACTTTTACACACTATTACACACTATTACACTATTACACACTATTACACTATTACACTATTACACACTATTACACTATTACACACTATTACACTATTACACTATTACACACTATTACACTCTATTACACTATTACACTATTACACTATTACACACTATTACTACTATTACACTATTACACTATTACACACTATTACTACTATCACACTATTACACTATTACACACTATTACACTATTACACTAGTGTTACAAAGGGTCAGATTAAACCGAATATATATATTTATTGCCTGAGATCCCATGTATAATATTTGTATATCGTTTGATATCCCTTGTGTGTTCTTTGTACAATATGCACTGAATATCCCTTTAGTCTACAGGACAGACCATAATATTCGTTCTCCTATTGGAAGTGTTCCCCCGGCGCTACTGCCTTACCCCCTAGAGCTGACTTCAAAGGTACCGACGAGATATGTCTGTACATGCCCAGCTTCTGCCCATGAATACGGCTGGCGAAATACGAATGGTACTATTTGTTCACAGCGCATATATATATGGCGCAAGTAAAGTAGAACTCTCTCTTAGTCTCTTAGTCCCTCGTCCCGTTCAGTCTCGTTCTGTTCCAGTTATCCAAGCAACGTCTCACCCACTACGCAACGTGGGCAGAGCAGGGCTCGCATTGCCCCAAGATAGAGCCTCGTGTTATCCTAGTACGTTGGTTTAACGTATCGTTCTCTATTTATTAGTAAAGCCTTCATTACGAGTCAAAGACCACGTGGAGTGAGTAATTGTGCGTCTACATAGAGCACTTATTGCCCGTGCTAATAGTCTAGTAACGTCAAGTTCAACCGTGCACTACCGCACCGGAGGATATCTACACCGGACCAGCAGCACCACGGAGGAGTTACACCCCGCCAGCAGTGCCACTTCCCGGCAAGGATTATTATTCTTCATTCTTCACCAAGCTGCTGGAAGCAGAGAACCGTCTACACCCACTGCTGTGGGATCCACGTGCCCGTGGGGACATCACTCAAGCCCGCCTCTGTTGTACCAGAGACTCCACGGCTTTCACCTGCACGGCGCGCATCCTGGGACCAGGCTGCTTTTCCCCGCTGACTCAGGGAGTAAAACACCGTCTCCAGGTGCCTTGCTACAGCTCCGTGGACCATTGACATTCATAGAGCATTGCCCCCCCCCCCTGCTGGCTTACAACCGGTAGTACACCCTTTCCCAGAATATCCCTAGATCTAATTCCTAAACATTCATTATTGATTTGCCTGCACATTCTATTTGCCTTATAAGCGCATCTAAAGTGACAAAGTAATGTAATCTAATATTCTTTATGCAATAAATATTGTAAACAAGTATTTTGTGTGGAAAACCGTGTTATTGTGGAAGTGTTCTAATCTAATATACTTGTGTACAGTATTGGCCAGTAGTACATAGACGGTAGTGATTTAATGATATCAATACTTGATTAATACAGTCAGGGAATTGTACCCCTCAGTTACAACTAGCACACTATTACACTATTACACACTATTACACACTATTACACTATTACACACTATTACACTATTACACACTATTACACTATTACACTATTACACACTATTACACTATTACACACTATTACACTATTACACTATTACACACTATTACACAAAATTACACTATTACACTATTACACACTATTACACTATTACACTATTACACACTATTACACTATTACACACTATTACACTATTACACACTATTACACTATTACACACTATTACACTATTACACACTATTACACACTATTACACACTATTACACTATTACACTAGCACACTATTACACTTTTACACACTATTACACACTATTACACACTATTACACTATTACACACTATTACACTATTACACTAGCACACTATTACACTTTTACACACTATTACACACTATTACACTATTACACACTATTACACTATTACACTATTACACACTATTACACTATTACACACTATTACACTATTACACTATTACACACTATTACACTATTACACTATTACACACTATCACACTATTACACTATTACACACTATTACACTATTACACACTATTACTACTATTACACTATTACACTATTACACACTATTTGGGGTACTTTGGGGTATTTTGGGGTATTTTCTGGTATTTTCTGGTACTTTGGGTTATACTTTGGGGTAATTTCTGGTATTTTCTGGTACTTTGGGGTATACTTTGGGGTATCTTGGGGTACTTTGGGGTATTTTGGGGTAATTTCTGGTATTTTCTGGTACTTTGGGGTATACTTTGGGGTATTTTAGGGTATTTTGTGGTAGTTTCTGGTATTTTGGGGTATACTTTGGGGTATTTTGGGGTAGTTTCTGGTATTATCTGGTATTTTCTGGTATTTTGGGGTCGTTTCTGGTATTTTGGGGTATACTTTGGGGTATTTTGGGGTAGTTTCTGGTAGTTTCTGGTATTTTCTGGTATTTTGGGGTAGTTTCTGGTATTTTGGGGTATACTTTGGGGTATTTTGGGGTAGTTTCTGGTAGTTTCTGGTATTTTCTGGTATTTTGGGGTATTTTGGGGTAGTTCCTGGTATTTTGGGGTATACTTTGGGGTATTTTGGGGTAGTTTCTGGTATTTTCTGGTATTTTGGGGTATTTTGGGGTAGTTTCTGGTATTTTGGGGTATACTTTTGGGGTATTTTGGGGTAGTTTCTGGTATTTTGGCGTATTTTGGGGTAGTTTCTGGTATTTTGGGGTATTTTGGGGTAGTTTCTGGTATTTTGGGGTATACTTTGGGGTATTTTGGGGTAGTTTCTGGTATTTTCTGGTATTTTCTGGTACTTTGGGGTGATTAGTAGGACCCTTTGGGCGAGTGAATCCACACTTGTGGTATTATTATAACTAATTTATTGTGTAACGCTAGCCCCTTAAAACTTACCACAGTCATAGTATCAGTGTTGGGAAAGTTCACTTTCTACATGAACTAGTTCAGTTCACAGTTCATGGTTTCAAAAATGAACTAATTTAGTTCTTTTTTGTTCTTTTTTGATATATATATATTTTTATATAGATTTTTCACGTACAGTTACTTACATTACAAAAACACACATTGGGACAATGGAGGGGGGGGGGGTCCTCCAGTTCATCTCTATGCCATCATCCACACCATAAGTAAGCAAAAACAAAACAAAAAGAAAAACAAGCAAAAAGGAAAAGCAAACCAAGACAGGCACTGTACAGTATTGCACTTGCCTCGAGCCCATTCACATGTAGACATATATTTATTTTTTCCTATCCTAGGTCTGTCCATACAATGGGGCACTGGGCCTTTAGAAGGATCCGAGAAATTTCAGCAGGAAAATAGTCTAATAGTGGGGCCCACACCTCCTGAAAGGAAGCGTTGTTGCCTCTATGCATTGCACAGTGTCTTTCATGGGGTAGCACACCGAAGATCTCTCTATACCACATTTGTAAAAATGGAGGCTTATCCTTAATCCAGTTTATCAGAATGCATTTCCGGGCCGAAAGTAGAAGTTTATCAAATAGTTTGAATTGTAAAGGGTGTCACCCCTCCTACCCAACCCCCCCCCCCCAGAACCACCTCCAATGTACAGTCCCCCCCCACCTACCCAACCTCCTCCAATGTACAGTTTCTATGTCAAATGTATATAGGCCTACTCTCTTTTCTGGACTCTTTTTGTATCACAAACAGTACTGTATTTGCAAATCTGGTATGTCATAAATGTATAGATGTAGCAGTACTGTCTATCTGTATGTCATGTATGTCCTGATTAATTGAAAATGGGGGACCCTGATACAGTATAGCTCAATACATACAATTGTTAATGGGATGCAGACCAGAGAAAGACTTTCGTCTTGTTTACATCAGGGTCCCCCATTTTCAATTCATGACTGAGCTGCACTGTATAGTGAGTACAGCAGGGGGCTCAGAACACAGCCCTGGGAGGACCCAATGCTCAGGGTGATGGTGTTGGAGGTCTGACCCCCCACCCTGACCGCCTGGGGCCTTTCACTCAGAAAGTCCAGTATCCAGGCGCTCAGAGCGGAGCTCAGACCTAGCTCGATCAGCTTGTCAACCAGTCTGGTGGGGACTATGGTGTTGAACGCTGAGCTGTAGTCAATGAACAACAGTCTCACATAGCCCCCCTTCTGACGGTCCAGGTGAGAGAGGGTGCTGTGCAGTACTTTGGAGACCGCATCGTCAGTGGACCTGTTTGGCCTGTATGCAAATTGCATAGGGTCCATATCACTGGGGAGGGAGGCATAAATGTGGTCCTTGACCAGCCTCTCGAAATATTTCATGGCCACAGAGGTGAGTGCCACCGGTCTGTAGTCATTGAGACCTGCTGGGGAGGGTTTCTTTGGTACCGGGATAATGGTGGACATCTTGAAGCAGGCAGGGACCACTGACTCCTTCAGGGATCGATTAAATATGGTGGTGAACACAGGGGCTAGCTGGTTAGCACAGGACTTAAAGGCCAACCTCTAGGTTAAACCCTACTGATCAATTATGGGTAGTTTACATCATTGGTATATAATTTCATTATTTATTTATTTCCATTTGACACCGGAAATGCCACTCTGAAAGAGTTAAAAAGGTCCACGCACGAATAACATGCACGCGCGAATCAAAAAAGCTTATCAAAACGCCGACGTCACAACAGGTGTGGCTTGCATATTAATGAGCCGAATCTAATGTTGCTTTTCCACTAAAATAAAGTACTCAGTTTGTCTCCGTGTGGGGAGGCGGGGCTGCTGGTGATCAGCATGAGAGCTCCAGAAATGACACGTGAAAAACTGCAGACCACTGATTGGTCAGAAGAGAGACGCGTGACGTCACTGTTTGGGGAGTCTGAACGAAAACAGAATGTCCGCGCCGCCATCTTTAATGTCTCGCGTAGGATATCTTTTGTACGTTTGCAGCAAGAAACGAGTGCAATAAAAAAGGATACAGTCACTGTGTATTCTGCCTCATTTATTGATGAAACAAAACCGACATCAACACAATTTGCCACCGAGCGGAGAGTTTAGTCTGACAAAAAGATCGCTGATTAGTTACGCTTGTTGTTGGGGGTTAGGGACGTAACGTTAGTTAGCCTAATGCTAACGTTAGCAGATAGACACGAGAGGCTATCTGTGTAGAATAGACACAATGAGGTAACGTTAGCGTTAGCATAATAGACACAACGAGAGTCTGGTTAATGTTGTTATTGATTGATTGAATGAAAACTGTGTTTTACTCTGGCTTGCCAAGCTCATCATAGCCCCTTTCGTGACTGATGCACCGAGTGAAGCTTGTGGACTCGACAACAGCGGCGGCCGCAGGGCGCCGGAGCCCGCAGCGCTAGTTAGCTCATAGCTATCGTGTAACACTAGCCTTTGCGGGCTCGGGCGCCCTGCGGCTGCCGCCGCCGTCGCGTCCATGGGCCCCCCGGCAGGGCACCCGTGGGGTCGGGGTGTACAGAGAGGAGAGAACCATTTTGGGTCGGCCGTTCATGCCGGCCAGCGAGCCGGATGTCGGGATATGTTGTTAGCACAATAGCTACCAAGCTAAGCTATGTTATCTACTAACGTTATAAACACAATGTGTACAACGACACAATGATTTACATTATTACAAATATGGTAACGTGGTTAGCTTTAGAGATGGATGGATGGCTATAATCACGGAGCAATAGTGAGGTGAAACAGATACATTTCCATTCGGCTAGTAGTAGCAAGCATATATCTATGGTAGCAAGGCTCTCTGCCTGCCACTAGCTGTGTGACTCTCAGCGCCCCCTGGTGATACCCCTGGTGACCAATACCTGTTGTGACGACATTACACGTGCACGTTATAAACCATTGATTAAAATATGCAAGTGCATGTTGATTGTGTTGGGCAGACAAAATGTTTTGATAAAAACGCTAAAACTGGGTCAATTTCAATACTTTTTTTTACAATTCTTCATGAAAGTCACTGTTGGCCTAGTCCACATTGTTTATTGAACAAAAATACAACGTGGAGGTTGACCTTTAAGTATGCGTCCTGTTATTCCATCTGGGCCAGCGCCTTTCTGGTGTTCACCTGCATAAATGCTCTTCTCACACTGTGTACCGTCAATGAGAGAGCGTCCCCGCCCCCCGCGGATGCCCCCCCCCCCTCCACAACAGCCGGCGCGCCAGTGACGTCACTAGCCGTTGAGCTAGCAGTGCCACTGTTTGCACCAAACCGCGCGTAGAAGGTGTTGAGCTGGTCCGCGAGGGAGGGGGCGCTGACTTTGTAGTCAGTTATCGTCCTCAGTCCCTGCCATAAGCTTCTTGTGTCATTCTGTGCCATTTGTGCCTCCATCTTGTCAGCATACGTCCTCTTAGCAAGTTTAACAGCCTTGCGCAGAGTGTAGACTGTTGTCTTGTACTCTTCCATGTTTCCTGACTCTCTGCCAAGGTTATAAGCAGTGGTGCGAGAGTTCAGAGCTGCTCTGATAGTACTGTCCACCCATGGTTTCTGGTTCGGGAACACCCTCGCCTTCTTTGTGGGGACATGGGAATTACAATAATTTAAAATGTTTGCATACATCATATATACTATATATATATATATATATATCTATATGTAGCAGCCTGAATATTCTACAAAGTATTCAGTAGTGCTAACTAACTGTTACTTTCCCTGTGTGTGTATAACGTGTGATTTACAGTGTTCCTTTGGATAGCCTAACAGTGTTCCTTTGGATAGCTCGCCCAGTCTAACGACGAGGTGAGGTGCTACTCTTCTCCAGATGCAGTATGGATTACTAGCAATAACATTGAGCCCTTTTTCCCTTTCTGGAGCGGTCCTTGAGTGGGACCAGTGGAGGTTTCCAGCAGGGGGCGGAGTGGCAGTGGTGGCAGGTGGAGCAGTGGAGAGAAGCAAGCAACGAGGAAGAGGGAGTTACCTGGAGGCGAGGGGAGCAGGAAGCTCTCTTCGGCATTGGACTTGGCCGTGAACGGTCGCAGCCACAACGGGCGTGTGCTTTGGAATAGCTCCGTTGAAGAAGTGAAGTTGGAGAGCCCCGTTGGAGCGAGCGGCGGGTGATGAGACATACTTGCTAGTGACGGGTTATCCTAGAAGTATCAGCGATAGTGTGTGAGTAAGAGAAACCGAACCCAAGGACTAACGTCTAGAGCTAACGAGACTAACGTCTAACGTTATCGGGTTATAGTAGTTACTGTGTGCGGTATAGTAGTATGCTGCTAACGGCTCCGTCTGACTTGAGTAGACTACCGGGCGCGAGGCGCTGAAGAGACCGGTGGTATAGCCAGCCACGTTGCGTTAGCAGTGTAACCGAATAGCAGGAGGGTGCGTCGAGACCCAAAGCTTAGCTGTGTTTAAGGTAGCCAAAGTATTAGCTCGCGCGACAGAAGCAAGCCAGCAACAGCAGCGGTGGACGCTTCCCAGACGTTACAGAGGACGCCTCTTCCCACCAGCAGAGGACGCCATACAGCAAGCTCTGCCAGCTAACCACTGCCTGCTGTTCGCCCAGCCTGCTGGCTGTGCTCGCGGATCGCCGACACCATCTTGTCATCCGGACTAGCGGTGACAAGAGTGGGTCCGCCATCTTGGCTAAGTACTAACAGTACCACGTGTATCAACAGCAACGTCCATTGAAGTGAACGCTAACAACCAGTGTCTAAGGGGTACCCCAAACAATTTAAGCCGGCTTAGGTTAGGTTTTCTTTGGTAACGTGGGCCCACATTTATTGGTTTATTTTGTTATTTGTTTATTTGATTCTTGAATGCCCAATGTGTCTACATTCTATGCCTGGGTTCCCCCAGTACAAGCGGGGTGGTTTAATGTATTGAGCACTTGGTGCCTATGGTGGGAAGAGCTTCCCCTACATTGATAACAAGAGCACCCGGTGCCATATATTAAGAATTAACGTTGTAATGTATAACCTGCCCAGTCTTCACTAAAGTAGACCTAATTGGGATCATTGTGTGTGTCTCTTTCTTTGAGTTCCATTTGCTATTCTAACCTCTCTGTAAATATTGTGACTTAATCATTTAACCCTTACACCCCATTTACAGAATAGCATTTGAAGGGTCTATACAGGTGGTCAAGGAAGGGTACTGCTTAAAGGGAAGACCAATAATACTGTTGAACTGACAGTCACTGGGTGTGGGAAGGCTGTCGGAGGTACTGAGGGAGTGAGGGTGTGTGGGGGGCTGCTGCTGACCGCCTTGGAGGGCGAGGGAGACCAGAGTGCCAATCCCCAGGTTGGTGGATCCTGGGCCCCATCCACTCCAACTGCAGGCCCTCCAGAACGATGTTCCGGGCCAAAGACGGGGGTACATATAGGTCCAATACTATAGTATCCTACTACCCAGTGTCTGTGTACTACTACTCCCACAAGCAGGGATAATCCACCCTTCTACATATATATATGTAATGGATTACATACATATCATATGCTTACATACAGTATACATTTCTGCCAATGTTTTACACAAAGAAAATTCCAGTCTCAACATAAAGGTAATTATTTCTGTATTCTATTATTTTCTTGTATTTCTGACAATATCAACATGAAACATGAAAATAAAGAATTGCTTGTTTCTTCCTTGTCGTTATTCATTGTAGGCCACGTTTATCGCCGGGCACGGTTGGCTTGTCCTCAGTACTAACACGACTTATTTGCCACTACTTGCTATGTTGGTGATAATAGAATTTGAACACCTTCTACTGTTGCACTTGTCATGTTAAAGCTAAATGTGTATACATGTATTCTATTCTACAGTGTATACTCTTCTATTATTTTATATAGATTCTATACTCTATACACAGTAGCATAGAGGGTTAGGAGTGCACTTAGAGGAACAACATTCATTTTTTAAAAACTTTTATTTATAGCATTTTCAGCTTTTTCTGGCCACGCAGGACAGATAGAGGGAGAGAGGGAGAACGGGAGGAGAGGTAGGGAAGACATGGGGCAAATGGTCGGCTGTTACGATTGGTGGGGTAGTGAGGGAAGGCAATAAGGACTCAGTTTGCGGACAGGAATGGAGGAGGCAGAGACGGCAGGATAACGTGTATATATAGACTTTACTTTAGACGACGACACGTTACAAAAATAAACATAAATGGCACAGCCAAGCTGGCGCTAATACAAAAACGAAACTGAAGACACGAGAAAACAAAGATGAACAAAAACGGAATACTAATCTACTTACAACTCTCAAGACAACACAGCAAGGCAAGGGAGAAGACAGGAGACACGACGAGCAGGGGAACACCGAGGTACTGGAGGAAATGACGCCACGACAAGGAGAGAGAGAAACACACTAATATACACAGACTAACGATGATGAGCCACACCTGGCACAGCCAGGCAAAAACAAAGAATACAAAATCAGACCACAAAAGGAATAATCAAACCTGGACACAAAAGGCAATAAGACACACAACAACCAGACAGGGAGACGACATCAAACAAAGGCAGGGATGGCCCAAGATAACAAACAAGTGGAAATTAACTCTATTATATTTAACCAGACCAAAATGGCCGCCTGCACCATCTGGCTCATCTGGCCACTAGAGGGAGGTAGGAGACCAGGTAGGAGACCACTGTCAGGAGGTAGGGAATGTCCAATGTCTTTATCATAACAGGCCCACCAAGGGCTGGGCCTGGGGTCGTTACAGTCGGCGGGACTGGGAAAAAGAACCCGGGACGACCGCTTCGCGACAGTGGTGTGCTACTGGAGCGCCCAGGAACAACATTCATTTAACATAACATGGAGGCTGTTTTCCACCATGGTATCATTGTACCATGGCTGGGCTCAAAATGAGATCGGTATAAAACCTTTTTTGTTTGTTTGTTTTGTTAGTTTTGTTTTGATATTTTTCAAAGAACAGAAAATAAAATCTAAAGCAGCTGGAGTCCCATTGCCTCCGATCGATCGCAACCCTCTGTTCTTTTCTTGTTTATTCTATTCTCCTCTACTCTACTCTATTCCATCCCATTCCATTCTAGTCTACCCTTACCTGCCAGGCAGTAGCCTAGAGATCTGAGTCCAGTGGTTCCCCATGATGTATTGGGCCTCATAGATGACCCTGTCCTCCTCCTGGGTCCACGGCGTCTTCTTCAAATCTGGGTTAAGGTGGTTGTGCCAGCGCTCACGACACTGCTTCCCGATGCGCCCGTTCACGCTCTGGGCGATGAGAGACCATTGGGGGCCATACCTGCTTACCAACTCAAGAACCTAGATATGGATGTATCAGGACAGAGGGAATAATAAAGGGAAATTCCTTTTTTTATTATTTTTTTTGAGACCTCATGCCTAACCCTACCCTAAAATAGAAGGGGGAAAGAAAATCAGTTTTGAAATGTTTTATTTTATTAAAAAACTCAAACAAAAATTATTGTGGCTTGGCCAACAAGTTTGGGCCACAGGGCTGCCCAAGCCATATACCTTGATGATACTGCCACCTAGAGGTAAATCTGCGCCCAAGTCTCTGTTTGCGCATTGTACTGTTGATGTTACTGTTATAACTAACTAACTAATAACTAATGCCTTGTGTGCATCTAAGGAAATATCTAAATTCCAAAGCTTTGGATATCTGTGTCAGTAATTCCTTTTAGTTTTTTTTAATGGGGTTTTAATCCATACAAATGCCTATTGAGGAAGGAAAGGGAAAGACAGAGGACAAGACTTTGACCAGCTCAGGGCTGAGTACCCTCTTCCATCGATACTGACACTGCACATGTGTTTTATACTGAAATAAAACAGGACAACATAGAGTTAGTGCCCGGTTACATTGATTAATCACAAAACTGACAGAAAACAGACAGAAGGTATTGTTGACTTTAAATTAGACCATAACGTAATCGTGTGTTTGCAGAAACCACAGCTTTGCTAATGGACGGTGACGTATCCATCAATTTCAAAAGTTCATCCTCTCCAAACGTTTCTGTCTGTCATAACGGACACAAATCTGGCTGACTCATCATCAGCCCTTTCCAACAAACGGATACTCCTCATTAAGAAATAATTCAAAACAGACATAGACGAACGGACACAGTGGATTGATGTAGCCGGGCCCTTAGGGAAAATGGCATAATAATAATAATAATAATAATAATAATAATAATAATAATAATAATAATAATAATAATAATAATAATAATAATAATAATAATAATAATAATAATAATAATAATAATAATAATAATAATAATAATAATAATAATAATAATAATAATAATAATAATAAAAAATAAAAAAAATAATAATAATAACAATAATAATAATAATAATAATAATAATAATAATAATAATAATAATAATAATAATAATAATAATAATAATAATAATAATAATAATAATAATAATAATAATAATAATAATAATATTGACATTGTGAAATTCCTTTGATCCCAACTTTTAAATCACATGAAAATGTTCATGTGCATTTCTCCTATTGTAGGCTGTTGTTTCTGTACAGCCAAAAAGGCATTGGAGGAAACACATTTTCCTACCAGGGGACCCCAATTGGTTGGGACATCCTGGTTAATTGTATTGAAAGAGTGGTATGTTGATTTGTTTGATAAGATGATATAACAGACTTAAATTTCAACGTCTAGATCACCACAACGAGGAAATATGACTCTAAGGATTCATGCAATGCTTCCCTCCCTTTTAAAATGATGCAAGCCTTTCAGAGACCTAAATATAAAATACTTGCCATGAAGTGATCAGCTATTAAAGACCAGCCATATGTGCCCCATTCATCAACCAACCCTATTAGCTTCTCATCCTGGAGGAGGAAAGGAGAAAAGTGACCAAATAGGCCATTTAGACCCTGAGCTTACCTCCTAGACAGGTGTGTGTGTGTGTGTGTGTGTGTGTGTGTGTGTGTGTGTGTGTGTGTGTGGGGGGGGGTATCCAATTGAGACTAAATTGAGGATTGTTTCCATCCAGTAGTGATGTCACTTGTACCAATACTGATCATGTGATATGGACCCAGTAGCTACAAGCACAATGCTATTTACTGATGGTGAACTAATTAGCAATTATAAGTAGATGCATTAAGGGTGGGTACCTCGTCCTTAGACCAGTGTATATTCCTTTTCCTCTTGGAGCGATATAGTCCATTTTCACTAACTAAGAAAAGATGGAGAGATACAATATAATTGTATCTTACCGAGCTCTGCTGGTCCTTGTCTGTCTTGACCAGTAGCCTACTGGAAGTACATGAGAATAGCATGTTTCATACATCCATTAAAACACAATGATTGATATAACAGTACAATAACAGTAATTAGCTGGAAATGTTAGCTTGATATTTAATGTTATACCAGTGGCCTGCGGTGAGTTGGAAAAAGCTTGGAGAAAACGATTTTGCTACCAGGGTGCTGCTATTCTATAACGTTATTACGCTATTTGAATTAACTAGATTTGCGAATAATAACTTAGATAAATGAGAACATCGATGTTTATAAGCAAGCCATTAGAACTGAACTAGAAAGGGTCGCTGTCAGTGTCACTGTATATTTGCATATCGTATATGTCACAAATGTAACAGTACTATATACCTGTATGTCATGTATGTCCCTATGCCATAAATGTCATGATGTCATGTATGTCATGTATGTCATAAATGTCCCTATGAATTGAAAATGGGGGACCCTGATGTAAACAAGACAAACGTCTTTCTCTGGTCTGCATCCCCTTAACAATTATGTTATTATGTATTGAGCCGTACTGTATTGTACCCATTCTGCAATCTGTTAAATAAAGTTTTCATTCATTCATTCATTCATTCATTCATTCATTCATTCATTCATTCATTCATTCATTCATTCATTCATTCATTCATTCATTCATTCATTCAGCAGTCGAGAGGTGTCGGTTGAGAACTGTAGGTTTTTGAGGCACGCAGCGCCAGTTTACACAATTTGTTCCCACGCTGTTCAACTTCTGTCATGTCGTCGTTATCCGATGTCAAAATAAAGAGTATGTGATCTCCATTTCCAATACTTCGATAATAAAACGGGCAGTTTTACACACTTGAATAACAGCTATATAGGCTTGAGGTGGACAGCGCCTGGTGCTGAAATGACAAACAGCATTGCATGAAATAAAAACACCAGTTTTATTTCGAAATATTGGATTTACACACTTCATTTAGAAAAGCCATTCAAACATCTCAAGCCCTACTCTCACTTGGCACAGAGCGAGTGGTCAGAGAGTAAAATGCAAATGTGAAAAACCAGAGTGCAAATGTAACAGTAAAGTGCAATAGTAATATACAACATATAGCCTGTGTACCTGCAGTAAGACAGTGGATGATGCCGATGCTGTAGCAGAAGTACTTGGCTGCTCAAAACTCAGTGTAGCAACACCTCTGTGTTATTGATCATCAGGTCAGCAACACCTCTGTGTTATTGATCATCAGGTCAGCAACACCTCTGTGTTATTGATCATCCGGTCAGCAACACCTCTGTGTTATTGATCATCAGGTCAGCAACACCTCTGTGTTATTGATCAGTGTAGCAGCACCTCTGTGTTATTGATCAGTGTAGCAGCACCTCTGTGTTATTGATCAGTGTAGCAACACCTCTGTGTTATTGATCAGTGTAGCAACACCTCTGTGTTATTGATCAGTGTAGCAGCACCTCTGTGTTATTGATCAGTGTAGCAGCACCTCTGTGTTATTGATCACTGTAGCAACACCTCTGTGTTATTGATCAGTGTAGCAGCACCTCTGTGTTATTGATCAGTGTAGCAGCACCTCTGTGTTATTGATCAGTGTAGCAACACCTCTGTGTTATTGATCAGTGTAGCAGCACCTCTGTGTTATTGATCACTGTAGCAACACCTCTGTGTTATTGATCAGTGTAGCAACACCTCTGTGTTATTGATCAGTGTAGCAACACCTCTGTGTTATTGATCAGTGTAGCAACACCTCTGTGTTATTGATCAGTGTAGCAACACCTCTGTGTTATTGATCAGTGTAGCAGCACCTCTGTGTTATTGATCAGTGTAGCAACACCTCTGTGTTATTGATCAGTGTAGCAACACCTCTGTGTTATTGATCAGTGTAGCAACACCTCTGTGTTATTGATCCGGTCAGCAACACCTCTGTGTTATTGATCCGGTCAGCAACACCTCTGTGTTATTGATCAGTGTAGCAACACCTCTGTGTTATTGATCCGGTCAGCAACACCTCTGTGTTATTGATCCGGTCAGCAACACCTCTGTGTTATTGATCATCAGGTCAGCAACACCTCTGTGTTATTGATCATCAGGTCAGCAACACCTCTGTGTTATTGATCCGGTCAGCAACACCTCTGTGTTATTGATCCGGTCAGCAACACCTCTGTGTTATTGATCATCAGGTCAGCAACACCTCTGTGTTATTGATCATCAGGTCAGCAACACCTCTGTGTTATTGATCATCAGGTCAGCAACACCTCTGTGTTATTGATCATCCGGTCAGCAACACCTCTGTGTTATTGATCATCAGGTCAGCAACACCTCTGTCTTATTGATCAGTGTAGCAGCACCTCTGTGTTATTGATCCGGTCAGCAACACCTCTGTGTTATTGATCCGGTCAGCAACACCTCTGTGTTATTGATCAGTGTAGCAACACCTCTGTGTTATTGATCCGGTCAGCAACACCTCTGTGTTATTGATCCGGTCAGCAACACCTCTGTGTTATTGATCATCAGGTCAGCAACACCTCTGTGTTATTGATCATCAGGTCAGCAACACCTCTGTGTTATTGATCATCAGGTCAGCAACACCTCTGTGTTATTGATCATCAGGTCAGCAACACCTCTGTGTTATTGATCATCCGGTCAGCAACACCTCTGTGTTATTGATCATCAGGTCAGCAACACCTCTGTGTTATTGATCAGTGTAGCAGCACCTCTGTGTTATTGATCACTGTAGCAACACCTCTGTGTTATTGATCAGTGTAGCAACACCTCTGTGTTATTGATCAGTGTAGCAACACCTCTGTGTTATTGATCAGTGTAGCAACACCTCTGTGTTATTGATCATCAGGTCAGCAACACCTCTGTGTTATTGATCAGTGTAGCAACACCTCTGTGTTATTGATCAGTGTAGCAGCACCTCTGTGTTATTGATCAGTGTAGCAACACCTCTGTGTTATTGATCAGTGTAGCAACACCTCTGTGTTATTGATCAGTGTAGCAACACCTCTGTGTTATTGATCCGGTCAGCAACACCTCTGTGTTATTGATCAGTGTAGCAACACCTCTGTGTTATTGATCAGTTTAGCAACACCTATGTGTTATTGATCCGGTCAGCAACACCTCTGTGTTATTGATCCGGTCAGCAACACCTCTGTGTTATTGATCAGTGTAGCAACACCTCTGTGTTATTGATCCGGTCAGCAACACCTCTGTGTTATTGATCCGGTCAGCAACACCTCTGTGTTATTGATCATCAGGTCAGCAACACCTCTGTGTTATTGATCATCAGGTCAGCAACACCTCTGTGTTATTGATCATCAGGTCAGCAACACCTCTGTGTTATTGATCCGGTCAGCAACACCTCTGTGTTATTGATCAGTGTAGCAACACCTCTGTGTTATTGATCCGGTCAGCAACACCTCTGTGTTATTGATCCGGTCAGCAACACCTCTGTGTTATTGATCATCAGGTCAGCAACACCTCTGTGTTATTGATCATCAGGTCAGCAACACCTCTGTGTTATTGATCATCAGGTCAGCAACACTTCTGTGTTATTGATCATCAGGTCAGCAACACCTCTGTGTTATTGATCATCCGGTCAGCAACACCTCTGTGTTATTGATCATCAGGTCAGCAACACCTCTGTGTTATTGATCAGTGTAGCAACACCTCTGTGTTATTGATCAGTGTAGCAGCACCTCTGTGTTATTGATCAGTGTAGCAACACCTCTGTGTTATTGATCAGTGTAGCAACACCTCTGTGTTATTGATCAGTGTAGCAACACCTCTGTGTTATTGATCCGGTCAGCAACACCTCTGTGTTATTGATCAGTGTAGCAACACCTCTGTGTTATTGATCAGTTTAGCAACACCTATGTGTTATTGATCCGGTCAGCAACACCTCTGTGTTATTGATCCGGTCAGCAATACCTCTGTGTTATTGATCAGTGTAGCAACACCTCTGTGTTATTGATCCGGTCAGCAACACCTCTGTGTTATTGATCCGGTCAGCAACACCTCTGTGTTATTGATCATCAGGTCAGCAACACCTCTGTGTTATTGATCATCAGGTCAGCAACACCTCTGTGTTATTGATCATCAGGTCAGCAACACCTCTGTGTTATTGATCCGGTCAGCAACACCTCTGTGTTATTGATCATCCGGTCAGCAACACCTCTGTGTTATTGATCCTCAGGTCAGCAACACCTCTGTGTTATTGATCAGTGTAGCAGCACCTCTGTGTTATTGATCAGTGTAGCAGCACCTCTGTGTTATTGATCAGTGTAGCAACACCTCTGTGTTATTGATCAGTGTAGCAGCACCTCTGTGTTATTGATCAGCGTAGCAGCACCTCTGTGTTATTGATCAGTGTAGCAACACATCTGTGTTATTGATCAGTGTAGCAACACCTCTGTGTTATTGATCAGTGTAGCAACACCTCTGTGTTATTGATCAGTGTAGCAGCACCTCTGTGTTATTGATCAGTGTAGCAACACCTCTGTGTTATTGATCAGTGTAGCAACACCTCTGTGTTATTGATCAGTTTAGCAACACCTCTGTGTTATTGATCCGGTCAGCAACACCTCTGTGTTATTGATCCGGTCAGCAACACCTCTGTGTTATTGATCATTGTAGCAACACCTCTGTGTTATTGATCCGGTCAGCAACACCTCTGTGTTATTGATCCGGTCAGCAACACCTCTGTGTTATTGATCAGTGTAGCAACACCTCTGGGTTATTGATCCGGTCAGCAACACCTCAGCAGATCTGCACTGAGCTGGATCATTGTTTTCAACAGAGAACATGGACGTGGATCTGCCAAGGAACAGAGCACAAGGCTTCCGGTCCCATTTGAGGTCTCTGGGCTATTTAGTGATTGTTATAATTCTGGGCCCTTTAGGGGGGATTTTCTAAAGCTCATTAAATGGAAACCAGCAGATTTGCCCCACAGCATTAGCAGTTTGCTAACACGCCTCTACTATACAGCGTGGCTTATTATTATCGATGAGGGACAATCTCCTTGTTCTGGAAAGAGGTAGAAGTCAGGAGGACTCCTCTCTGACTCCAACATGATGAACCAGCTGATGGTTTTACTCTGAAACTTTAATCACACCAGTAGGGAGGAGGATTCTCCCTGCCTCCGTTACATACTGTACATACAGTAACCTGAGTGAGGAGGAGGATCAGTGCTGTTTAATACAGTAACCTGAGTGAGGAGGAGGATCAGTGCTGTTTAATACAGTAACCTGAGGGAGGAGGTGGATCAGTGCTGTTTAATACAGTAACCTGAGGGAGGAGGAGGATCAGTGCTGTTTAATACAGTAACCTGAGTGAGGAGGTGGATCAGTGCTGTTTAATACAGTAACCTGAGGGAGGAGGAGGATCAGTGCTGTTTAATACAGTAACCTGAGGGAGGAGGATCAGTGCTGTTTAATACAGTAACCTGAGGGAGGAGGATCAGTGCTGTTTAATACAGTAACTTGAGGGAGGAGGAGGATCAGTGCTGTTTAATACAGTAACCTGAGGGAGGAGGATCAGTGCTGTTTAATACAGTAATCTGAGGGAGGAGGATCAGTGCTGTTTAATACAGTAACCTGAGGGAGGAGGTGGATCAGTGCTGTTTAATACAGTAACCTGAGTAAGGAGGAGGATCAGTGCTGTTTAATACAGTAACCTGAGGGAGGAGGATCAGTGCTGTTTAATACAGTAACCTGAGGGAGGAGGATCAGTGCTGTTTAATACAGTAACCTGGGGGAGGAGGATAAGTGCTGTTTAATACAGTAACCTGAGTGAGGAGGATCAGTGCTGTTTAATACAGTAACCTGAGTGAGGAGGAGGATCAGTGCTGTTTAATACAGTAACCTGAGGGAGGAGGATCAGTGCTGTTTAATACAGTAACCTGAGGGAGGAAAATCAGTGCTGTTTAATACAGTAACCTGAGTGAGGAGGAGGATCAGTGCTGTTTAATACAGTAACCTGAGGGAGGAGGATCAGTGCTGTTTAATACAGTAACCTGAGTGAGGAGGATCAGTGCTGTTTAATACAGTAACCTGAGTGAGGAGGAAGATCAGTGCTGTTTAATACAGTAACCTGAGGGAGGAGGAGGATCTATGCTGTTTAATACAGTAACCTGAGGGAGGAGGAGGATCAGTGCTGTTTAATACAGTAACCTGAGTGAGGAGGAGGATCAGTGCTGTTTAATACAGTAACCTGAGTAAGGAGGATCAGTGCTGTTTAATACAGTAACCTGAGGGAGGGGGATCAGTGCTGTTTAATACAGTAACCTGAGGGAGGAGGAGGATCAGTGCTGTTTAATACAGTAACCTGAGGGAGGAGGATCAGTGCTGTTTAATACAGTAACCTGAGTGAGGAGGAGGATCAGTGCTGTTTAATACAGTAACATGAGGGAGGAGGATCAGTGCTGTTTAATACAGTAACCTGAGGGAGGAGGAGGATCAGTGCTGTTTAATACAGTAACCTGAGTGAGGAGGAGGATCAGTGCTGTTTAATACAGTAACCTGAGTGAGGAGGAGGATCAGTGCTGTTTAATACAGTAACCTGAGTGAGGAGGAGGATCAGTGCTGTTTAATACAGTAACCTGAGGGAGGAGGATCAGTGCTGTTTAATACAGTAACCTGAGGGAGGAGGATCAGTGCTGTTTAATACAGTAACCTGAGTGAGGATGATCAGTGCTGTTTAATACAGTAACCTGAGTGAGGAGGATCAGTGCTGTTTAATACAGTAACCTGAGTGAGGAGGATCAGTGCTGTTTAATACAGTAACCTGAGGGAGGAGGATCAGTGCTGTTTAATACAGTAACCTGAGGGAGGAGGAGGATCAGTGCTGTTTAATACAGTAACCTGAGTGAGGAGGATCAGTGCTGTTTAATACAGTAACCTGAGTGAGGAGGATCAGTGCTGTTTAATACAGTAACCTGAGGGAGGAGGATCAGTGCTGTTTAATACAGTAACCTGAGTGAGGAGGTGGATCAGTGCTGTTTAATACAGTAACCTGAGTGAGGAGGTGGATCAGTGCTGTTTAATACAGTAACCTGAGGGAGGAGGATCAGTGCTGTTTAATACAGTAACCTGAGTGAGGAGGATCAGTGCTGTTTAATACAGTAACCTGAGTGAGGTGGATCAGTGCTGTTTAATACAGTAACCTGAGTGAGGAGGAGGATCAGTGCTGTTTAATACAGTAACCTGAGGGAGGAGGAGGATCAGTGCTGTTTAATACAGTAACCTGAGTGAGGAGGATCAGTGCTGTTTAATACAGTAACCTGAGTGAGGAGGAGGATCAGTGCTGTTTAATACAGTAACCTGAGTGAGGAGGATCAGTGGTGTTTAATACAGTAACCTGAGTGAGGAGGATCAGTGCTGTTTAATACAGTAACCTGAGGGAGGAGGAGGATCAGTGCTGTTTAATACAGTAACCTGAGGGAGGAGGATCAGTGCTGTTTAATACAGTAACCTGAGTGAGGAGGATCAGTGGTGTTTAATACAGTAACCTGAGTGAGGAGGATCAGTGCTGTTTAATACAGTAACCTGAGTGAGGAGGATCAGTGCTGTTTAATACAGTAACCTGAGTGAGGAGGAAGATCAGTGCTGTTTAATACAGTAACCTGAGGGAGGAGGAGGATCTATGCTGTTTAATACAGTAACCTGAGGGAGGAGGATCAGTGCTGTTTAATACAGTAACCTGAGTGAGGAGGAGGATCAGTGCTGTTTAATACAGTAATCTGAGGGAGGAGGATCAGTGCTGTTTAATACAGTAACCTGAGGGAGGAAAATCAGTGCTGTTTAATACAGTAACCTGAGTGAGGAGGAGGATCAGTGCTGTTTAATACAGTAACCTGAGGGAGGAGGATCAGTGCTGTTTAATACAGTAACCTGAGTGAGGAGGAAGATCAGTGCTGTTTAATACAGTAACCTGAGGGAGGAGGAGGATCTATGCTGTTTAATACAGTAACCTGAGGGAGGAGGATCAGTGCTGTTTAATACAGTAACCTGAGTGAGGAGGAGGATCAGTGCTGTTTAATACAGTAACCTGAGGGAGGAGGATCAGTGCTGTTTAATACAGTAACCTGAGGGAGGAGGATCAGTGCTGTTTAATACAGTAACATGAGTGAGGAGGAAGATCAGTGCTGTTTAATACAGTAACCTGAGTGAGGAGGATCAGTGCTGTTTAATACAGTAACCTGAGTGAGGAGGAGGATCAGTGCTGTTTAATACAGTAACATGAGGGAGGAGGAGGATCAGTGCTGTTTAATACAGTAACCTGAGTGAGGAGGATCAGTGCTGTTTAATACAGTAACCTGAGTGAGGAGGATCAGTGCTGTTTAATACAGTAACCTGAGTGAGGAGGAGGATCAGTGCTGTTTAATACAGTAACCTGAGGGAGGAGGATCAGTGGTGTTTAATACAGTAACCTGAGGGAGGAGGAGGATCAGTGCTGTTTAATACAGTAACCTGAGGGAGGAGGATCAGTGCTGTTTAATACAGTAACCTGAGGGAGGAGGAGGATCAGTGCTGTTTAATACAGTAACCTGAGTGAGGAGGATCAGTGCTGTTTAATACAGTAACCTGAGGGAGGAGGATCAGTGCTGTTTAATACAGTAACCTGAGTGAGGAGGTGGATCAGTGCTGTTTAATACAGTAACCTGAGTGAGGAGGTGGATCAGTGCTGTTTAATACAGTAAACTGAGGGAGGAGGATCAGTGCTGTTTAATACAGTAACCTGAGTGAGGAGGATCAGTGCTGTTTAATACAGTAACCTGAGTGAGGTGGATCAGTGCTGTTTAATACAGTAACCTGAGTGAGGAGGTGGATCAGTGCTGTTTAATACAGTAACCTGAGGGAGGAGGATCAGTGCTGTTTAATACAGTAACCTGAGTGAGGAGGAGGATCAGTGCTGTTTAATACAGTAACCTGAGGGAGGAGGAGGATCAGTGCTGTTTAATACAGTAACCTGAAGGAGGAGGAGGATCAGTGCTGTTTAATACAGTAACCTGAGGGAGGAGGATCAGTGCTGTTTAATACAGTAACCTGAGTGAGGAGGATCAGTGCTGTTTAATACAGTAACCTGAGTGAGGAGGATCAGTGGTGTTTAATACAGTAACCTGAGGGAGGAGGATCAGTGCTGTTTAATACAGTAACCTGAGTGAGGAGGTGGATCAGTGCTGTTTAATACAGTAACCTGAGTGAGGAGGTGGATCAGTGCTGTTTAATACAGTAACCTGAGGGAGGAGGATCAGTGCTGTTTAATACAGTAACCTGAGTGAGGAGGATCAGTGCTGTTTAATACAGTAACCTGAGTGAGGTGGATCAGTGCTGTTTAATACAGTAACCTGAGTGAGGAGGAGGATCAGTGCTGTTTAATACAGTAACCTGAGGGAGGAGGAGGATCAGTGCTGTTTAATACAGTAACCTGAGTGAGGAGGATCAGTGCTGTTTAATACAGTAACCTGAGTGAGGAGGAGGATCAGTGCTGTTTAATACAGTAACCTGAGTGAGGAGGATCAGTGGTGTTTAATACAGTAACCTGAGTGAGGAGGATCAGTGCTGTTTAATACAGTAACCTGAGGGAGGAGGATCAGTGCTGTTTAATACAGTAACCTGAGTGAGGAGGAGGATCAGTGCTGTTTAATACAGTAATCTGAGGGAGGAGGATCAGTGCTGTTTAATACAGTAACCTGAGGGAGGAAAATCAGTGCTGTTTAATACAGTAACCTGAGTGAGGAGGAGGATCAGTGCTGTTTAATACAGTAACCTGAGGGAGGAGGAGGATCAGTGCTGTTTAATACAGTAACCTGAGTGAGGAGGATCAGTGCTGTTTAATACAGTAACCTGAGTGAGGAGGAGGATCAGTGCTGTTTAATACAGTAACCTGAGTGAGGAGGAGGATCAGTGGTGTTTAATACAGTAACCTGAGTGAGGAGGATCAGTGCTGTTTAATACAGTAACCTGAGTGAGGAGGATCAGTGCTGTTTAATACAGTAACCTGAGGGAGGAGGTGGATCAGTGCTGTTTAATACAGTAACCTGAGTGAGGAGGTGGATCAGTGCTGTTTAATACAGTAACCTGAGTGAGGAGGATCAGTGGTGTTTAATACAGTAACCTGAGTGAGGAGGTGGATCAGTGCTGTTTAATACAGTAACCTGAGTGAGGAGGTGGATCAGTGCTGTTTAATACAGTAACCTGAGTGAGGAGGAGGATCAGTGCTGTTTAATACAGTAACCTGAGTGAGGAGGAGGATCAGTGCTGTTTAATACAGTAACCTGAGGGAGGAGGATCAGTGCTGTTTAATACAGTAACCTGAGTGAGGAGGATCAGTGCTGTTTAATACAGTAACCTGAGTGAGGTGGATCAGTGCTGTTTAATACAGTAACCTGAGGGAGGAGGATCAGTGCTGTTTAATACAGTAACCTGAGTGAGGAGGTGGATCAGTGCTGTTTAATACAGTAAACTGAGGGAGGAGGATCAGTGCTGTTTAATACAGTAACCTGAGTGAGGAGGATCAGTGCTGTTTAATACAGTAACCTGAGTGAGGTGGATCAGTGCTGTTTAATACAGTAACCTGAGTGAGGTGGATCAGTGCTGTTTAATACAGTAACCTGAGGGAGGAGGAGGATCAGTGCTGTTTAATACAGTAACATGAGGGAGGAGGATCAGTGCTGTTTAATACAGTAACCTGAGTGAGGATGATCAGTGCTGTTTAATACAGTAACCTGAGGGAGGAGGTGGATCAGTGCTGTTTAATACAGTAACCTGAGTGAGGAGGTGGATCAGTGCTGTTTAATACAGTAACCTGAGTGAGGAGGATCAGTGGTGTTTAATACAGTAACCTGAGTGAGGAGGTGGATCAGTGCTGTTTAATACAGTAACCTGAGTGAGGAGGTGGATCAGTGCTGTTTAATACAGTAACCTGAGTGAGGAGGAGGATCAGTGCTGTTTAATACAGTAACCTGAGTGAGGAGGAGGATCAGTGCTGTTTAATACAGTAACCTGAGGGAGGAGGATCAGTGCTGTTTAATACAGTAACCTGAGTGAGGAGGATCAGTGCTGTTTAATACAGTAACCTGAGTGAGGTGGATCAGTGCTGTTTAATACAGTAACCTGAGTGAGGTGGATCAGTGCTGTTTAATACAGTAACCTGAGGGAGGAGGAGGATCAGTGCTGTTTAATACAGTAACCTGAGTGAGGAGGAGGATCAGTGCTGTTTAATACAGTAACCTGAGTGAGGAGGAGGATCAGTGCTGTTTAATACAGTAACCTGAGGGAGGAGGAGGATCAGTGCTGTTTAATACAGTAACCTGAGTGAGGAGGATCAGTGCTGTTTAATACAGTAACCTGAGTGAGGAGGAGGATCAGTGCTGTTTAATACAGTAACCTGAGTGAGGAGGAGGATCAGTGGTGTTTAATACAGTAACCTGAGTGAGGAGGATCAGTGCTGTTTAATACAGTAACCTGAGTGAGGAGGATCAGTGCTGTTTAATACAGTAACCTGAGGGAGGAGGTGGATCAGTGCTGTTTAATACAGTAACCTGAGTGAGGAGGTGGATCAGTGCTGTTTAATACAGTAACCTGAGTGAGGAGGATCAGTGGTGTTTAATACAGTAACCTGAGTGAGGAGGTGGATCAGTGCTGTTTAATACAGTAACCTGAGTGAGGAGGTGGATCAGTGCTGTTTAATACAGTAACCTGAGTGAGGAGGAGGATCAGTGCTGTTTAATACAGTAACCTGAGTGAGGAGGAGGATCAGTGCTGTTTAATACAGTAACCTGAGGGAGGAGGATCAGTGCTGTTTAATACAGTAACCTGAGTGAGGAGGAGGATCAGTGCTGTTTAATACAATAACCTGAGTGAGGTGGTGGATCAGTGCTGTTTAATACAGTAACCTGAGGAGGTGGATCAGTGCTGTTTAATACAGTAACCTGAGTGAGGAGGTGGATCAGTGCTGTTTAATACAGTAACCTGAGTGAGGAGGAGGATCAGTGCTGTTTAATACAGTAACCTGAGTGAGGAGGAGGATCAGTGCTGTTTAATACAGTAACCTGAGGGAGGAGGATCAGTGCTGTTTAATACAGTAACCTGAGTGAGGAGGATCAGTGGTGTTTAATACAGTAACCTGAGGGAGGAGGAGGATCAGTGCTGTTTAATACAGTAACCTGAGTGAGGAGGATCAGTGCTGTTTAATACAGTAACCTGAGTGAGGAGGATCAGTGCTGTTTAATACAGTAACCTGAGGGAGGAGGATCAGTGTTGTTTAATACAGTAACCTGAGGGAGGAGGTGGATCAGTGCTGTTTAATACAGTAACCTGAGTGAGGAGGAGGATCAGTGCTGTTTAATACAGTAACCTGAGGGAGGAGGATCGGTGCTGTTTAATACAGTAACCTGAGTGAGGAGGAGGATCAGTGCTGTTTAATACAATAACCTGAGTGAGGTGGTGGATCAGTGCTGTTTAATACAGTAACCTGAGGAGTTGGATCAGTGCTGTTTAATACAGTAACCTGAGGGAGGAGGATCAGTGCTGTTTAATACAGTAACCTGAGTGAGGAGGTAGATCAGTGCTGTTTAATACAGTAACCTGAGGGAAGAGGTGGATCAGTGCTGTTTAATACAGTAACCTGAGGGAGGAGGTGGATCAGTGCTGTTTAATACAGTAACCTGAGGGAGGAGGATCAGTGCTGTTTAATACAGTAACCTGAGGAGGTGGATCAGTGCTGTTTAATACAGTAACCTGAGGGAGGAGGAGGATCAGTGCTGTTTAATACAGTAACCTGAGTGAGGAGGAAGATCAGTGCTGTTTAATACAGTAACCTGAGGGAGGAGGATCAGTGGTGTTTAATACAGTAACCTGAGGGAGGAGGTGGATCAGTGCTGTTTAATACAGTAACCTGAGTGAGGAGGAGGATCAGTGCTGTTTAATACAGTAACCTGAGTGAGGAGGAGGATCAGTGCTGTTTAATACAGTAACCTGAGGGAGGAGGATCAGTGCTGTTTAATACAGTAACCTGAGTGAGGAGGATCAGTGCTGTTTAATACAGTAACCTGAGTGAGGAGGTGGATCAGTGCTGTTTAATACAGTAACCTGAGGGAGGAGGATCAGTGGTGTTTAATACAGTAACCTGAGGGAGGAGGTGGATCAGTGCTGTTTAATACAGTAACCTGAGTGAGGAGGAGGATCAGTGCTGTTTAATACAGTAACCTGAGTGAGGAGGAGGATCAGTGCTGTTTAATACAGTAACCTGAGGGAGGAGGATCAGTGCTGTTTAATACAGTAACCTGAGTGAGGAGGATCAGTGGTGTTTAATACAGTAACCTGAGTGAGGAGGATCAGTGCTGTTTAATACAGTAACCCGAGGGAGGAGGAGGATCAGTGCTGTTTAATACAGTAACCTGAGTGAGGAGGATCAGTGCTGTTTAATACAGTAACCTGAGTGAGGAGGATCAGTGCTGTTTAATACAGTAACCTGAGGGAGGAGGATCAGTGTTGTTTAATACAGTAACCTGAGGGAGGAGGTGGATCAGTGCTGTTTAATACAGTAATCTGAGTGAGGAGGAGGATCAGTGCTGTTTAATACAGTAACCTGAGTGAGGAGGAGGATCAGTGCTGTTTAATACAGTAACCTGAGGGAGGAGGATCAGTGCTGTTTAATACAGTAACCTGAGTGAGGAGGAGGATCAGTGCTGTTTAATACAATAACCTGAGTGAGGTGGTGGATCAGTGCTGTTTAATACAGTAACCTGAGGAGGTGGATCAGTGCTGTTTAATACAGTAACCTGAGGGAGGAGGATCAGTGCTGTTTAATACAGTAACCTGAGTGAGGAGGAGGATCAGTTCTGTTTAATACAGTAACCTGTGTGAGGAGGAGGATCAGTGCTGTTTAATACAGTAACCTGAGGGAGGAGGATCAGTGCTGTTTAATACAGTAACCTGAGTGAGGAGGATCAGTGGTGTTTAATACAGTAACCTGAGGGAGGAGGAGGATCAGTGCTGTTTAATACAGTAACCTGAGTGAGGAGGATCAGTGCTGTTTAATACAGTAACCTGAGTGAGGAGGATCAGTGCTGTTTAATACAGTAACCTGAGGGAGGAGGATCAGTGTTGTTTAATACAGTAACCTGAGGGAGGAGGTGGATCAGTGCTGTTTAATACAGTAACCTGAGTGAGGAGGAGGATCAGTGCTGTTTAATACAGTAACCTGAGGGAGGAGGATCAGTGCTGTTTAATACAGTAACCTGAGTGAGGAGGAGGATCAGTGCTGTTTAATACAATAACCTGAGTGAGGTGGTGGATCAGTGCTGTTTAATACAGTAACCTGAGGAGTTGGATCAGTGCTGTTTAATACAGTAACCTGAGGGAGGAGGATCAGTGCTGTTTAATACAGTAACCTGAGTGAGGAGGTAGATCAGTGCTGTTTA
The DNA here is from genome assembly GCF_963971535.1 of Notolepis coatsorum. Taxonomy (NCBI): domain Eukaryota; kingdom Metazoa; phylum Chordata; class Actinopteri; order Aulopiformes; family Paralepididae; genus Notolepis; species Notolepis coatsorum. Next base: position 66,504,987 of record NC_140165.1, read on the forward strand.
ATACAGTAACCTGAGGGAAGAGGTGGATCAGTGCTGTTTAATACAGTAACCTGAGGGAGAAGGTGGATCAGTGCTGTTTAATACAGTAACCTGAGGGAGGAGGATCAGTGCTGTTTAATACAGTAACCTGAGGAGGTGGATCAGTGCTGTTTAATACAGTAACCTGAGGGAGGAGGAGGATCAGTGCTGTTTAATACAGTAACCTGAGTGAGGAGGAAGATCAGTGCTGTTTAATACAGTAACCTGAGGGAGGAGGATCAGTGCTGTTTAATACAGTAACCTGAGTGAGGAGGATCAGTGCTGTTTAATACAGTAACCTGAGTGAGGTGGTGGATCAGTGCTGTTTAATACAGTAACCTGAGGGAAGAGGTGGATCAGTGCTGTTTAATACAGTAACCTGAGGGAGGTGGATCAGTGCTGTTTAATACAGTAACCTGAGTGAGGAGGAGGATCAGTGCTGTTTAATACAGTAACCTGAGTGAGGAGGAGGATCTGTGCTGTTTAATACAGTAACCTGAGTGAGGAGGAGGATCAGTGATGTTTAATACAGTAACCTGAGTGAGGAGGAGGATCAGTGATGTTTAATACAGTAACCTGAGTGAGGAGGTGGATCAGTGCTGTTTAATACAGTAACCTGAGGGAGGAGGATCAGTGCTGTTTAATACAGTAACCTGAGGGAGGAGGTGGATCAGTGCTGTTTAATACAGTAACCTGAGTGAGGAGGATCAGTGCTGTTTAATACAGTAACCTGAGTGAGGTGGATCAGTGGTGTTTAATACAGTAACCTGAGGGAGGAGGATCAGTGCTGTTTAATACAGTAACCTGAGTGAGGAGGAAGATCAGTGCTGTTTAATACAGTAACCTGATTGAGGAGGAAGATCAGTGCTGTTTAATACAGTAACCTGAGGGAGGAGGTGGATCAGTGCTGTTTAATACAGTAACCTGAGTGAGGTGGTGGATCAGTGCTGATTAATACAGTAACCTGAGGAGGTGGATCAGTGCTGTTTAATACAGTAACCCGAGGGAGGAGGATCAGTGCTGTTTAATATAGTAACCTGAGGGAGGAGGTGGATCAGTGCTGTTTAATACAGTAACCTGAGGGAAGAGGTGGATCAGTGCTGTTTAATACAGTAACCTGAGGGAGGAGGTGGATCAGTGCTGTTTAATACAGTAACCTGAGGGAGGAGGATCAGTGCTGTTGAATACAGTAACCTGAGGAGGTGGATCAGTGCTGTTTAATACAGTAACCCGAGTGAGGAGGTGGATCAGTGCTGTTTAATACAGTAACCTGAGTGAGGAGGAGGATCAGTGCTGTTTAATACAGTAACCTGAGGGAGGAGGATCAGTGCTGTTTAATACAGTAACCTGAGTGAGGTGGTGGATCAGTGCTGTTTAATACAGTAACCTGAGGGAAGAGGTGGATCAGTGCTGTTTAATACAGTAACCTGAGGGAGGTGGATCAGTGCTGTTTAATACAGTAACCTGAGTGAGGAGGATCAGTGCTGTTTAATACAGTAACCTGAGTGAGGAGGAGGATCAGTGCTGTTTAATACAGTAACCTGAGTGAGGAGGAGGATCAGTGATGTTTAATACAGTAACCTGAGTGAGGAGGTGGATCAGTGCTGTTTAATACAGTAACCTGAGGGAGGAGGATCAGTGCTGTTTAATACAGTAACCTGAGGGAGGAGGTGGATCAGTGCTGTTTAATACAGTAACCTGAGTGAGGAGGTGGATCAGTGCTGTTTAATACAGTAACCTGAGTGAGGAGGATCAGTGCTGTTTAATACAGTAACCTGAGTGAGGTGGATCAGTGGTGTTTAATACAGTAACCTGAGTGAGGAGGATCAGTGCTGTTTAATACAGTAACCTGAGTGAGGAGGAAGATCAGTGCTGTTTAATACAGTAACCTGATTGAGGAGGAAGATCAGTGCTGTTTAATACACGAACCTGAGTGAGGAGGAGGATCATTGCTGTTTAATACAGTAACCTGAGGGAGGAGGTGGATCAGTGCTGTTTAATACAGTAACCTGAGTGAGGAGGAGGATCAGTGCTGTTTAATACAGTAACCTGAGTGAGGAGGTGGATCAGTGCTGTTTAATACAGTAACCTGAGGGAGGAGGATCAGTGCTGTTTAATATAGTAACCTGAGGGAGGAGGAGGATCAGTGCTGTTTAATACAGTAACCTGAGTGAGGTGGAAGATCAGTGCTGTAGTGTGGTAGTGAAAGGGTTAACCTTCTGTAGTGTGGTAGTGAAAGGTTAACCTTCTGTAGTGCGGTAGTGAAAGGTTAACCTTCTGTAGTGCGGTAGTGAAAGGTTAACCTTCTGTAGTGCGGTAGTGAAAGGTTAACGTAAGGTTATGTATATAACCAAGTTCTGTGAATGCTAGTGACCCTCAGCATCATAATGCATATATCTCGCTTCAGTGGATATGCACTGAATACATTTCAAAATGTACCTTTACATACCAACATCCGTCTGACCACACCCCCATCTGCTGCCTACATAAGCATGGGTGGGGCCACACACTCATCTCCTTCCCAACAAATTTCACCACAATGAAAGATCAAGGGCCGCAGTGGCGTCTAGATGCTGAGCGTCACTAGCATTCACAGAACTTGGTTATATACATAACCTTACGTTCTGTTTCATGCTAGCTTCCGCTCAGCATCATAATGCATAGCCGGAGCTGAGCGGGAGCTAGAAGCTCGACAAATGTACCCCACTGAGGCCCCCCACAACCATCAGCACCGGGGAGGACCGAGCCCCCCGACCCTCCCTAATGGAGGATACCCTCCCTATTGGAGGCTTACGGGAGGGAGACGGATCCGACTGTGCGAAGAGGAACTCAAGCAACTCAACGCACAGGGTGAGCAGATCGTGGCTTGACCCCACGACTACGCACACGCACAACCCGCATGCCACCAGGGAACGAACGGAAGGAACAACCCTTGTTACTGCCCCCAAAATTACGGGGTCAAGAGCAAACTCAACCCCGTGGCAAGGCCGTAGCAGCGGAGTGCGAAGGAAGACCCAGACCCACTGAAGGGACTGGATCCCCTGGAAAAAGGGGGGCCCGGAGAGGCCAATGACGCCAGGCATCAAGACCCCACCAGGCGGTCACTTAGTGACACCGCCCCCCACATCGCCAGCGTATTCGGATAGGGCCCCTCCAAGAGCGGGCCCTTTCCCCCCAATAGTACACCGCCTGGCACACTGACCCTGTAACACAGGCAGTCAGCATGGCCGTAAAGCACTCAAAAAAGGTTAACCAACGGAAGCAGGCAGCGCACCGGGGAAACCAGGCAGCAGGCTGTAGACCTGAGCCTGGAGCACTGCGGACGAGACAGGCGGCAAAGGGGTCAACTGAAAACAGCCTCCCCGGCGGAAGGGGCGTATGCTGGCGTTGTTGAGCACCATGACAAAGCCTCCATCAAAAAACCCCACCCAGAGGGGTCGAGGCAGAGAAGGCTGACACGATTGGCAGACGTCATGAACGTGCAGGGGCACACTCAACCGGGTAACCCGGGAGTTGACTCTGCTCCAACACACCAGGGAATCAACCACCCTCTTGGTACCACATGCGGTGGTTGTTCCTATAACCCCTCAAGAAAAAACTCCAAAACACACCTGCGGGTATACACTGGCTATACCGCAGTACAAGTGTTTCAGTTTTCAAAAAAGGGTTAATCCAGGCCTACGGGTCGACGAAACATTACTTCGGACCGGGCCCGGTGGCTCGGGAAGCACACAGGGTTACCAGAGGAGGTCCAAAAGACCACCCCAACAGCTCCCTCTTCGCCATGCGTGAGAGAGGAGCGAAAAGAAAAGAGAAACAGCCCCTCTTATGATAGTGCAGAGTACAACATGTACCCAACAAGGGTCTCCATAATGCCTAACCCTGTGACACCCGGGCCGATGCACCATTTTTCCCCCCGAAAAAAGCACAAGTCCCTCAGGGTACCAGAACAGCAGATCTGCATCCCCGGCGGACAACGGGTTAACTGACCTGGACCAGCGCGACCAGAACCAGTCCCGTGCCCTAACCACGCCGACATGCCCACTCCAGAAGAGGGGGTAGGTATGCGTGTCGATCTAAAACATGAAAAGAGGGCGCCACCCAGACGGTCCCATTTGTACCGCGCTCAGTGGCCCACCCCAAGGGCGTGAGACCCCTCTACCTATGTTCTGATCTATTCCGTTAACATCCCCCAGATATGAACGAGAATTCATCGAGACAACCTAGTAAACTGGTGCTCGGAAGAGACAAAACTCATCCCAGTTGCCCTATAAAAATGTTGTTTTAATAACGAGCAACCAAGGCGCACGTAGCCCCCTGCGTGATTCTTAACAGAAACACCCTGAGCCAGCACTATGTATGCGTCGAGACCCAAACACATCAATGGATAGTCTAGCAAGACACCAGACATTGTTCCTCCAAGTCGCCTGGGAGAACGACACGGAGCCGTCGTGCTTCATGTTCCTTCCTCTTTTTATTTAAAAAAGAAAGAAACACAGACTGACATGAATCCCACGTGACGCAGCTGAGGGTAAATATTTTTACATTTTTACATCCAGCCACCCTCGCCACAGGGAGGAGACGGAAATCCCCAGAGAGACTTCCCACGCGAGCTGTATAGATTGAAAAGAATATATTGCAACATTGAGCTATGTAACACTTGGGTTAGGGCTCTCCGAGGAGGAGGCACTGAACAAATACACACTCAATAATCGAATTGAATCGAATACACACACAATAGAGCAGAACTCCTTTTTGAAGTTCTACTCACCTTGACAATCTGAGGAGGAGGCTCTGAAACTCTGAGGAGGCTCCCTCACAGGGAAGGAGAGTCCGAACTCACAGAAGGCACTTCTCCCCGAGGAGGAGATTCGTGAGGAGGAGCTCTGACAACTCTCTGAAACAGATCCATAACATGGACCTGAACAACCCACGGAAGTCTTAACAATAGAGACGCGCTCAGTGACGTACTCTATGGCGGGGGAATTTCCGCGGTGCACACGCCCAATCTTTCAGGGCGTGGGACCAGGAAACTCCACCCCCCCCTTACCCTGTAATGTGCCGAACAGCAACGTGACAGGAACCCTGAAAGACAGGTGGTTTTAACCCCTGCCAATCAGAAAAGGGGAGGAAAGGTTTACCAGTTCACCCCTTTATGACCCCTCACCCCTGATACGATGTAATGACAAAGTAGAGCCATGACACCAGTCATAGCATGCTACATGAAGCATTTAACAGCGTCACATAGCTGTGCTAACCTGCTATCTGATTTTTACTAAGGAAAAAACACAGAACAGAGAGGGCCTCTTTAAGAGCCCCGGTACCAGACTTACATATGTGCTTCTGTGGGCCAAACCTAATCCAGTTGTAGATCTCAACGATACACACAACCCTTCATCACAACAAAAAATGGCAAAAGTACACTCTCACTACAGAGGAACGCCGTTTTTCATAACGAGAGAGACATGAGTCCTTGATTACGTATTGGCCACAGGCCTTGCTAAACACACATGATAGTGACCAAACAACCTTTTCCCTAAGAAAAGAATAGTTTCTCAAGCAGACGCACAACCCCAGCAGCTTAAGCTGAGGGTTACATCGTATCCCCACAAACACAGTGACACAATATATTGTAAACAATATGTCTGAGAGGAGGGGGGGAAGCCCCAGGGAAACCGGGGGGATCACCCCTCCTACCTTACCCTTGATACGACCAAGTTGAACAGGTAACCCTGTTAATATGTGAACACACTGTTCATTGTCATCACAGGCTGAGAAAAGAATTCATTCCTCAATCACATGTCACTAAGCATAGCTTCACAGGTTAATTAACCCCCTTAGTTGTGAGTTCACCCACGTTACAAACGTTACATGAACACACATGTTCTCGTCACAACTAACCAGATCATTTTTACACATGTAAACAACAACGCCGATTTCTATGGAGAGAGAAGCTATACCAGTGACAAGACAATTCACACACAACATGCGTCGCATCCTCAATGTATTGCAGCAACACACGTTTTGGAAAACATCGTTATTACAAAACATTTAGAAGGGAAGGAAAGAAGGGCGGTTAGGTGGCCGAGCGGAGATTGCGTTCGTCACCAACCCCGGAGCTGTGAGCTGGATTCGCCTGTTCGAATCCAGCTCACAGCTCCGGGGTTGTCACCAGCTTGGCTGGCCGTCTGCACTAATACAATTGGCTGTATTAGAGGGTGGGAGAAGCTGGCGGGGTGGGTCCGGGTCGTTGTAAACAGCGACTCCTACAGTTCGGTCGGGGCGCCTGCTAAGCGCGGATAGGACTTGAGGGGGATAGTGTGGTCCTCCCACACGCTACGCCCTCTCGATGAGAATCCACGCTGCCAGGTGAAAAGAAGCGGTGATTGGCTGGACGTGTGTCGGAGGAAGCACATGGTAGCCTCCACTCTCCCAGATGATCTGACTGTGGGGGGTAAGTGCGCAGCGACCAGGAAGGGACTGGGAATTGGCATACGACTAACATTGGGATGGGAGAAAATCGGAGGAAAATGGAGGGGGAAAAAGATCAATATAAAAAAAAAAAAGAAGGGAAGGAAAGAAGAAGTGTTTAAAGTCCGGTCGGGACTCCTACCCTGAGCGCAGGCCGAGAGGACTGCAATCTGGTTAACGGGACACCGAAGTCGAACACAACATCTCCTGCGTTGGCGACGAGGGTAACGTCGCTGCGCCACCCAGCCGCTACGTTTCTCCATGTTGACGCAGTCCTCACTGGCAGGGCTCCCGGTGTAGGTTCAACTAACATCCTCTGTCAAAGATGACGTCGTAGTCAGAGTGTTTAAGGCATGTTATAGTCATAGCAACGTTCAACAGTGTAGCATTAAGCTAACAGCCGCTCTCGACTGATAGCAACAAGCTAACGTTTCCTAGCCTAGTGACACAACGGGCTAGCGCCGCAGCTAACAGCTGACTGGCTAACAGGTACGCCACAACTAGCACGCAAGCTAAGCAGCTATCACCTGAACTGTACACAACGACATAACAAGCCACACTTCAGACAGGCCGCCGTCTGAAACCCTCCTCATCCTTAAGAGAGAAGAGAAAAAGAAATGTCAAACACAGTTTTCAACAGTGATTTTACCAGACATACGGCGGAGCCGGCACAATTCCCATCTGGGCTGCAGCCGACTTGAACATGGATCTTCCGATAACGAAAATCCATGCCCACATTTCCTCGTTTAGGGTGTACTTCCACTCAAGTGAAAGATGGGGCCTGCACGGGACAGAGAAGCATCCGCTTGTCCAGAGAATCCCGGGTTTTAACCAGGCCTCTGTCGCGGCCCACTAGTTGACCATCATGGGCTTCAGACCAAGATCCTCCGCCGTCGCCTAAGAGGCCGAACAGAGGACCCCAATCTGGGGCCGGCTTTCGTAAAAATGGTCAGCTAGCCCCCATAGCACTAACAGACAACTGGCGCTCGCAAGCAAAGCATTACTCACCCAGGCTCGAAAACAACCAGTCTCTCACAACAGACGGTGCCTTCCACAGTTCAGCTGTATAACCGGAGGTTCAATTACCTATCCAGCCGCAGCAAGGAGGACTGCCGGTGGGGAGTATATCAGCGTCGCGAGCCCCTAATACGGAAAAAACTGTGGAGATTTAGAATGATCATCATCTTCCAGACACTCCAGTGACGAAGACAATATCGCCGTATTTTCTCGAAAATAATGAGAGAGAAAATAAAGATATAATGTCAACGTATCTCCTTGTTCTTCTGTTTTCCTTTCTCCAGCTAATACTTTCTTCCTCGCCAAGTGATTGGTATACAGGCACTATATTGTGGATGAAATTTGAGAAGGCGATGAGTGTGTGGCCCCACCCCTGCTTATGTAGGCAGCAGATGGGGGTGTGGTCAGACGGATGTTGGTATGTAAAGGTACATTTTGAAATGTATTCAGTGCATATCCACTGAAGCGAGATATATGCATTATGATGCTGATCGGAAGCTAGCATGATATAGAACCATCTGTAGTGTGGTGGTGAAAGGTTAACCTTCTGTAGTGTGGTAGTGAAAGGTTAACCTTCTGTAGTGCGGTAGTGAAAGGTTAACCTTCTGTAGTGCGGTAGTGAAAGAGTTAACGTTAGGTTATGGCTATAACCAAGTTCTGTTAGTTAGGGGCGACGCTTGGCATCACCTTACTGCACTATCTCGCATATGTGCACGCGCACTGAATAAAGACCACAATGTACCTTTAATCCCAATATTCGTCTGACCACACCCCTCATCAGCTTACCTTCATAAGCAGGTGTGTGGTCACCTGCTCTCCTCCTTCCCAAGCTTTCACCACAAGGTGAGGTCAAGGGCTGCAGCGGCCGTCTGATGCCAAGCGTCGCCCCTAACTAACAGAACTTGGTTATAGCCATAACCTAACGTTCTGTTTCGTTAAGGGGCTCAGCTTGGCATCACCTTACTGCACAAGGGGAGGCCAAGCGGAGCCGCTGGCTGACAAATACACCCCGCTGACAGCCCCCCAAAACCATCAGAACAGGGAGGGCCGAGCCCCCCCGACCCCCCCTAATGGAGGGTATCCCCCCTATTAGGGGCTTCATGGGAAGGCGACGGACCCGACCGTGCGAAGAGGCACTCAAGCAACTCAACGCACAGGGTGAGCAGACCGTGGCTTGACCCCACGACTACACACACGCACAACCCGCATGCCACCCGGGAACGAACGGAGGAACAACCTCGTTACTGCCCCCAGAATCACGGGGTCAAGGGCAAACCCAACCCCGTGGCAAGGCCGTAGCAGCGGAGCACGAAGGAAGACCCAGACAAAGGCCCCTCAGTTACTGCACCTGGTATTCCCAGGCGGAATCCCATCCAAGTACTAACCAGGCCAGAACCTGCTTAGCTTCCGAGATCGGACGAGATCGGGCGAGTTCAGGTTGGTATGGCCGTTGGTAACAGCCGCCCCGGCGGAAGGAGCGTAAGCTGGCGGTGTTGCATGACCAAGCCTCCATTTAAAAACCCCCACCCAAAGGGGTCGAGGCAGAGAAGGCTGACACGATTGGCAGACGTCATAAACGTGTAGGGGCACCCTCAACCGGTGAACCCGGGAGTTGACACTGCTCCAACACACCAGGGAATCAACCACCTCGGTGTTACCCAATGCGGTGGTTGTTCCTATAACCCCTCAAGAAAAAACTCCAAAACACACCTGCGGGTATACACCGGCTATACCGCAGTACAAGTGTTTCAGTTTTCAAAAAAGGGTTAACCCAGGCCTCACTTCGGACCGGGCCTGGCGGTACGGGAAGCACAGGGTCACCAGAGGAGGTCAAAAAACCACCCCCACAGGCCCCTCTTCGCCATGCGTGAGAGAGGAGCGAAAAATAATGGAGAACCAGCCCCTAAGCACACCGTACTTGGTATTCCCAGGCGGTCTCCCAACCAAGTACTAACCAGGACCAACCTATGTAGCGGCCGAGATCCGACGAGATCGAGCGTGTACAGAATGGCATGGCTGTAAGCCATTACGACAGTGCTGAGTAAAAACGTACCCAACCAGGGTCTCCATAGCGCTTAACCCTGTGACACCCAGACCGACCTGGCATTTTTCCCCCTGAAAAAAGCCCAAGTCCCTCAGGGTACCAGAACAGCATATCTGCATCCCCGGCGGACAACGGGTTCAACTGATCTGGACCAGCGCGACCAGAACCAGTCCCGTGCCCTAACCACGCCGACATGCCTACTCCAGGAGAAGGCAGATATGCGTGTTGATCTTAACATGAAAAGAAGGCGCCACCCAGACGTTCGGGCGAACCGCGCCTGGTGGCCCACCCCAAGGGCGTGAGACCCCTCTACATATGTTCAGATCCATTCCATCATCATCCCCCAGACATGAACGAGAATCCGTCGAAAAACCAACCCAGGTCATGGGATTTGGTCGTCGGAAGAGGAAAAACCCCCATCTCAGTTGCTTTATAAAAACGCTGTTTCAACCACAAGCAACCAAGGCGTGCCAGTCAATCGCCTGTTTACAGCGAGCTAGCACTATACGTGCGTCGGGACACACCCCCATCAATGAACAGGCTATTTAGACCTGTCATTGAATCCCCAAGGCGCCCAGGGGAACGACAAGAGGGGTGTGACACTCCCTAACTCCAACACTTCTGGAATAGAAAAGAAGGAAGCATCAACAGTATGTATCCCAGTCTACACAGCCGGGGTAAAAAAATTTCACATTTTTACATCCTACCACCCTCCCATAGGAAGGAGACGGGGATCCCCAGAGAGACTTCCCACGCGAGCTGTACAGATTGAAAAGAATATATTGCACCTTGAGCCATGTAAAAAATTGGTTTTAGGGCTCTCCGGGGAAGAGGCACTGAACCCATACACACTCAATAATCGAATTGAATCGAATACATATACAATAGAATAGGACCCTTCTAGAGGGTCCACTCACTTTGACAATCTGAGGAGGAAGGCTCTGTACTCTGATGGAGGCTCCCTCACATGGAAGAAGGAGTCCGAACTCACAGAAGGCCCGAATAGGCGCTTGGTGAGGAGGAGCCCTGACCACCCCCCCGAAACAGATCCATCACATGGACCTGAACAGCACACGGAAGTCCTACCAACAGAGACGCGCACGGTGACGTACTCTATGGCGGGGGAATTCCTGCGGTGCACACGCCCAATATACCAGGCCGTGGGACCAGGAAACTCCCCCCCCCCCCCCCCCCGTAACGTGCCGAACCGCCACGTGACGGAAACCTTGAAGGACAGGGGGTGTACCCCTGACCGACAGAAACAAGGGGGAGAGGAAAGGTTACCAGTTGACCCCTTTACGACCCCACACCCATGATACGATGTAATGACAAAAAGAGAATATGACACAGTCATAGTCAGCTCTATGAAGCGTTTGACAGCTCCAGACAGCGCATGAGCTAACCTGCTATCTGATTTTTACTAAGGAAAAACACAGAATAGAGAGGGCTCTAAGAGCCCCGGTCCAACATACACATGTGCTTCTGTGGCCAGTCCAACCCAGTTGTAGGTCACATGACACACACAACCCATCATCACCTACAAAAAATGGCAAAAAACACTCAACAGAGGAACGCCGTTTTTCACAATGAGAGAATACATCATTCTCGATTAGTATCGGCCACAGGCCTTGCTAAGCACACATGACAGCGACCAAACCATTTTTTCTTTTAGGAAAATAAAGTTTCTCCAGCTGATTTAGCACAACCTCAGCAATCAAGCTAAGAGTTACATCGCATCCCTACCACACAAAAGACACAATTAGTGCACAAACATGTCTGATAGGAGGATGAAAAAGTCCCCAGGGAACCGGGGGGAAACACAATCCTCTTATTTTACCCTCAATACGGCCAGTTAAAACAGGAAAACCTGTTAATATGTGAACACACTGTTCATTGTCATCACAGGCTGAGAAAAGGACATTCTTTTACTCACTTGTCACCAAGCATAGCTTCATAGGTTAGTTACCTTAGTTGTGAGTACACGGTACATATAAACACCATGATGTTTCTCACACAACAACCAGATCATTACATCCCGATTTGCACGGAGAAGCTAACTGCCAGTGACAAAAACAGCTCACACATAACCCGCGCCGTATCCCAAATGCATTGCAGCAACACACGTTTTGGGAAAACATCGTTATTCACAATACATTTAGAAAAGTAAAACCAGAAAACGTGTTATAAGGTCTGGTCAAACCTGTTCCTACCCGGAACGTAGATCAGCGAAGTGCAGTCACAGACACCGTAGGAACACAGCCGCTCCTGTGTTGTTCGAACTGGGCAGCGTCGCCGCTCCAACCCGCACTACAGTCCTTTGTTGATGCAACCTTGCCGTCCTGGCTCAGGGCAGGGTCGACGAAACATCCCCTGTCAAGGATGACGTCGTAGTCAAGAGTGTAAAACATGTTAAAATCAAAGCACGTTCAACAGAATAGCATCAAGCTAACGGCCGCTCCAACCGTTCGGGTGCTACTGCTTCTGCTCGCGAGACGCCGAGCTAACGACGCACGCGATCAGAAGCGAGCCCACGGCGGCGCGCGAGAAGCTAAGCTACCCCGCGCCAGGCCATGGTCTATAGCAGCAAGCTAACGTTACCTAGCGATCACGACATGCTAGCACCGCAGCTAACAGCTGACTGGCTAACAGTAGGCCCAACCTGAGCAGGCCATGCAGCGATCCCAGCAGGCTAACGCAGCAGTTAACAGCTGACTGGCTAACCGTAAGCTAAGCAGCTATCAATTGAACCTGTAAACAATGACATAACACTCACCCAGACAGGCCGCCGTTCTGAACCTCTCCTCATTTTTTAAGAGAAAAGAGAAAACAAGATGTCAACACCGCTTCACAACGGTGATTTTACCAACACCCGACGGAATCAGCACAATACCAACTGGCCTGTGTAGCTGACTTTGAACATGAATCTGCCGCTATCGCACATTCATGCACATATCCCCTCGTGAAGGAATACTCTCATTTGGATATGAAAGATGGGGCCTTAACACGGTGACAGAGAGAATCCACTCGTCCAAAACACACAGGGATCACCAGTGTTAATGGTCGCGGCCCACTAGTTAAAACTATAATGGTCTTCAGACCAAGGCCTTCTGTCGCCTAGGTGGCTGAACAAAGGACCCTAGCCTGGGGCCGGTTTCCATAAACATTGTCAAGTAGCCCCCATAGCACTAACAGACAAGTGGAGCCTGCCAGCAAAACACTACTCACCCAACCTGGAACGCACCGCTTCACACAACAGCGGCATGTCCGACAGTTCAGCTGTGGCCTGACAGCTGAACAAACACAGCAAGGAACTGCAGTCGAGAAGCATGCAGCGGCGTGCTCCCAATACGAAAACCGGTGGAGGATTTTTAGAATGATCAACATCTTCCAGACACTCCAGTACGAAGACAATATCGCCGTATTTTCTCGAAAATAGTGAGAGAGAAAATAAAGATATGATGTCAACGTATCCTTGTTTCCCAAAACTGTTCCTAATCCAATTTCTTCCATCATGGTGTCAAGTGTGGGGATCTACCGAGGCACTTATTCCTTGTGGTGAAAGCGAGAAGGAGGAGAGCAGGTGACCCCACACCTGCTTATGAAGGTAAGCTGATGAGGGGTGTGGTCAGACGAATATTGGGATTAAAGGTACATTGTGGTCTTTATTCAGTGCGCGTGCACATATGCGAGATAGTGCAGTAAGGTGATGCCAAGCTGAGCCCCTTAACGAAACAGAACCATCTGTAGTGTGGTAGTGAAAGGTTAACCTTCTGTAGTGTGGTAGTGAAAGGGTTAACCTTCTGTAGTGTGGTAGTGAACGGGTAACCTTCTGTAGTGCGGTAGCGAAAGGTTAACCTTCTGTAGTGCGGTAGTGAAAGGTTAACCTTCTGTAGTGCGGTAGTGAAAGGTTAACCTTCTGTAGTGTGGTAATGAAAGGTTAACCTTCTGTAGTGGGGTAGTGAAAGAGTTAACTATCTGTAGTGTGGTAGTGAAAGGTTAACCTTCTGTAGTGTTGTAGTGAAAGGGTTAACCTTATGTAGTGTAGTAGTGAAAGGGTTAACCTTCTGTAGTATGGTAGTGAAAGGGTTAACCTTATGTTGTGTGGTAGTGAAAGGGTTAACCTTATGTAGTGTAGTAGTGAAAGGGTTAACCTGTAGTGTGGTAGTGAAAGGTTAACCGTCTGTAGTGTGGTAGTGAAAGGGTTAACCTTATGTAGTGTGGTAGTGAAAGGGTTAACCGTCTGTAGTGTGGTAGTGAAAGGGTTAACCTTCTGTAGTGCGGTAGTGAAAGGTTAACCTTCTGTAGTGTGGTAGTGAAAGGGTTAACCTTATGTAGTGTGGTAGTGAAAGGGTTAACCTTCTGTAGTGTGGTAGTGAAAGGTTAACATAAGGTTATGAATATAACCCAGTTCTGTTAGTTATGGTGCGCTCAGCATCTAGTTGCACTGTACTTCACTTCGTGCATAAACACTGGATAAAAAATTCCACCATGTATCTTTACATCCCAACATTCGTCTGACCACATCCCCTTCCGCTTACCTTCATAAGCAGGTGTGTGGTCACCTACCCGCCTCCTTCCCAAACTTTCACCATAAGGCGAGATCAAGGGCAGCAGCAGCTTCCTAGGTGCTGAGCGCACCATAACTAACAGAACTGGGTTATATTCATAACCTTACGTTCTGTATCGTTATGGCTTGCTCAGCACCTAGTTGCACAACAGGGGCTGAGCGAAGCCATAGCCCGACAAATGTACCCCGCTGAGGCCCCCCACAACCATCAGACCGGGGAGGACCGAGCCCCCCCGACCCTCCCTAATGGAGGTTACCCCCCCTATTGGAGGTTCACGGGAGGGCGACGGATCCGACCGTGCGAAGAGGCACTCAAGCAACTCAACGCACAGGGTGAGCAGACCGTGGCTTGACCCCACGACTACACACACGCACAACCCGCATGCCACCCGGGAACGAACGGAAGGAACAACCTCGTTACAGCCCCCAAAATCACGGGGTCAAGAGCAAACCCAACCCCGTGGCAAGGCCGTAGCAGCGGAGCGCGAAGGAAGACCCAGACCCACTGAAGGGACTGGATCCCCTGAAAAAGGGGGCCCGGAGAGGTCAATGACGCCAGGCATCAAGACCCCACCAGGTGGTCACTTAGTGACACCGCCCCCCACATCGCCAGCGTATTCGGATAAGGCCCCTCCAAGAGCGGGCCCTTTCCCCCCAATAGCACACCGCCAGGCACACTGACCCTGCAGAACAGGCAGTCAGCATGGCCGTAAGCACTCAAAAGGTTAACCAACGGAAGCAGGCAGCGCACCGGGGAAACCAGGCAACAGGCTGTAACCTGAGCCTGGAGCACTGCGGACGAGACAGGCGCCAAAGGAGTCAGCTGAAAACAGCCCCCCCGGCGGAAGGGGCGTATGCTGGCGTTGTTGATCACCATGACAAAGCCTCCATTAAAAAAAACCCACCCAGAGGGGTCGAGGCAGAGAAGGCTGACATGATTGGCAGACGTCATGAACGTGCAGGGGCACACTTAACCGGGTAACCCGGGAGTTGACTCTGCTCCAACACACCAGGGAATCAACCACCATCGTGGTACAGACGGTGGTTGTTCATATAACCCCTCAAGAAAAAACTCCAAACACACCTGCGGGTATACACTGGCTATACCGCAGTACAAGTGTTTCAGTTTTCAAAAAAGGGTTATCCCAGGCCTACGGCATCAACGAAACTTTACTTCGGACCGGGCCCGGCGGCACGGGAAGCACAGGGTTACCAGAGGAGGTCCAAGACCACCCCAACAGCCCCCTCTTCGCCACGCGTGAGAGAGGAGCGAAAAGAATGGAGAACCAGCCGTAAGCACACCGCACTTGGTATTCCCAGGCGGTCTCCCAACCAAGTACTAACCAGGACCGAACCTGCTTAGCTACCGAGATCGGACGAGATCTGGCGTGTACAGGTTGGTATGGCCGTAAGCCATTACGATAGTGCAGAGTACAACATGTACCCAACAAAGGGTCTCCATAACGCCTAACCCTGTGACACCCGGACCGACCCGGCATTTTACCCCCCGAAAAAAGCACAAGTCCCTCAGGGTACCAGAAAAGCAGATCTGCATCCCCGGCGGACAACGGGTTAACTGACCTGGACCAGCGTGACCAGACCAGTCCCGTGTCCTAACCACGCCGACATGCCCACTCCAGGAGAGGGGGTAGGTATGCGTTTCGATCTAAAACATGAAAAGAGGGCGCCACCCCGACGGTCCCATTTGGACCGTGCTCAGTGGCCCACCCCAAGGGCGTGAGACCCCTCTACCTATGTTCAGATCTATTCCGTTAACATCCCCCAGATATGAACGAGAATTCATCGAGACAACCTAGTAAACTGGCGCTCGGAAGAGACAAAACTCCATCCCAGTTGCCCTATAAAAATGCTGTTTTAACGAGCAACCAAGGCGCACTTAGTCCCTGTGTGATTTTTTTTTTTTTTTTTTTTTTGATCCACTTTTTCTCCCATTTTTTCCATATTTTCTCCCATCCCAATTTCCTATCATCCAATTCAACCCTCCCCTGTCACGAACGCTGTTTCTTGCCTCCCACAAGCCGGCTGCAATGTGGACTAAGTCATACATAGCACAAGTCCCCTCCGGTACTTGAGGTAACAGCAGTCGCATCTTTTCACCTGCGCAGCTCGATCTCTCAGTGTCGAGGAGTAACGCGTGGGAGGCTCACGCTGCCCCCGACACTTCCTGATTCTACTGCGCAGGCGCACCAACCGACTTGTAGGAGTCGCTTGTTCACAACGTTCGATCCCCACCCTTCAGTTTTCCCTCCCCGTAATACGGCCAATGTGTATTACTGCGGACGACCAGCCAAACTGAAAAACAATGTGGAGAGCTGGATTCGAACACGCGAATCCTAGCGTCTCCACACTGGTGGCGAGTGCCTTGCCCACTACACCACCTAGCCGCCCTATATGTCCCTGTGTGATTCTTTAACAGAAACACACCGAGCCAGCACTATGTATGCGTCGAGACCCAAACACATCAATGGATAGTCTAGCAAGACACCAAACATTGTTCCTCCAAGTCGCCTGGGAGAACGACACGGAGCCGTCGTGCGTCATGTACCTTCCTCTTTTTATTCAAAAAAGAAAGAACACAGACTGACATGAATCCCACGTGACGCCGCTGAGGGTAAAAATTGTTTACATTTTTACATCCCACCATCCTCGCCATAGGGAGGAGACAGAAATCCCCAGAGAGACTTCCCACACAAGCTGTATAGATTGAAAAGAATATATTGCAACATTGAGCTATGTAATATGTGGGTTAGGGCTCTCCGAGGAGGAGGCACTGAACCAATACACACTCAATAATCGAATTGAATCCAATACACACACAATAGAGCAGAATTCCTTTTTGAAGTTCTACTCACCTTGACAATCTGAGGAGGAGGCTCTGAACTCTGAGGAGGCTCCCTCACAGGGAAGGAGAGTCCTAACTCACAGAAGGCCCGAGGAGGAGCTTCGTGAGGAGGAGCTCTGACAACTCCCTGAAACAGATCCATAACATGGACCTGAACAACTCACGGAAGTCTTACCAACAGAGACGCGCACAGTGACGTACTCTATGGCGGGGGAATTTCCGCTGTGCACACGCCCAATCTTCCAGGGCATGGGACCAGGAAACTCCCTCCCCCCCCCCTCTTACCCTGTAACGTGCCGAACAGCAACGTGACAGGAACCTTGAAGGATAGGAGGTTTTAACCCCTGACCAATCAAAAAGGGGAGGAAAGGATTACCAGTTCACCCCTTTACGACCCCACACCCATGATACAATGTAATGACAAAAAAGAGCATGACACAGTCATAGTCAGCTACATGAAGTGTCTAACAGCTTCACACAGCTCATAGCACAACCTGCTATCTGATTTTTACTAAGGAAAAAACACAGAATAGAGAGGGCCCCTTTAAGAGCCCCGGTACCAGACTTACACATGTGCTTCTGTGGCCAAACCTAACCCAGTTGTAGATCACAAGACACACACAACCCTTTATCACAACCAAAAATGGCATGTACAGTCTTGCTACAGAGGAACGCCGTTTTTCATAACGAGAGAATACAGAATCCTCGATTATGTATTGGCCACAGGCCTTGCTAAGCACACACGATAAGTGACCAAACAATCTTTTCTTTAGGAAAATATAGTTTCTCAAGCGGTAACACAACCCCAGCAATTAAGCCGAGGGTTACATCGTATCCCCACAAACACAGTGACACAATATATTGTAAACAACATGTCTGAGAGGAGGGTGGGGAAGCCCCAGGGAAACCGGGGGGATCACCCCTCCTACCTTACCCTTGATACGGCCAAGTTGAACAGGTAACCCTGTTAATATGTGAACACACTGTTCATTGTCTATACAGGCTGAGAAAAGAATTCATTCTTCACTCATATGTCACTAAGCATAGCTTTATAGGTTAATTAACCCCCTTAGTTGTGAGTTCACGGTACATGAACACACATGTTCTCAACACAACTAACCAGATCATTTTTACACATGTAAAACAACAACCCGATTTCTATGGAGAAAGAAGCTATACCAGTGACAAGACAATTCACACACAACACGCGTCGTATCCTCAATGTATTGCAGCAACACCCGTTTTGGAAAACATCGTTATTACAAAACATTTAGAAGGGAAGGAAGAAGAAGTGTTTAAGGTCCAGTCGGGACCTTCCTCCTGAGCGCAGGCCAAGCGAACTGCAATCTGGCTAACGGGGCACAGCAGTTGAACACAGCATCCCTGTGTTGACGACGAGAGTAACGTCGTTGCGCCACCCAGCCGCTACGTTTCCATGTTCGCTGGCAGGGCTCCGGTGTAGGTTCGACTAACATCCTCTGTCAAAGATGACGTCGTAGTCAGAGTGTTTAAGGCATGTTATAGTCATAGACAACGTTCAACAGTGTAGCATTAAGCTAACAGCCGATCGACTGAAATCAACGAGCTAACGTTACTAGCCTGGTACACAGCGGGCTAGCGCCACAGCTAACAGCTGACTGGCTAACACAGTAGTCCACAACTAGCACGCAAGCTAAGCAGCTATCTGACTGATAGCAACGAGCCAACGTTACTAGCCTGGTAACACAGCGGGCTAGCGCCGCAGCTAATAGCTGACTGGCTAACACAGTAGGCCACACTTCAGACAGGCCGCTTGTCCAAGTCCCTCCCCTAAGAGGAAAAAGAAAAAGAACGTCAGAACACAGTTTTCAACGGTGATCCAGACATCAGCGGGGCCAGCACAGTTCCCATTCGGGCTGCAGCCGGCTTTGAGCATGGAACTCCTGATAAAAAAGTCCTATGCCCACATTTCCTCATTAGGGTATACTTTCATTTGTATATGAAAGATGGGGCCTGCACGGGACAGAGAAGCATCCGCTCGAGAATCCTGGGATCACCAGGACCTAGTCGCGGCCCACTAGATTAAGCATCATGGGCGTCAGACCAAGATCCTCCGACCGCCGTTTAAGCCGAGCAGAGGACCCTAGCCTGGAGTCGGCGTTTTGTAAATTGTTAGCTAACCCCCACAGCATCAACAACAACCAGAGCTTGCAAGCAAAACAGTACGTACCCAACCTGGAAACCACCGCTTCTCACAACAGTCGGTGCTTCCTACAGTCCAGCCGTGTTGCCGGAGGGCAACCCCATCCAGCCGCAGCAAGGAGGACTGTAACTGGGGAGCATATCAGCGGCGTGAGCTCCTAATACGAAAAAGCCGTTTAAGGTCGGAATGACCTCCAGTAACGAAGACAATATCGCCGTATTTTCTCGAAAATAGTGAGAGAGAAAATAAATATATGATGTCAACGTATCTCTTTTGTTTTCCAACTTTCTTCTACTAACAACCTCGTCAAGTGGGGATCTACCGAAGGCACTTCCTTGTGGTGAAAGTGAAGAAGGAGGCGAGTAGGTGACCACACACCTGCTTATGAAGGTAAGCGGAAGGGGGTGTGGTCAGACGAATGTTGGGATGTAAATTTTTTATTCAGTGTTTATGCACAAAGTGAAGTACAGTGCAACTAGGTGCTGAGCAAGCCATAACGATACAGAACCGTCTGTAGTGTGGTAGTGAAAGGGTTAACCTTATGTAGTGTGGTAGTGAAAGGGTTAACCATCTGTAGTGTGGTAGTGAAAGGGTTAACCGTCTGTAGTGTGGTAGTGAAAGGTTAACCTTCTGTAGTGCGGTAGTGAAAGGTTAACCTTCTGTAGTGTGGTAGTGAAAGGGTTAACCTTCTGTAGTGTGGTAGTGAAATGTTAACCTTCTGTAGTGTGGTAGTGAAAGGGTTAACCTTCTGTAGTGTGGTAGTGAAAGGTAACCTTCTGTAGTGTGGTAGTGAAAGGTTAACCTTCTGTAGTGCGGTAGTGAAAGGTTAATGACAGGTTATGTATATAACCTAGTCATATGAGTACTGGCTAAGCGTCCCGCTCTTAAGCCATACCGAGATATACCTCATCTCATGTACCTATTGTACTCCATCAACGAATAAAACCAAAATACACCCATCACCTGCCAGGCCCCGCCCCTACTGCCGTACTATATTAGTACTGGGCATGGCCACCACTCACTCTTCCTCGGAAAAAAATCGTTTCCAAAGAAAAGTTTCCCCAAGGGAACTCAGGGCACGCTAAGAGCGGGACGCTTAGCCAGTACTCATATAACTAGGTTATATACATAACCTGTCGTTATATTTCGTATTGGCATCGCGTCCCGCTCTTAAGCCATACCGAGATATGGGGTAGAGCGGACGCGAGGCCCGACAGATGCACCCCCTGAGGACCCGTAAGCCCACATCAAGGGGGAGGGGAGTCCCGTCACCCCATCCTTCCTAATGAAGAGGGGGCGCAGTCAACTCCACCCAAGTGCAAACAAGAGGGAACTAGAACCCCTTGAACACACAGCACAGGCGGAACCACGTGTGACACAACACACTGTGGCCCATACCCACACACCCCTGCTACCCCACCAAAGGACGGGAAGCAGGAGAGGCCACAGACCTCAGAACCGCCTGGGAGACAGAACCCCCGGTCATGTCCATAAGGTAAAACCTTACGAAGGGACCCGGGGAGGACCATGAAGCTGCAGCACAGATGTCCTCCACCGAGGCCCCACCCAGCAGAGCGGCAGAGGCTGCCACCCCGCGAGTGGAGTGCGCCCTGACGCCCCCAGGGGGAGCCAGCCCGGCCAACGTGTAGCAAAGGGCAATGCCCTCGCACAACCAATGGGACAGGCGCTGTTTCGATAGTGCCTTACCAGCATGAGAACCACCGTAACAGACAAAGAGCTGATCGGTAGCCCTGAGGCCCTGAGTACGGCTGAGGTAACCCCCAAGCCCGGACCGGACATGACAGGTGAAGGCCCGCCTCCAACTCACTAGCGTGAGGAGGCGGATGAAATGCCTGAACCATAATATCCCTGGAGCGGAAAGCACTCCGGATATTTTTAGGCACGAAGGCTGGATTATGCCGCAGAGTGGCACCGCTATCGGAACGAAAAGACAGGCACTCTGGCCGAACCGAGAGAGCACAAAGCACACCCACGCGTTTTAGCGGAGGTGATGGCCAGCAAGAACGCAGTCTTCGAACGACAGCCGTTCCAACAGCGCTTGCTCAAGAGGCTCAAACGGGGCCAAGGACAACCGACCGAGGACCAATTGAAGATCCCAGCTCGGAGCCAAAGAGCGTTTCATCGGCTTAAGGCGTCAATGCCAAGCAGGAAACGCTTCACAAGAGGGTGGCCTTACACCACTCTTGGAAAATACGCCACTTACCCGTGTAACCCGCGATAGTGGAAGGAGCATGCGCGTTCCGGATGGTACCAACCACAGAAGGATCCATCCTCTCCAGACTCACCCTCTCACCAGCCAAACCACCAGCAGCTGGCCCAGCACAAGGAACTAACACAGAGACCCGTGCGCCCCAACAACTGACCTAACAGATGTATGGGGGAAAGAATCCCAGGCGGCACGGCATCGGTCCCAGACCTGCCTGACTATGTCCGGACGTAATCCCCACCCGTCAGGATGAGGACCGCCCCACGACATTACACCTGTACCCACATTCACCCTGCCGGGGATGTGGAGAGCCCTCAGGCCGCACAGATGGAGAACGCCCATAGCCAGCCGCCCGCCGCCCGGTGCAGACGGGGGGAGCGTACTCCTCCCTGTCTGTCGATATACGACACTGACGTCGTATTGTCTGTCCTGACTTGCCTCTCACCGGGTCTATTTCCATACTGGAAAATAACCACCTCGTAACCTCCTCCTGGGGTGAAGAGGAGGCCAAGAGGGACCACGGAATGAGCAGATGCCCTCATACCGAGCAGGCGTATCACGGACAGCGCCGTAACCGTCCTAGGACGGAACCTCCCGAGCGTGTCACAACACGCTCTGAGAGGGATGCCCATAGCACTCCACCCGTTGACTGGGAAGAGGAGTACTCTACTTCCAGTCTACAGCAACCCCAGGCTGGTAGGAACCCTGCCTGGCATGAGACCTGACGATCCACCTTGACCGCCAAGGACCAGAACGTCGGCAGGGCAGAATACACTTCGTAACCCCTGACGACGCAGAGGCCCCAGTGCGGCCTCCACGCACTTGGTGAAGATACGGGGAGCCAGAAAAAAACCGAACGGCAGCCCCTGGTACTCATACGCTAACCCTGTAAGGAAGCGTAGGTAAGCCCTAGGACGGAAGATCGGGGATGCGAACACGCATCCTACAGGTCTATGGAGGAGAACCAGGCCCCCACCTGACAGTGTTCAACAAGTAGGAGACGATCCAAAAAATACTGAACCTTCCCATGGTCCAACATGGGTCTGGGCCGGTTTGATACGGGGGAAGCTGACATCAGTTCTAGGTGACAAAAGCTCCCCCACTGAACACCCCTCCAGAACATGCTGAGGAGTCGTTCTGCAGCCGGACATGCAAGGTGTGAGGCCCCCATGGGTTCCTACACACCGTAGCCCTGCAGTGATATTACTACAACCCAAATCACGCGCGCCTGTGAGACCACTACCAATCTTTTAGGAGTGGGAGGCACCAACATGATACCTGGCCTGGCGAAGGCGAGGCCGGGGAAGCCCGCACTGTGTGCCTCAAAAGGTTTCGAGCCCCCCTGCTGACAACACTTATAGTTGACAGACGTAACACCAGGCTCAACCAACACAGCTTATGGTGTGGGAGCCGCTTGACAGCACAACATTCTCATGGACAGACCCAGGCTCAGCCATCAACTGGGTGTCAGCCCCTGTCCCCATGAAAAGCGAAAAGTGGGGCCGCCCGCGCTTCAACGAAGGCACGCGGCCTGCAGCCAAAGGAAACAATCAGAGCCCCCTTTTTCCGCTGGTGTTGGGGGAGGGAGTGATCGGAGAGCGGGCTGCTCGCGGCAGGACGGCGATGGCTTGTATATTCCAAGCCGAGCCCATCCAACATGGCCGATCCCTCGGCCGCCAAGGCTGTCGGCCTTGTGGACACCTGTCGATTCAACGCCCAGGATACCTCTGGCGGGGGAAAACATGGCCGCCTGTCGAGGGCCTCGTCATCGCCGCTGACGAGGCCGTGCTCTCTCTTCTTCTGGCTGCGCGGTGTGAGGCGGTGTGGGGCCTAGGACAATACCGCCCGTGCTCCAGCGGAAGACCAAAATCCTCTGCGGAGAGGGGAGCCCTGAGCGGTTATAGCTTGCGGCTAGATCAAAGCTAATAACGTCAACAACCTTGCGCGATGTGTCGACGTCGGCTGGCCCTCAAGGCCCCGCCACCTAACACAATTTTTTTATAGAAAAAACAGCAATTCGAACACAGTTACTAATCGCTGCCAATTCCATACCGTGGCGGTACAGGCTTTAGCAGCCCACCAGCCACTCGCCGGGCCAACCCACCTCATGGCGTCGGCCGGGCGGGGCACTGTTTCAACATGTCAAAAGCAAAGAACTGATGCTAACACGGAGCACCAGTGGTGGTTGCAACCAGCAACCTCCACTGTGGTGTGCACCATGAAGGGGTTAATGAATAAATGAACTAACACCACGAACATACTGTAGAATGGGCAAGCCCAGGCACACAACGTTAAGGGGAGGCGGACCAGAGAGAACCAGTCCTGCATTCATTCATAATATTCACAACAGCACACCAGCCCTAGACCTCAGCCCATTTACCCATGAAGGTAAACAAAGCCCTGAAGTATCTCTCACTTCATTTATATATGATCTGTGATCGTATAATCTTTACCCTTCTCTCTGCATTGTTTGTAGTTCAGGTGTTCGGTTCTATTAAGGAAAACGCAGACGAGGTGCTCTGAATAAAACAAACTGATGTGTTTATTCCATTCTTAACAAAACATCTATGAATCACACAAGTACAAGGTCTTCATGGTATATCTAATCGTCTCTTTGATATGGCAGTTTTGTCCATTATCTGATCAGCTGCGGCCGATCAACGTTTTCTCCGGTGTGGTTCTCTGTCTCGGGTTGTCCATGACAACACGAGGCACTCTTTGTGGTTGGTGATCGCCAAGGCAACCTTGGTTTTCGGATCCTCGGCGGGTTGGGAGCTCTTGATTTCGTCTCGGCGGATCTCTGCTATGAGCCTCTCCTCTGTCATCTGGTGTCAGTGGCTCTGTGTGTCTCCGGCTCGGCTCTCGAGTCTCCGGGTGGTGAGTCTTTCTCCGTCAGTGGAGGTTCAGCGCTCCAGTCGCCATCTCTCATCTCCTTCGCTCCAGGTCTCTCCTGTCAGCTGGTGTGTGTGTCGCTCCAGGTTCCTTCTCTGTCTCCTCTCCTGCCCTTTTAATGAGATAGAAAAAGACCTTTCCCCTGCCTGTCAGGTGACGTCACCCCAGCGATCAGGCTTCCCCATTGGCCAAATTCCTTCTAGTAGGAAACTTCTTCTGTGAGTGACACGTCAGCCAGGTCTTGTGACACAATGTTACACAGTGTCTATTACCTTATTTGGGGGATCCTTCCAGCTCCTCTCTCCGTGAACAGAAAATAGCATTTTGTCCTTCAACAGAAATAGTATACTGGCTTCTTGATTAACCATTGACCAATACTGTATAGTTTTATCTTTTAGCATTAAGAGATTTTATTCTTTATTGTGACTACCGTTATCCTAATAGTTTTAAGTTATGCCCACATTGTAACTCATGTAATTGTCTTATTAACTGTTTCCATCCTACAGATGGTTTTGTCTATTCTCTTAGTAATAACCTTTTCTTTAATCCTTAATTTACTACCTATTTTTTATATTTGGTTAGCTTGTTGTCAACTTTCCTGGCTTGCCAAACCTATTTATCTAATGTGATCTTGTATGACAACTCACTTTTAGTACATATTGATTGCACTGTTTTCTAAGGCCATCTAACTAATCTCTCTGACAAAGCCATCAGTTTTATCTATTTCCTCAAGGTCTAAACCTGTCTAGTCTATCTATTCTATAGTTAATGTATAACTGGTGGCATTCTGCTTAAATTCCAATAGCCTTGAGCCTGTTAAATGTATTTCCTAAAGTCAGTCAAATCGGATGTGTAAGTGGAGATTTCCAAATGGTCTGGTGTCACCTCTGACCTCTGAGGCCTTAGTCTTCTGACCAGCTGCCGTGTCGTAACCTGAAATTGCTCAACTAGTGTCAATAAGACCCCTGACCTCAACTGTATTTTCAGTTGGTTCCTGTTCTTCAAAGATATTATCTCCTTCCTCTTTAGTCTCTTATTACCAAATAGGTTCGCCCGTGGTGGAAATGGGTCCTTTAAAGTAAGCTTTTGTTCTTCTTTAGCTAAAGTACATATCACTCCTTCCTGCCCATCTCAATATAGTCTTGAGGGGTCAGTTTATGACCTTAATGGTCTGCCACCTGGTCGGGGGAGTCACTGTGTCTCAACCTCTTTAAGCCTGGGGCCACCATTTTCTCCTGGGGTTTTCCGGTGGCCCTTCTGTCAAATCAGCATTTCCGTCTAATCATTTTGTACAGTTTAGTTGTTCCATGTTTCATTTTGATAAATTCACGACACCCCCCCCGCACTACTCCCCCAGTAGACACCGATTGACCGTCAGCATGAATGGTTGAGAGTAGGGATGTCCGATATTATCGGCCGACCGATATTATCGGCCGATATCGGCAGTAAAATGTGATATCGGAAAATATCGGTATCGGTTTAAAAAAAGAAAAAAACAATAACAATATTTGTTATATATATATCCAGTGAAATTATTAGTTACCTGAAATTATTCCGTTTTTTGGGGTGGGAAACCCTGCATATATCGGTATCGGTTGATATCGGTTGATATCGGTATCGGAAATTAAGAGTTGGACAATATCGGAATATCGGTATCGGTAAAAAAGCCAATATCGAGCATCCCTAGTTGAGAGGAGGGAAAACTGTAGTATAGACAGACATTCCCGTAGCAGAGAGACAGAATAGAAACAGTAGCCCACTATAGCATAGCGTTCAACGCTAATGTGGACAGAAAACAGTCAGCTGAGCCACAACATTGGCCGCCGCTAAATTCCATCCTGCAGCAGTATAGCTCTACTGCCACCCGCCGGGCCGACTCGCTCTCAAGCATCGGCTTCCGGGTGGGACACCGTCCAACCCCGCCGAGGCACAGGATCCAACATGGGTCTGACACCCCCCCCCCCCTTCCCGATTTCTCACCAGAGAACACCGGGAGGAAAACGCCACGACGATGGCTTGCTTCGTCCACAGAGATCAGATCTCATCGACCAGAGCTGTCACTGCTGGTGACCCTGACAATAGGGTCTGTACCAAACCCGAAAACGGGTGGGGTTGTGTTTTTAAATACAAGCGTTCAACGCTAATGTGGACAGAAAACAGTCAGCTGAGCCACAACATTGGCCGCCGCTAAATTCCATCCTGCAGCAGTATAGCTCTACTGCCACCCGCCGGGCCGATTCGCTCTCAAGCATCGGCTTCCGGGTGGGACACTGTCCAACCCCGCCGAGGCACAGGATCGATGCTACCTGGCTAGGCTACCTAGCCACGGCACACCCGCCCTGCACCCTGTTGTCAACCCATTTACCCGTAAAAGGGTAAAATAGGACTCAGCAAAACCCCCCACATTAGCTACCGACTGACCTTCATCAATGAACCGGTTAATAGGAGGGAAAAGCGGCAACATCCCACGGTGGGGAACATTAGAACAGTGCCCAGCATTTCAGCATTAGTGTTAGCATTAGCAATAGCATTAGCATTTAGCGTTAGCATTAGTGTGTAGCAGCACGCTCCAGGATCGCTTGGAACAGTCCACTTCAGGGGAACGTTGACCAAACCATCCCGCCCCTGGCGCCGACACACAACTCGGTTGTGTAACAAAACAAACCAGCATTACTAACACTAGCATCAATGCCTGATGACACAGGGCCTACCTGTGTGCAAGCCGGCTCGATAGCCAAACCTTGCACGCTGTTCCTCGATCTGCTGCCATAAGACGAGGGAACATCAGAATAGACCCGACGTGTCGTTGGAACATACCCCGAAGATTCCAGGGGTAAGCAAATCTCTGTAAGCACTCAATATTATCAAAACTTTTCGAACAACTAGTTGCATAGGGCGTCTTGCATCCGCTATGATGGAAACGAAAATAGAGGAAGAGTGAGTGGTGGCCATGCCCAGTACTAATATAGTATGGCAGTAGGGGCGGGGCCTGGCAGGTGATGGGTGTATTTTGGTTTTATTCGTTGATGGAGTACAATAGGTACATGAGAAGAGGTATATCTCGGTATGGCTTAAGAGCGGGACGCAATGCCAATACGAAATATAACCTTCTGTAGTGTGGTAGTGAAAGGTTAACCTTCTGTAGTGTGGTAGTGAAAGGTTAACCTTATGTAGTGTGGTAGTGAAAGGGTTAACCGTCTGTAGTGTGGTAGTGAAAGGGTTAACCTTCTGTAGTGTGGTAGTGAAAGGGTTAACCTTCTGTCGTGCGGTAGTGAAATGGTTAATCCTTTTGACATTGCATTTTCCTACAATGTGCACCTAACCCTTGAGCGCAGTTTGGGTAGATTACAGATACACAACGATGTTCTTGTCATCTTTGGTATTGACTAAATTTATTTGATGGGGTAACTAACTGTAATATTATTACTGAAATTGAGGTAGTAATTTGTTACACTACTTGACACTGGGAAAGGTTTTATATTATTACTGTAACGTGTTACGACCCAACACTGCTAATCAACATCATCACTGGTCACTAAGAAATAGAGCTAGGGGTCCAACAATCAGAACGATCTCTTTAACTCCACATCCTATGTCTGGTAAGATACAAACTGTAATATTTTACATCAAGGACTAATGTGTCGGACAGGCTTCCCATTTGTTTCCATTTGGATCATGGAATGTGGCTTCAAATCAGAATCAAACTGTGTCTCTCCTTCCCTCCCTCAGATACCCTGGCGTTACGATGCAGGTAGGAAATTGAGTTCCAATTGTAGAGGAAGGAATGAGACGGAGATGTGGTTTGCTCTTCTTCAGTAGTGTGTCTTTTAATTGTAAGAACGCAGGAGCAATGCAAGTAATGCATAAGAAAGATGCAGGGTGTCAACTGAGAAACAGACCTTTAGGCAAAATACTAAATATAAATAAACAGCAACAAGAAGGTCAGCACTCGTTCTGAAACCGTCTGCACGCAGGACTGTCTGAAGCTCCGACAGGGAGAAAGGAAACAGGAGGTCATTATAAAACCACATTCCTGACATACCACAGGCATCAATTAGTGACAGCATAAGTGACAGCCAGTGACAGCAAACAGTGGTGACAGTCAATCAGTGTAGTGACAGCGAACCAGAGGTGACAATCAATAAGTGCAAATACCAACAACAAGGTGAAGTACTCCAGAAAGACAGTAGGGTTCCTAGTCCTAGAAACCCAGAACGTTACACCCTGGTCTCTGATTGAATCTCAGCCTGCCTGTTACACACGTCTGCCTATAGATCAAGTCAAGTCAAGTCAAGTCAAGAGTTTTATTTGTCACGGCATACGAGTATACAATGAAATGCTGGTGGTCTTGCCCGCAACGATGTGCAATACAGTGGGTACAACATATAATAGAATCCAATACAAAAACATTGTGCAATAACAGGTAACAGGTAACAGGTAACATGGTGTGACATCTCAGTATCTGTACATAGTTATTTACAGAGCATATAGGACATGCTAGGTAGCTTTGGTAGTGCAATACCCTGTTACTGTTGCTAATACTAATTTAAAGTGGCCTTTCCTTTTGGCAATAAGTGTGGGTGTGTGCGGCATGAGTGTGTGCCCGCTCATGTTAAAGTGTTAAAGTGGCTGCTAGTGTGTGAGCGTGCACAGCGTGCGTGTCGTGTGTGTGCTCATGTGTGCTTATGTGTGGATAGTTCAGTGTTCTGTGGTACTCAATGTTCATTGTTCAGGACTCTGATGGCCTGTCACCTCGACCAATCACCTCAAACTGAATCTAAGCAAATACAGAGCTACTTCTCCTGTCGGTCGACCGACCTTTCAATCGCAGTGGAGAATGTAGCCGTGGTTCCGTCTCTGACCGCCAAGAGCCTTGAGGTGTGGTACTTGATGACCAGCTGGACTTCTCTGCTCACATACATCGCCTCAACAACCAGAACCTACAGATGCTTCCTGGAGCAAACGTCAGAAGGTTTCCGGCCCTTTCCTGACAAAAGAAGCCACCCAACTCCTCCTGTAAACAGTAATGGCGTGCGGGCTGTTATATATCGCATAGCTCTGCTCTGCGTCATACTGGAATCCACTTCCATATCAGTTCTAACACTGAATAAATCTTCACATGCACCTTTACATACCATCATCTGTCTGGCCACACCCCCATCCGCTCCCTACATAAGCAGGGGTGTGGCCATACCATCAGCTCCTTCTTCAGTTTTCACCACGTCGAGTGCCTGCAATGTACCACACAAGATTGATGGATTTTTGAAGAAGAAAATAGGAGATGAAGGAGCTATGTAACTGAGGGGTACAATTCCCTGACTGCATTGATAAGTATGGTATCATTAAACCACTACCGCTTTATGTACTTTAATTACTGGCCATACAGTACACGATATATGAATATGATGAACACTTCCCACAATGAAATCGGTTCCAGTCAAAGGTATTAATCAAGTATTTAATGGAGCAAAAGGTACATAGGATACTTTACATTATTCTTTGAATGCACTTGTAAGGCAAAGGAGTATGCGTAGGCAAATCAATAACGAATGTCCATTCTCTGGTTACGCAGGAGGTAATTATACAACCTGAATCTGAGGGAATTATATCTATGGTGCACTAGTAATATAGCGGAAGATACTGGAAGGGGTTCCCACTGGTTGTAAGCCAGCAGGGGGGGTAGAAGATCTGTCGGTAGTAGGACGTCTGGTCAACGATGACTAGGGAGACTTCAGGTACAGAAGCCGGTGCAGTAGCCTCTTGATCCACAGACGAATACAGCTTGGTTCTCTTGTAGACTGTAGCTCCACAGGGAAGAAAGCGCCGACTCGACTTGACTCCTCTCGGGGTAAATCCAACACGTGCAGGCGTCGGCGATTATCCGCTCCATAAATCACAGGACCAAAGCAAATATATTCCAGCCGCAAAGGGCTATGTAGTCGTCGGGTAGATTAATCCAGTGGACATGTCCATACGGCTCTCGTCTAGGTCCCTCGGGTGAAAGCGCCATGTGGTCGGCCCAGCCTGGATAAGAACTCTAGCTAATACGAGGAAGCGTTGGAGATGCTGGTCACTGTAGAATTCTAACCGCACGATACACTATACACAAATAGACTATTAAAGACTTAATAGAAATATGTCGCACTCGACGGTATAGCGCCAAACTCTGACAATTCAGTTACTAATTCGCACGCGGTCTCGATGCTCTATTCTGAGGCCAAACAGGCCATACTTCACCGCACGTTGTATTGTGGGTGAGGCTTCAACTTATCGGTAACATACTAAGGACGAAGGGTACGGAGGTAAGGGGCTTCTACATTCACCTGCGCCGTATTTATACGCACGGTGAACAAACTAGTTCCAATCTCATTTCTGTCGCGTATCCCTGGGCAAGGCCGGGCATGTCCAGACACATCTTGACGGTGACTTTGAACCTGGCTCCGGAGGCCGGTCCCTGGCGCCGGTGGACCGCTGTCCAATAGGAGAATGAACTATTATTGGTCTGGGCTAAAGGGATATTCCGTGTATATGTACAAGGAATATACAGGGGATATCAAACGATATACAAATACTATGCAATATATATCAATAAATAAATAAATATATTCGGTTTAATCTGATCCTTTGTAACAAGCTACGTTGACATTATATCTTTGTTTTCTCTCTCACTATTTTCGAGGAAATACAGCGATAATGTCTTCGCCTCTGGGGTGTCTAGAAGATGATGATCAGCACTCTCCTGGTTTCAATCCTACCTCACCACCCGGACACAGTTTATCACCATCGGTGATTCCAGTTCCACCCCGGCCCCAGTCAACCAAGGCGTCCCCCAAGGCTCTGTACTTGGCCCAATTATTTTTTTTTGATCCACTTTTTCTCCCATTTTTCTATATTTTCTCCCATCCCAATTTCGTATCATCCAATTCAACCCTCCCCTGTCACGAACGCTGTTTCTTGCCTCCCACAAGCCTGCTGCAATGTGGACTAAGTCATACATAGCACAAGTCCCCTCCGGTACTTGAGGTAACAGCAGTCGCATCTTTTCACCTGCGCAGCTCGATCTCTCAGTGTCGAGGAGTAACGCGTGGGAGGCTCACGCTGCGCCCGACACTTCCTGATTCTACTGCGCAGGCGCACCAACCGACTTGTAGGAGTCGCTTGTTCACAACGCCCGATCCCCACCCTTCAGTTTCCCTCCCCGTAATACGGCCAATGTGTATTACTGCGGACGACCAGCTAAACTGAAAACAATGTGGAGAGCTGGATTCGAACACGCGAATCCTAGCGTCTCCACACTGGTGGCGAGTGCCTTGCCCACTACACCACCTAGCTACCCTGTGTACTTGGCCCAATTCTTTTCACCATTTACATGCTCCCCCTCGGTCAGATCTTCCGCCGCCATGGCCTCAGCTTCCAATCCTATGCAGACGACACTCAACTCTACCTCTCCACCAAACCATCCACCCATCTCCCCCCACACTCCCTTACCAACTGCCTTCACGAAATAAAAACCTGGATGTCATCTAATTTCCTCAAACTCAACAACAATAAAACTGAGCTCATGGTTGTGGCACCCAAGGCCCTGCTCCGGAAGGTTGGGGATCTCACCCTCAACATAGACGGCTGCTCCATCTGCCCATCCCCTAAGGTCGCAACCTGGGCGTTATCCTGGACTCCACCCTTTCCTATCAATCCCATGTCAGTTCCCTCACCAAATCCGCCTTCTTCCACCTCAGAAACATCTCCAAACTCCGACCATCACTTTCCGACACCACAGCTGAGACCCTCATCCACGCCTTCGTCACCTCCCGCCTGGACTACTGCAACGGGGTCCTGTCCAGGGTCCCAAGCAAAACCCTGGACAGGCTCCAGTATTTTCAAAATTCAGCTGCCAGGGTTCTAACCCGCACCAAACCCTGGCAGCACATCACCCCCACCCTCATCCACCTCCACTGGCTCCCCATCAAATCCCGCATCACCTACAAAACCCTCCTGCTCACCTACAAATCCCTTCACGCTCTGGCACCTCAGTACCTCACTGACCTCCTCCACCCCTACACTCAGTCACGGTCCCTGCGATCCACAGACACTGGTCAGCTCTCCATCCCCCGAACCAGACTGCGGACGTTCGGGGACAGAGCTTTCAGTGTGGCAGCTCCCACCCTCTGGAACTCCCACCCCGCAGAACTCCGCACCGCCCCAACTCTGGACTCATTTAAAAAACTGCTCAAAACCCACCTTTTCAACTTGGCCTTTAACCTCTAATTTCTCACTTTATATGTGTATGTATATGTTGTGTCTGTCCACTATGTTTGTTAATTTGTCATCCCCCCCCCCCCCTATGTAAAGAGACCTTGGGTCTTCTGAAAGGTGCTATATAAAACGAAGTTATTATTATTATTATTATTATTATTATTATTATTATTCTGACCTCCACCGGCATTTTCGTATTAGGGGCTCGCGTCGCTGGCCTAATCCCCACCTGCAGTCCTCCAAGCTGCAGCTGGACAGGTATTACCTCCGGTTCTGCATCTGGACTGTGCAGGAGGGGTGACGGCTGTTGTGAGAGCTAGCTACCTCTCTGGGTGAGTGATGGTTTTGATACGCGAGAGCCAGTTGTGTTGCTATGATGGGATTAGCTACACGACTTACGAAAGCCGGCCCCAGACTGGTACCCTTTTTTTTGCCTCTTAGACGGCGGGGAGAGGGTCCTGGTTTGACGCCCACGGTAGTCAAACTAGTGGGACCGTGACCAAGATCTGTGGTTAAAACCCCCGGATCTTTGGACGAACGGATTTCTCTCTGTCACGTGAATGGCCCCATCTTTCAAGATGAAAGTTACCCTAGCACGAGGAAAGTGGGTTTGGTGTTTCGTTATCGGAATTTTCTCCACGCCCAAGTCGGTTGCAGCCCATGGGGAATTGTGCCGGCACCGCTGTATATCTGTTAATCACCGTTCTGAAAACTGTGTTAACTTCTTTTTCTCTTCTCTCTTAGGATGAGGAGGGGGACAGACGGTGGCTGTCTGAAGTGTTGGCCTATATTATGTTCTCCTCGTTGTACAGTTCGGTGATAGCTGCTTAGCTTGCGTTCTAGCTGGGTGAGCTACCAGTTAGCTGTTAGCTGCGGCGCTAGCTCGATACGCTCGCTAGGCTAGGAACGTTAGCTTGATGCTACCAATCGGCCTGGAGTTGGCTGTTAGCTTACGCTACACCGTTGAACATTAGCCATGAGAATAGCAGGCCATAACACTCTGACTACGACGTCATCTTTGACAGAGGATGTAGTCGGCCCTACACCATGATCAGCTGTTGGAGGGGGGCGTCTTAGCTTCTTTTGCCCCGCCAGTGAGGACTTTCGTCAATGTGGAGACCAGTGTTACGGTCCTCTCAGCCTGCGTTCATTGGTGCAGGTAAGGGTCCTTTGGACACTTAACGCCTCTTCCTTCCTTCCCTTCTTCTTCTTCTTCTTCTTCTTCTTCTTCTTCTTCTTCTTCTTCTTCTTCTTCTTCTTCTTCTTTTTTTTTTGTATTGATCTTTTTTTCCCTCCTTTTTCCTCAGATTTTCTCCCATCCCAATGTTAGTCGTTATGCCAATTCCCAATCCCCTTCCTGGTCGCTGCACACTTACCCCCCACAGTCGGTCTGGGAGAGTGGAGGCTATCACGTGCTTCCTCCGACACACGTCTAGCCAATCAACCGCTTCTTTTCACCTGGCAGCGCAGTCTCTCACTGAGAGGGTGTAACGTGTGGAAGGATCACACTATCCCCCTTAGATCCTATCCGCGCTGAGCAGGCACCCCGACCGAACTGTAGGAGTCGCTGTTTACAACGGCCCGGACCCACCCCGCCAGCTTTCCCACCCTCTAATACAGCCAATTGTATTAGTGTGAACGGCCAGCCAAGCTGATGACAAGGCCGGAGCTGTGAGCTGGATTCGAACAGGCGAATCCAGCATCTCCGGTGTTGGTGACGTACACAATCTCCGCTACCTGACCGCCTCTCCTTCCTTCCCTTCTAAATGTCAAATTGTAATAATGATGTTTTTTTCCAAAACGTTTGTTGCTTCACTACATCGGGGATGCGACATGTGTTGTGTGTGAATTGTCTTGTCGCTGGTATAGCTTTATCTCTACCTAGAAAATCGGCGTTGTTTTATTACGTGTGTAAAAATGAACTGGTTTGGTTGTGATGAGAAATTGTGTGTTCATGTAATGTTAGACAACTATGCTTAGTGACATATGATCGAGGGGTGAGTCCTTCTCTCAGCCTGTGATGACAATAAACAGGTGGCGTGTTCACATATTAACAGGGCGGTACCTGTTCAACCGAGTCATATCAGGGCTAAGGTGGTGAGGGGTAATCCCCCCGGTTCCCCTGGGCCCCCCCCTCCTCTCAAACATGATTTTGTTTACAATATATTGTTTCACTATGTTTGTGGGGATACGGTGTAATCCCTCAGCTTCTGCTGGGGTTGTGCTCTTGCTTAGAGAAACAATATTTTTCCTAGTGAAAAGATTGTTTGGTCGCTGTCGTGTGGACAGCAAGACCTGTGGCCAGTACTTAATCGAGGACTTGTGTCTTCTCTCGTTATGAAAAACGGCGTTCCTATTACGGTAGTGAGAGTGTACTTTTGCCTTTTTTGTTGTGATGGAGGGTTGTGTGTGTCGTTAAGATCCACAACTGGGTTAGGTGTTGGCCTGCAGAAGTCACATGTGTAAGCTCTTGTACCGGGGCTCTTAAAGGGGCCCTCTCTTGGTCTCTGTTTTTCTTCCTTTGAAAAATTCAGATGGCAGGTTCGCACATGAGTCTATGTGAAGCTGTTAACGCTTCATGTAGCATGCTATGACTGGTGTCATGGCTCTGCTTTGTCATTACATCGTATCAGGGGTGAGGGGTCATGAGGGGGTGAACTGGTAAAACCTTCCTCCCCTTTTTCTGATTGGTCAGGGGTTAAAACCCCCTGTCCTTCGGGCTTCCTGTCACATTGCTGGATCAGCACGTCACAGGGTAGGGGGGGGGGGGTGAGTTTCCTGGTCCCACGCCATATTGGGCGGTGGACCACGGAAATTCGCCCACCATAGAGTACATCACTGGGCGCGTTTCTATTGGTAATACTTCCGTGGGTTATTCAGGCTCCATGTTGTGGACCTCTGTTACAGGGAGTTTCAGAGCCTCCTCCTCAGGGACTTTCAGAGCCTCCTCCTCAGGGAGTTTCAGAGCCTCCTGTGAGTTCAGACCCTCCCTCCCAGTGAGGGAGCCTCCTCAGAGTTTCAGTGCCTCCTCCTCAGATTGTCAAGGTGAGTAGAACTTAAAAGGAAGTTCTGCTCTGTTGTATGTGTATTGAGCTTGGTGGGTGATGCAACGCAGTAGAGACGATTTGTTCTTCTGCTCTGCTCCCTACTAGTAGTGTGTGTATTGGGTTAGAGCCTCCTCCTCAGGGAGTATTCAGAGTCTCCTCCTCAGGGAGTTCAGAGCCTCCTCTGTGAGTTCAGAGCCTCCCTCTCAGTGAGGGAGCCTCCTCAGAGTTTCAGAGCCTCCTCCTCGACGAGTCCTAGTCCAATTGTTACATAGCTCAATGTTGCAATATGTCTTTTCAATCTATTGCTCACGTGGGAAGTCTCTCTGGGGGTTCCCCGTCCCCTCCTTTATGGAGCAGGTTGACGGGGTATTGTTTAGGGAGTTCCCTGACTCCTCGCCGGTAATGGTCTGTTGAGTCATGTGTTTCCCCCCGTCATAGGGTATGTCGCTCCCCGTCCCCTCTTTTATGGAGCATGGTTGACGGGGTGTTGTTTTCCCTCAGCCGCGTCGTATGGGACCCATGTCCGTATTATTTTCTGTGAAAAAAGCGGCTTCTTGTCGTTCTCCCAGGCGGCTTGGAGGAACGGTATCTGGTTTCTTGTTAGAATGTCCATTAATATGTTTTGGGTCTCGATGTGTACATAGTGCTGGCCCTGGGTGCTTCTGATAGGAACCATGCATGGGCTTGCGCGCCTTGGTTGCTCATAATTGAAACAGCGTTTTTATGGGGCAACTGGGATGGAGTTTGTCTCTTCCGAGCGCCAGTGTACTAGGCTTGTCTCGACGAATTCTCGTTCATATCTGGGGGATGTTAACGGAATAGATCAAAGCATAGGTAGAGGGGTCTCACGCCCTTGGGGTGGGCCACCGAGTACGGTACGAAAGGGACCGTCTGGGTGGCGCCCTCTATAATGTTTTGGATCGACACGCGTACCTACCCCCCTCCTAGGGTTGGGGATGGCGGCGTGATTAGGGCACGGGACTGATTCTGGTCACGCCGGTCCAGGTCAGTTCACCCGTTGTCCGCCGGGGCGCAGATCTGCTGTTCTGGTACCCTGAGGGACTTGTGTTTTTTTCGGGGGGAAAAAATGCCGGGTCGGCTCGGGCGTTGCAGGGTTTGACATTATGGAGATGTTTGTGGTTGTGTTACTACGTGTTACCCCTCACTGTTGCTTGGTTCATGTTGTGTTGTACCTTGCGCTGCGCTAAGGGAGCCTGGTCCTTCTCCATTCTTTTTCGCCCCTCTCTTCTCCTGCTTAAGCAGGGCTGGGAGGGGACTGTTGAGGTGATTCTTATAGAACTCCTCTGGCATCCCTGTGTACGTCCCGGTCTGCCGGGCCCGGGTTCGACATTATTTCGTCGACCCGTTGGCCTGGGTTAACCCCTTTTGGAAAACTGAAACACTTGTACTACGGTATAGCCAGTGTATACCCGCAGTTGTGTTTTGGAGTTTTTTTCTTGAGGGGTTATAGGAACAACCACCTCATGTTAGAACCAAGGGGGTGGTTGGTTCCCTGGTGTGTTGGTAGCGGAGTCAACTCTCGGGGTAGGCTGGGTTTGGCCCCGTCTACCTGTGAGTGTGCCCCCGCACTTTTCATGACGTCTGCCAATCATGTCAGCCTTTTCTGCCTCGGCCCCTCTAGAGAGTCGAGGGGTTTTTGTGGAGGCTGTGACATGGTGCACAACAATGCCAGCATACGACCCTTTCGCCAAGGTGCTGTTTCAGCAGACCCCTTTGGCGCCTGTCTAGTCCACAGTGCTCCAGGCTCAGGTCGAGTGGCCTGTTGCCTGGATTGGGAATCGACCTCTTTTGGGGGTCGTCTCCCCGGTGTGCTGCCTGCTCCCGCTGTGGGTGTAGCCTCTTGAGTGCTTCAAGCTTACAGCTATACCAACCTGAACACGCCCGATCTCGTTCGATTTCGGAAGCTGTGTAGGTTCAGGCCTGGGTTGTACTTGGATGGGTGACTGCCTGGGTATACCAGGTTCAGTGAGCTGGGCGGCGTGCTATAGGGGGGAAGGGCCTGCTCTTGGATGGGCCCTGTCCGAATACGCTGGCGATGTGGGGGGCGGTGTCACTAGTGACCGCCTGGTGAGGTCTCGATGCTGTGGCGTCTTTGGCCTCTCCAGGCCCCCTTTTTCCGGGGGGGTCCAGTCCCTTTCTAGGTCTGGGTCCTCCATCGCGCTCCGCTGCTACGGCCTTGCCACAGGGTTGGGCTTTTGCTCTTGACCCTGTGATGTTAGGGGTGGTAACGGGGTTTGTTCATTTCCGTTCGTTCCCTAGTGGCATGCGGGTTGCGCGTTTGTGTAGTCGTGGGTACGCCCCACGGTCTGCTCACCCTGTGCGTTGAGTTGCTGAAGTCTTACCACTGTCAGTCTGCAACACTACTATCACCGACATCTAAGAAGGGAGATCCCCCCTTGAATGGCCCTTCTAAGGTTTCTCTCCTCCACACTGCCTGTGGTGCTTTTTCCCCTATTGTTAGGTTTTAGTGAGTTTTTCCTTACCTTCGCGTGGGGTATGTCTGGGAGTGTTTGCACTGATTCATTTATTTGTATTTATCTTAAATTTGTTGGACCTTATGGTGTTCTTGTTTTGTTCTTGACTTATTGTTATGTTTCTTCTTGACTTGTTTAAAGAAGACGTGTCCGGCCCATGGGGACATTAACGTGTGTTGTCGGGCCTTACAAATACATTTGATTTGATCCTCTTCGTGCAGTCGGATCCGACACCCTCCCGTCCTCCGCTAGGGGGGTCCGGGGGCTCGGGTCCTCCCCGGTTCTGATGGTCGTGGGGGGCCTCAGCGGGTGCATTTGTCGAGCTCTCGCTCTGCTTAGCTCCTGGATTTCAGTATGACGCAGAGCAGAGCTATGCGATATATAACGTACGGTTATGTATATAACCATAGTTATATGAGCATAGTGACGCTTTGCGTCGGACTCGCTGAGGACCCAGTGGTCTTGCCTTGTGGTGAAAGACTTGGGAAGGAGCTGATGGTATGGCCACACCCCTGCTTATGTAGGGAGCAGATTGGGGTGTGGCTAGACAGATGATGGTATGTAAAGGTGCATGTGAAGATTTATTCAGTGTTAGAACTGATATGGAAGTGGATTCCAGTATGACGCAGAGCGTCACTATGCTCATATAACTATGGTTATATACATAACCGTACGTTATATATACATAACCGTACGTTTTGTGTTTTCCTTCGGTCATGACATGATTTATCGGGGGGGTGTGTCTTGGATGGGGATGTGGTAGGGATTGATGTGTGGGGTGTTTGGGGGCCTGACTGTTCCGGGGGGGTTCACATGCCTTCGAGCGACATTGTACTATTGTACTTATTTTATGCCTATTCTTAAGTCTGCATGTCTACATTGCACTACTTTTATTGTCTTTTATACCTATTCTTATGTCTGCAATTCATGCATTGTTTTTTTATCCTGCCAATTTGTGTGCTGATTTTATGCCTCTGTTCCTTTTATACTAGTTATTCATAATTATTATTGTTATATTGTAGAAATATGTGCATTGAAATGTCTGTAAAGTCACTCGATTGAAAATGAGGGTGACCTCTGTTAAAGTTATGTGATGTATACGATTGCATGTAACTGTCTAACTGTTTCCACAAGAGGGCGCTATAGGCGGAGCTATTAATACTGGTGCCAGGTAAGAGGTATAAAAGGAGATGTTAACTCCCCCTCTGTCTCTTCCCATCTACCTCTCACTGAGAGAAGGTCTCATGTACTGTTGGGTGCAATGTGATAATAAACCACGCCGATTAATGGCTAAGTGAGAAGACCTTGTCGTCATTACCAACAGGTTATGGGCCCAGATCACGCAGGGGTGAAATAATAAGGGTAGCAAGTTTAGCTGAAGTATAGGCTAGGTTAGCACCGGGAGCACCGCGTGGCTAAAGGCTAGGCCAACAGGAGCTAAAGCTACGCCTACCATCAAAAAGAGGATGGCGACCAAAGGAAAGAGCAAATGGCCCTCGTTCAACGGAAGAGCAGAGGACTATGAGCTCTGGGAAGAGCGCATGTTGTGCTGCATGCACGGTGTGGGACTGAAGATAATGATCGTGACGGCCCCCACGGGAGGACCAGGCCCACGGCGGAGCTGGCGTGTTGGCGATGCGGAGAAAAAGAGCATCGGAAAGATAACTGCACAAAGACTGTTTGGTATAGCTTCTGCAAATCCACGGGGCACACAGACAAAGTGTGCAGAAAGAAATGCAACCAGAGCACACGGTACGCGCATGGACAAGATGGCGGCTGTGGACAAGATGGCGACGACGGTGGACGTGAGACGAGTCGAGACGACGCCCGGAGAGTAGCGGGACAAGAGGACTTCATCTTCGGGGCGGACAGCGTACCTCACCCAGCCAACGCAGCTGCAGCAGGCCCAAAGGAAGGGACTGATCGTGGACACAGGTGCGTCGGCCCACGTCATCAACGACAGGAATCGATTCAAGAACTTTGACAACACCTTCGACCCGGAGAGACACAGCATGGAGCTGGCAGACGGGTAGCGCACCTACGGGTTGGCGCAAGGGAGAGGACAGAGTGTAATGACAATGACAAGTGTAATAATAATGATATGTGTAATGCAGTGGAGGCTGCTGACCAAATTTTTAGGTGAAGCACAAATTATTATATTATATATTAA
This sequence comes from Notolepis coatsorum, assembly GCF_963971535.1. Lineage (NCBI taxonomy): Eukaryota > Metazoa > Chordata > Actinopteri > Aulopiformes > Paralepididae > Notolepis > Notolepis coatsorum. The sequence continues at coordinate 66,545,233 of NC_140165.1, forward strand.
ATTATATTTTTAAAACATCACCCACTGTGTGTCAGTGGTCAGTGGACACAGATGAAAACATATTAACATTAGGTGACAGCGGACCTGACCAGATGAAAACATATTAGGTGACAGCGCACCTGACCAGATGAAATCATATTAGGTGACAGCGCACCTGACCAGATGAAATCATATTAGGTGACAGCGCACCTGACCAGATCAAAACATATTAGGTGACAGCGCACCTGATCAGATCAAAACATATTAGGTGACAGCGCACCTGACCAGATCAAAACATATTAGGTGAAGGTGACAAGGAAGCCACAGACTCATACCCCCCCGACACTCAACTAACCGCCTCGGACAGTCCTTCATACCAGTGGCCATCAGGCTCCACAACAGTGGGCAGGGACTGCTGCCAGACATCGACCTAGAACTAATAGGAACCCAAGTAGGACAATAACACTACTTTATGCATACTGCACCTTATGTGGATACTGTGATACTGTGAATAATGAATAATGTATATTTCAGTAAGTTAGATAGTAAATTATAACACTACCTTATGCATACTGCACCTTATGTGACACTGTGAAAATATATTTCAGTTAGTTAGATAGTCAATTATATTGACCTATTTGTTTACACTGCTTGTGTTGTTTTCACTACCTGTACCCCCCCCTTCCCCCATGCTGCTATGATGCCTGAATTTCCCCAAGGGGATCAATAAAGGAATATCTTATCTTATCTTAAAAGGAAAGATGAAATTACCTACCTGGGTTCCATCCTATAGAGGCAAATCTTTCCTGTGACAAAATGGGATCCAATGTAATAAAACTAAGTCAACCAACGAACTAGATTCCTGTACCGGATCTCCTCTCTGGTAAACAAGAATACCTTGAAGACTCTAACAGGAGCACTCATTCAAGGGTACTATGACTATGCTTGCACCTCATGGTACCAAAGCACCTCAAAGGCACTAAAACCAAGATTACAAACATCACAAAACAAACTGGTCAGACTACTGCTTGACCTTACTCCTAAAACCCACCTCACCCCTGCCCACTTTGACAACCTAGGATGGCTTAGAGTAGACGACAGAGTACAGCAACTTGCAATGGGCCTGGTCTATGTTACGACCCTGGCTCAAAGGGACGCAACCTATGTGCAAACCGACACCAAAACCCGTGTTTAACTCAAAATACTACTCTAACAATGAATTACTGGTACAAACTAAAGAACAAAGAATGAGAGAACGTGACAACTCTCTGTTAACACACACTCCTCTAGCCACAGACAGAGTGCATGTGTGTCTCAGAGACTGGTTTTAACCTGCCAGCAGGTAACCAATCAGCAGCAATTAGCTAATTAGCAGCCCTCACCTGCATGCCCAGTGACACAGGAGTGATCAAGCTCATGGTACATAACACCTCCCCCACCAAAATGGTTGCCCAAGAGGCAACCACCACACATCAAACCCATAAACACAACATTTTGTGACCCATTCGTTTTCAGGGCCACTACCACAACAGCGATAACGGGCCGGCCCCTGTCGAACACGACCACCAACCGTGTCGCATGCTCCCCACTGTGGAACATTCGCCAATGCTGTGTAAAACAAAAAACAACCCTGTCCCAACTCTCGGGCAAGCTAGACCTCACAAAAGGTTCCGCCACTGCGGTATATAGCTGGAGTGGGGCAGGCGCCTCCTCCACCGAGGCGTAAGACTTAGGACCCCATCGACAAACCAAGACCTTATCATATATGAGCTCCATTTCAACAGGCCCCTCCACCGATACGACCTGTCAAAAATAGACTGCAAACCAAAATCTATTTGAGAGCTAAGCTCACTGCGCTCAACAGGACAGAACACAGAAAAACAAAAACCATAGATCTCTGATACCACCACAGCGCCCATATCCATCCCACCTGGCACTGGCAGTTCAGGATACTGCAAACCGTGAACATCCAGAGTAGGATGCACCGCCTCAGGTACAGCCCCACCGTCCCTGGAACATGGCAATACATCAGTCACAAAAGCGTCTGGAACACCATCTAAAATGGCGTCACACAAAATAACATTGTCCTGATCAAAATGGTTGCCACTCATCAGACCAGGTCGCGAAGGCGGCTCCTGCTCCACAGGACACAGGTAACTAGGTTGACTAGCACACATAGTGCATGGCAGAGAGTCAGTGTGGGCACGTGAATCAATGTCAGAATCATCAACTGACATACTGGGACCATCCCTGCCCACACGTGAAACATCAGGAACAATAGAGCTACTGTGGGAAGGCTGGCAACCTAAGCCAGGCCTTGTAACCTCTTCAACCAGACATCCTCCCATTCCTAACTGCAACCATCAACTCCTCACTCAACTCGGGGGTGGTCCCCACCTCCCTAAAACAAGCCAGAGTCACGCCCCTCATAAAAAAACCACCCCTGAACCCTACCGTCATAGGCAACTACCGTCCTGTCTCTCTTCTCTCCTTCCTTTCTAAAACACTTGAACATGCTGTATCCAACCAACTTACTGCTTATCTCTTACAGAATGACCTCCTAGACCCTAATCAGTCAGGCTTCAGGACTGGTCACTCCACAGAGACAGCCCTCATTGCGGTCACAGAGGCACTTCACTTAGCAAAAGCGAAAGGCCTCTCCTCTGTCCTGATTCTCCTAGATCTATCTGCAGCCTTCGACACAGTCAACCACCAGATCCTCCTCGCGGCCCTTGCAGGAATGGGAGTGGCTGGCTCTGCGCTGACATGGTTGTCATCATACCTCAATGACCGCTCCTACCAAGTGTCATGGAGAGGGACCCTGTCGGCCACCCGCCCCCTGCGGACGGGTGTCCCCCAGGGCTCGGTTTTAGGACCCCTTCTCTTCTCCCTCTACACTAAATCACTGGGTAACATTATCACGTCTCATGGCTTCTCCTACCACTGTTATGCCGACGATACTCAACTCTTCCTCTCCTTCCCTCCCTCAGATATCCACGTCTCTGAGCGGATCTCGGCCTGTCTGTCCGACATCTCTGCCTGGATGACGACCAACCACCTCAAACTGAACCTAAGCAAAACAGAAATGCTCCACCTGCCGGCCAAATCCTCCCCCCTGACCGACCTTTCCATCACAGTCGAGAATGCAGCTGTGACCGCGTCCCCGACCGCCAAGAACCTTGGTGTTGTCCTCGACGACCAGTTGAACTTCTCTGCTCACATCGCAGCGACAACCAGAACCTGCCGATTCCTCCTGAGCAACGTCAGAAGGATCCGCCCCTTCCTGACAAAAGAAGCCACCCAACTCCTCGTCCAATCAACAGTCATCTCCCGCCTCGACTACTGCAACGCACTGCTCGCTGGCCTCCCGGCCACTGCCACTAAGCCTCTTCAACTCATTCAGAACGCAGCGGCCGGCCTGATCTCAAACCTACCGAAGTCGGCCCATGTCACCCCACTTCTTAGGGACCTGCACTGGCTCCCCATTGCTGCACGAATCCGCTTCAAGGCCCTCGACCTAGCATACCATGCGGCAAAGGGAACTGCTCCCGCCTACCTCCGGTCAATGGTCTCTAACTACACACCCTCAAGACCCCTACGCTCTGCATCTTCTGGCCGCCTCAGACCTACTCCTATCCAAGCTCCGGGAGGGTCATCAAAGAGAAGTCGCCTATTCTCAATCCTTGCCCCACAATGGTGGAATGAACTACCCACCCCAGTTAGGACAGCCGAAACACGTCCAATCTTTCGCCGTCGACTAAAGACGCACTTCTTCAACCATTATCTGAATTAAAAAAAGAAAAAAAAAAAAAAATTATCTAACCCTAACTAACCATACTGTCATGCACTTGTCCTAATAAACTAACCTACACTGTAGCACTCAACACTTTGATGAACATTGTTACTCAGCTGATAGAGTTGTGCCCTTCCTGATGGCTTGTCGTACAGAACTTGTAAGTCGCTTTGGATAAAAGCGTCAGCTAAATGACTAAATGTAAATGTAAAATGTAAACTAGAACGGTGTCACATGAATCAACAGCATCTCTCATAGCATCCTTCACACACTCATCCTCCAATTCGTTCGTGGCCTCAGCCACCGTACAGGCTGGGAAGACCTTGAGACACTGTGCTGCGAGATCATCTCCTGCCACATGCCTATCCGGCACGCATGTCAACTCTGGTTTCACCACCGGGCCTGACACAAAGGCACAACCAAGAGAATCATTATGCAGAGGTACATCCACAGTGTGCTTTCCAAAATTCTCAACAGGTACACTTTTCAATTCAACAAAGAATGTGTCACTAAGTGTAATGTCACAAGTCGAAGTATCAACAACATCACTTTTGTCCTTTGATATTGCCCGTGTCACAGCACACACAGGGAACACTCCTGGATGTTTCTGTGCCAGCTCATTAGGGACCTCAGAAACCACAGGAATGGGAGTTACAACTGGAGTAGTCAACACTTTGTCACCAGCCAAATCATTCCCTAGAATGAAGGACACCCCTCTTATGGGAATGTGAGAACATACCCCCACAACAACATTGCCTGATACTAAGGGAGAATTGAGTGTGACCTCATGCAAAGGTGCATCCACCAATCCACCTCCAAAGCCACGAACAACGACACCGGAGTGCAAAGAAGACTTTTCTGAAAACGGCAAAATCCCCTCCAGAATGAGGGACTGAAAAGCTCCGGTATCTCTCCAAATTGTTATAGCCTGTTGGGACTCTAGTGCATTAGTCAGGGAAACAAATCCATCCATCATAAATCTTGAGGAACCCTCGAGCTCTTTGTCCACACGTTTGATACTTTCCCCATCACCCTCTAACGTTGGCATAGGTGGTCTGCATATGGTTTCTACCAGAGCCACCGTTCAGAGCCATCAGAGCCATGAACAATGTACATTGAGTGCTCAGAACATTGAACTGTCCACACACAAGCACACATGAACACACACACGACACGCACACTGTGCACGCTCACACACGAGCAGCCACTTAACACTTTAACATGAGCGGGCACACACTCATGTCGCACACACGCACACTTATGGCCAAAGGAAAGGACACTTTAAATTAGAATAACAGGAACAGTGTATTGCACTACCAAAGCTAACTAGCATGTCACACATGCGCTGTAAATAACTATGTACAGATACCGAGATGTCACTCCATGTTACCTGCTACCTGTTACTGCACAATGTTGTTTCTTCTTTTGATTCTATTATATGTACCACTGTATTGCACATCGTTGCGGGCAAGACCACCCGCATTTCATTGTATACCTGTATGCCGTGACAATTAAAACTCTTGACTTGACTTGACTTGTTCTGACATTTTTCTGTTCAAGCACCGGGCACCCAGCAACAATATGACCAGGCTCTTTACAGTAGAAACATATAATCCCTTCTGGGAATGCACTAGCAGAGCCACCCCGCCTAGGAGGTGAAGTTAACTGACCAGCAGACACAGGTTTTGGGAAACGGCCCCCCCTGAAAAGGACGCCTATCCCTGGACTCAACACGGTAGTCCTCCACAAAAACGGACTTGTGTGTCAACACAAACTCATCAGCGAAGACAGCAGCGTCGCCTATCTTCAATACCCTACGCTCGTTTAGATGAGTGGAAACGGTATCAGGAACACATCTTTTAAATTCCTCTAGGAGAATCAACTGTCTAAGCTGCTCTCTTGACTCTGCTTTCTGAGAGGTGCACCACCTGTCAAACAGGTTCTCCTTCTCTTTTCCAAATTCAACATACGACTGTCCCTGCGACCTGCGATAACCTCTAAAACGCTGACGATAGGCCTCTGGGACTAACTCATAAGCCCTCAATATGGAAGCTTTAACAAGCTCATAGTCAGCACTTTGTTCAAGGGACAGAGCAGTATAGGCTTCTTGCACCCTACAAACAAGAACACACTGCAGCAGCAGTGTCCAGGCTGTATCAGGCCACTTCAATGTGGTTGCCACCCGTTCAAAAAGGGTAAAATACCTTTCCACATCCTTCTCAAAAAAAGGAGGCACCATCCTAATATTCTTGCCTACATCAAAACCGGAACACGACTCTGACTGCAGAGCCCCCGCCTGCAAGGCAGCATGCTTAAATTCAAGCTTCTTCTGCGCACGCTCGTGCTCCAGCAATATGTGTTTCTCCTTAAGCTCACGCTCCTCTTTCCTCTCTTTAAGCTCACGCTCCTCTCTCCTCTCTCTCTCCTTAAGCTCACGCTCATGCTCACGCTCCTCTCTCCTCTCCTTAAGCTCACGCTCCTCTCTCCTCTCCTCACGCTCTTGTAGCAGCTGTCTTTCCTTAAACTCCAACTCTCTAAGCCTCCACTCACCCTCCGCACCAGATAGTAGCGGAGACGCGTCAGACAAAGTAGGCTCCTCCACCCTCGCCGCAAGCACCTGCTCCCTAACGAGCAAAACCCTCAAAGCACTCAAGGCAGTTGGTTTCAAACGTTTCTCACTGGCAGTAAGCTCTACCTTGTAGTGCACAGCAAGCTCCAGAAGCTGTTCTTTGGAAAACCTCTCCAACATGTCATGCGAAGGGCGATCAACAAAAGTCTTAATGGAAGCCATCTTTACTGCACCAGCGCCACAACCTGCTCACTTTAGAGTCACCAAAAGCACCCTAGCATACACACAATTTACCTGAGAACCACTGAAGAACCACGAAGAACCACTGAAAAACCACTAAAGAGCCACTAAAGAACCACTGAAGAACCAGCAAAGAACCACTGAAGAACCACGAAGAACCACTGAAGAACCACTAAAGAGCCACTGAAGAAACACTACAGAACCACTCAAGAACCATAAAGAATGCTAATGCCAATACCAATAACCATAAAGAGACACGGTGGAAATGTGTGCTCTACTGAGCGCACCTTTCTAGTTTGCAAAAAAAAAAAAAAAAAAAAACAACCACCCTGAAATAAATAGATGTGTCATACGCGCAGGAGGTCAGGTGCTAACAGGTAGGCTATCCAAACACTCAAAACAAACAAAATAAATACAACAAACAAATTCAAACAGGTGCCCCTTATAACCTGATATGACTTCTTAGAGCTTCTACATCTAAACTGCAGTCAAAACGGCCCACCACATGTCTACCCTAAAAAAAAACGACATCAAGCCCTACCACACTACCTGTGTTTTCTAGCCCCCTATCCTACCTACCCTTAAACTAATGCCCTGTAGACCTAACCCTCCTCAACCACACCTGCTACCAGCCAAAGATCATATTGACCATCCACCCGTCAAGTATATGGAATGGTACAAGACAAGTAGATGGTGCTAATCACTTCTCTGACTGCCCCAGGAGTATGTGGTGCATAGGAAGCTAACAAACAACCAGAAAATAAATCCCCTACCTACATGTGGTGCCCACTAAACTATATATTTTAACAGCAATAAGTAGTCACATCAAATTACAAACAAATAAGGGTATACTCACCTGTTTGATGATCGGCTCAAGCCCCCACGTTACACAACATGTAACGAACACCACCCACACTATAGCACCACGACACACCATGCAAAACAAAACAAAAACACCAAACAAATGCTAGGGGTCATTGTTTCCAAATTCATCCCGGACGAGCGCCCAACTGTTACGACCCTGGCTCAAAGGGACGCAACCTATGTGCAAACCGACACCAAAACCTGTGTTTAACTCAAAATACTACTCTAACAATGAATTACTGGTACAAACTAAAGAACAAAGAATGAGAGAACGTGACAACTCTCTGTTAACACACACTCCTCTAGCCACAGACAGAGTGCATGTGTGTCTCAGAGACTGGTTTTAACCTGCCAGCAGGTAACCAATCAGCAGCAATTAGCTAATTAGCAGCCCTTACCTGCATGCCCAGTAACACAGGAGTGATAAAACTCATGGTACATAACAGTCTAGAAGATACACTACACCACTAAGATACCCATGTGCATGTCGAAATACTTCCCAAAGGTCAGTGAATACCACAACCACAACACCAGAGGGAGTTCCACAAATCATGTTCAACCCAGACAAAATAATAAAAAAAGTAAAAAAAGAAAAAAGAAAAAAAATTATAACAATTTTTTTTAATAAAAGAAAAATCGTCATAACTTAGAAATGAGATAGCATAGGTCTATGAATCGATATCGCGATTCTGTTTCGATTAATTGCCCAGCCCTACAGTGTGTACAGTAAGTTAGCTTGGTGATCATCATTGTGATGTAGGCTAAGCTGGCTAGCTACTGTTAGCATACACGCTTTTACAAACACTGTAGCCTACTTACTTTTTCATCCACAACTTTTTTTCTGATCCAGATGCATAAGTCCACTTCTTCATGTTGCTCAGTTGCTGGTTTATACTTCGGTCCTAATGTTGGCGCAAAGTTTAATTTAGCCTGCCCTACTGTGTTACAGCTGTACAGCTTACTAAACTATCCTTGCTCTTTCAATGCTGCACACAGTCAAAACAGTCCAGCTGCAGCTCCGTAGGTTAGGTTTAGCTCGGGCCAATCTCATGTTTCTCAAGTTTCTTTATTAGTTGTCATACAGAAGTACAGAATACTTTTATACAAAATGCTTCTTTCTGTTACATTTTGTATAAAAGTATTCTGTACTTCTGTATGACAACTAATAAAGAAACGAGATTGGCCCCAGCTAAACCTAACCTACGGACCTGCAGCTGGACCCGTTTTGACTCTGCAATGCAGCAACCTCTGATTGGATTTTGAATGTGTCCCCTGAATCAAGTAAATGGGAGAGAGCAATGGATGAGGAGATGAGGTCCCTAGAGGACAACCAAGTTACCAGAGGGCAGACAGACAGTGGGAGGAAAATGGGTGTACTCAATCAAGGAGGGTATTGAAGGCCACGACAAGTACAAAGCCAGGTTTGTAGCTAAAGGTTACAGTCAGAGGGAGGGGATACCTTCTACTACGGTGAGACCTTCTCCCCCACAGCCAATCTGACCAGTGTAAGGGTAGTGATGCAGAAATCGGCTGAGGACAGTTTGATTTTACACCAGATGGATGTGAGGACAGCCTACCTGCATGCACCCATAGATAGGGAGATATACATGCAACAACCTGAAGGTTACGAGAAGAAAGGAGAGAAGCTAGTGTGTAAGCTAGAAAAATCCATTTACGGCCTGAAACAGTCTGGGCGAAATTGGATGCTTCATACATGTCTCATTGAAGATCACTTCCTACAGAACCCAGTAGACCCCTGTGTTTACTCAAGGGAGTCAAAAGAGTCAGGAAAAGTGATAATTGTCATTTGGGTGGATTATTTAATCATCGCAGCGGACAACACAAGAAACCTAGAGCAGGTGAAAAGTATGCTCTCCACCAGATTCAAAATGAAAGACCTAGGCAGGTTAAAACATTTTCTAGGCATGGACTTCGAACAGTCTGCCAGTTGTGTAAAAATATCCCATAAGAGATATGTGGAGAAGATCCTGAAACGTTTTGACATGCAATAATGTAGAACAAGGGAAACACCATGTGATCAAAAACTAGACTACCAAGAGGATGCTCAGAAACTGACAGATGTAAAAATGTACAGAGAAGCTGTAGGTAGTCTCATTTATTTGACAACATGTACTCGCCCTGACCTATGTTTTGTAGTGAGTAAATTGTCTCAGCATTTTGCTGACCCCACAGAGGAGCACTGGATTACAGCAAAACATGTTTTTCGTTATCTCAAAGGTACAGCAGATAAACAGCTTTGTTTCAGAAAGAGCAGCGAGGGCTTAGGGCTTAAAGCCTACAGTGATGCAGATTGGGCGGCAGACCCCACAGACAGAAGAAGTACCACAGGGTATTGTGTGAGTTTGAACACAGACAGCTCACTGGTTTCGTGGAAAACAAAGAAGCAGCCCACAGTGGCACTATCAACTTGTGAAGCAGAATACATGGCTCTAGCTATGACAATACAGGAATGTATTTATCTAGAACAACTGCTCGAAGGAATGGATACCTATGTATATAAGAAAACTGTTGTTTATGAAGACAACCAGGGAACCATTGCGATTGCTAGAAACCCTGTGTGCCAACAGAGGTGTAAACATGTGGATATAAAATATCATTTAATCAGATCTGTCATCAGGGAAGAAAGGATGACACTGATTTATTGTCCGACAGACGACATGACGAAGCCTGTTTCCAAACTGAAATTGAGAAGATTTGCAGAGGTCATGTTTGGTGTGTAAATATTGCCTGTTATGTAGTATTGACTGCCATATTCTTTTTGATGCTCAATCTACTAAAGTCAGCCCACGTTACCCCA
>NC_140165.1:66562038-66569538 GCF_963971535.1 Notolepis coatsorum
ACTTGGTTATAGTCATAACCTATCGTTCTGTATTCATAGTGGCTCCGCTCGGCGTCACTCATGCACAAGGGAGGCCGAGCGGGAGCCACCGGCCGACAAATACACCCCGCTGAAGGCCCCCCACAACCATCAGAACAGGGAGGGCCGAGCCCCCCCGACCCCCCCTAATGGAGGGCACCCCCCCTATTGGTGGTTTCCCGGGAGGGCGACGGACCCGACCGTGCGAAGAGGCACTGCAACTCAACGCACAGGGTGAGCAGACCGTGGCCTGACCCCACGACTACACACACGCACAACCCGCATGCCACCCGGGAACGAACAGAGGGAACAACCTCGTTACTTCCCCCAGAATCACGGGGTCAAGGGCAAACCCAACCCCATGGCAAGGCCGTAGCAGCGGAGCACGAAGGAAGGCCCAGACCCACCAAAGGGACTGGACCCCCTGGAACGGGGGCCCGGAGAAGTCCATGATGCCAGCATCAAGACCCCACCAGGTGGGCACTTAGTGACCCCGCCCCCCACATCGCCAGCGTATTCGGACAAAGGCCCCTCAGCCGAGCGGGCCCTGTCCCCCCAATAGTACACCGCCTGGCACACTGACCCTGCAGAACAGGCAGTCAGCATGGCCGTAAGCACACAAAAAAGGTTAACCAACGGAAGCAGGCAGCGCACCGGGGAAAAACCAGGCAACAGGCTGTAACCTGAGCCTGGAGCACTGCGGACGAGACAGGCGCCAAAGGAGTCAGCTGAAAACAGCCGCCCCGGCGGAAGGGGCGTATGCTGGCGTTGTTGCATGACCAAGCCTCCATTTAAAAAAAAAAAACCCACCCAGAGGGGTTGAGGCAGAGAAGGCTGACACGATTGGCAGACGTCATGAACGTGCAGGGGCACCCTCAACCGGGTAACCCGGGAGTTGACACTGCTCCAACACACCAGGGAATCAACCACCTTGGTGTTACCCAATGCGGTGGTTGTTCCTATAACCCCTCAAGAAAAAACTCCAAAACACACCTGTGGGTATACACCGGCTATACCGCAGTACAAGTGTTTCAGTTTTCAAAAAAGGGTTAACCCAGGCCTACGGGTCGACGAAACATTACTTCGGACCGGGCCCGGCGATACGGGAAGCACAGGGTCACCAGAGGAGGTCAAAGACCACCCCAACAGGCCCCTCTTCGCCAAGCGTGAGAGAGGAGCGAAAAGAATGGAGAACCAGCCCCAAGCACACCGTACTTGGTATTCCCAGGCGGTCTCCCAACCAAGTACTAACCAGGACCAACCTGCGTAGCGGCCGAGATCTGACGAGATCGAGCGTGTACAGGTTGGCATGGCCGTAAGCCATTACGACAGTGCAGAGTACAAAATGTACCCAACCAGGGTCTCCATAGCGCTTAACCCTGTGACACCCGGACCGACCTGGCATTTTTCCCCCCGAAAAAAGCACAAGTCCCTCAGGGTACCAGAACAGCAGATCTGCATGCCTGGCGGACAACGGGTTAACTGACCTGGACCAGCGTGACCAGACCAGTCCCGTGTCCTAACCACGCCGACATGCCCACTCCAGAAGAGGGGGCAGACATGCGTGTCGATCTAAAACATGAAAAGAGGGCGCCACCCAGACGGTCCCCATTCAGACCATGCTCAGTGGCCCACCCCAAGGGCGTGAGACCCCTCTACATATGTTCTGATCTATTCCGTTAACATCCCCCAGATATGAACAAGAATTCACCTAGTAAACTGGCGCTCGGAAGAGACAAAACTCCATCCCAGTTGCCCTATAAAAAACGCTGTTTCAACAAGCAACCAAGGCGCACGTAGCCCCTGTGTGATCCTGTAACAGAAACACACACACCGAGCCAGCACTATGTATGCGTCGAGACCCAAACACATCAATGGATAGTCTATCAAGACACCAAACATTGTTCCTCCAAGTCGCCTGGGAGAACGACACGGAGCCGTCGTGCTTCATGTACCTTCCTCTTTTTATTCAAAAAAGAAAGAACACAGACTGACATGAATCCCTCGCGACGCAGGCTGAGGTTAAAAATAGTTTACATTTTTACATCCCATCACCCTCCCATAGGGAGGAGACGGAATCCCCAGAGAGACTTCCCACGCGAGCTGTATAGATTGAAAAGAATATATTGCCATATTGAGCTACGTAATATTGGGGTTAGGGCCCTCCGAGGAGGAGGCACTGAACCAATACACACTCAATACTCGAAGTGAATCGAATACACACACAATAGAGCAGAACTCCTCTTTGAAGTTCTACTCACCTTGACAATCTCAGGAGGAGGCTCTGAACTCTGAGGAGGCTCCCTCACAGGGAAGGAGAGTCCTAACTCACAGAAGGTCCGAGTAGGAGCTTCGTGAGGAGGAGCCCTGACCACTCCCTGAAACAGATCCATCATATGGACCTGAACAGCACACGGAAGCCTTACCAACAGAGACGCGCACAGTGACGTACTCTATGGCGGGGGAATTTCTGCGGTGCACACGCCCAATATTGCAGGGCGTGGGACCAGGAAACCCCCCCCCCCCCCTCACCCTGTAACGTGCCGAACAGCAACGTGACAGGAACCTTGAAGGACAGGCGGGTTTACCCCTGACCAACAGAAAAAAGGGGGAGGAAAGGTTACCAGTTCACCCCTTTATGACCCCACACCCATGATACGATGTAATGACAAAAAGAGTATGACGCAGTCATAGTCAGCCCCATGAAGCGTCTAACAGCTTCACACAGCGCATGTGCCAACCTGCTATCTGATTTTTACTAAGGAAAAAACACAGAACAGAGAGGGCCCTCGCAAGAGCCCCGGTACCAGACTTACACATGTGCTTCTGTGGCCAGCCCAACCCAGTTGTAGGTCACACGACACACACAACCCATTATCACCTACAAAAAAATGGCAAAAACACACTACAGAGGAACGCCGTTTTTCATAATGAGAGAATACACAATTCTCGATTAGTAACGGCCACTGGCCTTGCTAAGCACACACGAAAAAGTGACCAAACAATCTTTTCTGTAGGAAAATAAAGTTTCTCAAGCGGTTAGCACAACCCCAACAACTAAGCTAAGGGTTACATCGTATCCCTACCACACAGTGACACAATATAGTGTAACAACATGTCTGAGAGGAGGATGAAGAAGTCCCCAGGGAACCGGGGGGAAACACAACCCTCCTACTTTACCCTTAATACGGCCAGTTAAACAGGTAAACCTGTCAATATGTGAACACACTGTTCATTGTCATTACAGGCTGAGAAAAGAATCATTCTTTACTCATATGTCACTAAGCATAGCGTTATAGGTTAGTTTAACCCCCTTAGTTGTGAGTACACGGTACATGAACACACAATGTGTCTCAACACAACAAACCAGATCATTTTCACATCTGTAACAATAACCAGATTTGCATGGAGACCAGTGACAAGACAATTCACACATAACTCGCGTCGTATCCTAAATGTAGTGCAGCAACACTCGTTTTGGAAAACATCGTTATTTACAAAACATTTAGAAGGGAAAGCAAGAAGAAGTGTTCAAGGTCTGGTCAGGACCTTGCCTACCGGGAGCGCAGCTCAAGCGAATTGCAGTCTCTAACATGGCACCGAAGTAAACACAGCCTCCTGTGTTTGACGACACGGGCAGCTCGCTGCTCCAACCCGCCGCTACGGTGCTCCTTGTTGACGCAGTCCTCGCCGGCCTGGCTCAGGGCAGGTTCGACGAACATCCTCTGTCAAAGATGACGTCGTAGTCAAGAGTGTTTAAAACATGTTATAGTCACAGCACGTTCAACAGTGTAGCATTAAGCTAACGGCCGCTCTCGGCCGATAGCAGCAAGCTAACGTTACCTAGCCTAGTGACACAACAGGCTTGGTAAACACAGCGAGCTAGCGCCGCAGCTAACAGCTGACTGGCTAACACAGTAGGCCACAACTAGCATGCAAGCTAAGCAGCTATCACCTGAACTTGTACACAATGATATAACAAGCCACACTCAGACATGCCGCCATTCTGAAACCCTCCTCACTGTTTAAGAGAGAAGAGAAACGAGATGTTAACACAGTTTACAACGGTGATTTTACCAACATCCGACGGAGCCAGCACAAGTCCCATCTGGGCTGTAGCTGACTTGAACACGGATCTTCCGATAACGAACAGCCATGCCCATATTTCCTCGTGAGGGTATACTCTCATTTGTATATGAAAGACGGGGCCTACACGGTGACAGAGAAAAATCCACTCGTCCAGAGAACACAGGGAGCACCAGTGTTACTGGTCGTGGCCCACTAGTTGACTATAATGGGCTTCAGACCAAGGTCCTCCGCCGTCGCCTAAGAGGCTGAACAAAGGACCCTAATCTGGGGCCGGTTTTCGTAAACATTGTCAGCTAGCCCCCATAGCACTAACAGACAAGTGAAGCTCACAAGCAAACATTACTCACCAACCTGGAACCCACCGCTTCTCACAACAGCGGCGCGTCCTACAGTCCAGCTGTATCGCTGGAGGGTTTCACCCCAACCAGCCGCAGCAAGGAAGACTGTAGTTGGGAAGCATGTAGCGGCGTGCTCCTAATACGAAAACCGGTGGAGGTTTTTAGAATGATCACCATCTTCCAGACACTCCAGTGACGAAGACAATATCGCCGTATTTTCTCAAAAATAGTGAGAGAGAAAATAAAGATATGATGTCAACGTATCTCTTGTTTTCCAACTCTTCTCCTACCATCACATCACGTCAAGTGGGGATCTACCGAGGCACTACCTTGTGATGAAAGCGAGAAGGAGGCGAGTATGTGGCCCCACCACTGCTTATGTAGGTAAGCTGATAGGGGTGTGGTCAGACAAATATTGGGATATAAAGGTACATTGTGGTCTTTATTCAGTGCGCGTGCACGTGTGCGAGGACAGTGCATGAGTGACACCGAGTGGAGCCACTATGAATACAGAACAACCAAATATAAGGGTTAATTAAAGTTACATGGGGACAAAACTCAAGGAAAGACTGTTAGGAACTGTAGTCAAAATAAAGAATAATCTCTTAATGATAAGGATAAGAAAACCATGACAAAGTACTTTTTATCTGTTAAAACAAGAAGCCATGTATGCTATTTCTGTTCAAGGAGAGAGGGCCGCTAGAACTTCCATATAAGGGGACATAACGTTTCATACTTCCCCGTTATTCGTGAGCGCGGCGGCTACTTGATTCAAACTAGAATCGCGCCCCTCGGCACCCCACTCTCCCTAGTCTATACTGTCCATCACCCAACAAAAGGTTTAATACTCGCTTTCCTACCTCCACCATCTCTCTTACTCGCCTTGAGCACAGCTAAAGATAGATTTCCGGGACATATCCAAGCAAGCCCCTTCTATTAACGTGACAGCCATCAGGCACGGGAGTTCATCCGTTTCTGATCCGTAGACAGAGGTTCAAAATGATCCAACACACCTATGCCTTGCTAGTAGCCCTGCACAATTGCAGACCTTCCAGCAAACCTAACATTTGTGAATGCCGCCCAGCTTAGTCACTTCACAATGTCCTCATCACATCCACGTATGGCTAACGACGTAAACTCAATGACGAGATATCAAACGCCATGCAACCGCTCACTTATTAGTGCGATTCTATACCACTAATCCACACTTAAATGATGCTACCAATACCTAGATTAAATTAACCAAGCACCCTATGTCCTATTCTGTGCCCTCATTCAGAATCAGCCTGTACAGCCGAGGCCAGAGCCGATCATTGTGATCTCCGACTCCCCTGGTCCTCGCCAACACAATACATTTCAGCCTGAGAGCCGCGGCCTAAACTTAATACGCAACAGAACTCATCCCTGCTTTGCCGTCCCACCCCCCTGTACGCTAAACAACATTCACGCTCTGGCCCCAACTGGTGGCTGCTGGCCCCGTTCCTCCCTCCCAGACAGACAACAACTCTGCACTGTAAATCCCCAACCCCCGGCTCTTTTTACTGTTTGCAAATGTGAACAAATCAGAACGGGTCTTAAAACGGCACCATTTCTGTGGTATATTCTTACTCAATATCTAAGGTTATTTTACAGTACAATGCGATTGCTATCTGGAAGGAGGAAAGAAGGTCATCAATGATTCAAATGGTCTTTCTCTACTGATAGAGAAAATAACTGTTTAGGCCAGGCAAAAGAAGAACTATAGTTCAAACTAGGGATATCCGATATTATCGGCCGACCGATATTATCGGCCGATATCGGCAGTAAAATGTGATATCGGAAAATATCGGTATCGGTTTAAAAAAAGAAAAAAACAATAACAATATTTGTTATATATATATATCCAGTGAAATTATTAGTTACCTGAAATTATTCCGTTTTTTGGGGTGGGAAACCCTGCATATATCGGTATCGGTTGATATCGGTTGATATCGGTATCGGAAATTAAGAGTTGGACAATATCGGAATATCGGTATCGGTAAAAAAGCCAATATCGAGCATCCCTAGTTCAAACCCATTTATTTGCCTCGGGGGCTCAGAGTGAATTAGAAGTTTGCTTTCTCATACAAGGATTATTCAGAGTACATTAACATGTTTGTACAAAGGATTACATACAACAGTCATGTTAATCATCAATGAAACATAGAATCTACTGTAAGCATTTTACACATGAGTAAGCCTGGTTTTTAAGATAAGTATCTAAATCTATATATCACAAACAGTGACTACTCCATCCAGCTTACTCACATGAAAAAATCAGCCAACAGCATTCTCTGGGTTGGGAGCGGGAGCGGGGAGCCACATACCTGGGTTTGTCTGGGCTCCTGAATTAACAGTGTTCGATCTTAAATACTATCATTTTCCCCCAGTCATAACAGTCTAGTAGTACGTTTTGGTCCAATCAGGTGGTCTTCTGGGGGCGGTACCCCCCTCCCCCTGGTTTCCTCTGTGGGGGCTGGCTGCCCCCCCCCTCCTCGATCTCCTTGTCGTTGTCTTCCTTCAGTAAACAGAGGGATCTGCTTTTGACCCCCCCTCCTTTGCTGCTCAGGTCTTTCTCAATCCAGGGGGTATTCCACTTAAACATTTGACCAAGTCTCTAGTGTATTATGAATTACACTCTTCCAGTATTATTACAGTTTTACTCTTGGCTTACATTTTGATACTAAACAGTTGATTAATAGATAACTTGTTTGTGAATTAGTTTCCATGAACTCTTAGCAAAAGCAAGTTTGATCTGTGTTCCTCTGCCTGTATTCTGTTAGGCGCTGGGTGTGACTTATATTTACATACAGTCTTTGTTCTCCACTGATTACATCTGTTAGAGTGGGGGTTGGTTTGGAATGTCTGTCTCTTGTAACTCCAATAATATCACCTTTGGCTGAGGCCTGCTTTTACATTATGATTCTCTAATTATTCACACATATTAGTTATGAAATACAGTCAATGTTTAACACAAATGATTAACTATCTTGATCAAAAGTGTGTGGGTCTATTATTTTTGTCATTATACTATCCA
>NC_140165.1:66574538-66589204 GCF_963971535.1 Notolepis coatsorum
TGGTTCTACTGCAGAGCTACACGTCTGATGGTCAACGTCCAGTTGTTGCTTCTGGTCCCACAGTAACATGGCGTTGCCATGGGAACGTCCGAATAGATCCCTGACCCTGTGGCTCGCATTGGTTAGCGGGTGTAGCGTTGCCGGGAGAGGAAGAGTGTGGTGATGATGAGGAAGAACAGGGGAAAGAGGATGAGTCTGTTACATCACAATGTAGGCCACCGCGGGTCTCTGTCGGAGCGACGTGTGTGTGTGTAGGCTGTTGCCATGGTTACAGTGTGTCGTTGGCATGACGGCGGCGGGGGGTGGGGGGGCGGTTGGGAGGGGCTATGTCTACTTGCCAACTTTGTTGCTAGGTTACAAAGATAAAAGACGAAAAAGAATACTAAAGCAAAAAATGGAAAAAACACGATTGGCATTCCAACACCAGAAACACAACAGAGGATCTGATTTAAAATAATCCCTTTAAGAATAATCCCTTTAAGAAAATCCCCTTTAAGAAGATTCCCCTTAAGAATAATCCCCTTAAGTATAATCTCGTTTAAGAAGAATCCCTTTAAGAAGATTCCCCTTAAGATTAACCCCTTTAAGAAGAATCTCTTTAAGATGAATCCCTTTAGAGTCCATTAGTAAATCATGTTCAGTCTTAAAGCTGTGTGTCATATTGAACTGTTTTGTTTTACTACATATGATGGCAGTGATGCACAGGGCAACTTTGAGGGCAACTTTGAGGGCAATTTTGCCCCAGGAGTCACCTAATCCCATAGGAGCATGCTGTTGCCATGGAAACACATGAACAGATGGTTGACCCTGTTGCCCGTCTACATTGGCCAAAGAACTCCCTGATGCATCAGCGAGCTGACCAGCAATGTTTAACCCTGCCACACTACCAAAGGGTTAACCCTTTCACCGTGACAATACAGAAGGTTAACCCTTTCACTGCCACATGCCAGAGTGTTAACCCTTTCACGACCACACTACCAAAGGGTTAACCCTTTCACGACCACACTACAGAAGGTTAACCCTTGCACTACCACAGGTTAACTGTCTGTAGTGTGGTAGTGAAAGGCTTAACCTTCTGTAGTGTGGTCGTGAAAGGGTTAACATGGTACGTTGAAAAGTTACATTAAGTCCAACATTTTGCTAGTGATACAATCTTTAACACGTTGAAAATAACACAATGTCAACATATTCTGTCAGTAAAACACATCGTCACCCGGATGGTCTTGAAAAGTGTAACGTCCCCCCCGGTTCGGCTGGACCAGGCATTGGACTTTCACAACCTCCTTTCAGAAACAATTAGGGATGGGTACCGAATTCGGTACTTTTGAGGCACCGAACCGAAACACGTCGGTACTACCGAGTATCGAGTCAAGTGAGAAACCAAAAAAAATAAATAAATAAAAAAAAAAAAAAAAAAAAAAAAATATTATTAATTTTTTTTACTTTTTCTTTTTACTTTTTTCTTTTCATGTCAACGTTCACACGCACAATATATGCTTACCTAGGATTTGACTTTATTCAACAACAAAGCAGTCGGAGCAATGACAAGCCGAAAACTGTCGAAATTGTAGTTATTTGAAGTTTGAAGTTGAGGTAGGTAAATTAAATTTCTTGAGACTAAAGTACAGAAAAAAGGTACCGTTGGGTACCGGTATCGATTCACAGGTACCGGTACCGGTATCGGTTCAAATGTGAAAGGTACCCATCCCTAGAAACAATACACCACTGCACAATACACCACTGCCATCTGGTGGCCTGATCCACATGTTGCAGCTCTGGGGTCAGGCCATTCAGCTATGTTATATTATTTGCACCAATCTGTGTTTTGTACATTTGTTGTCTTTGTTGTTTGTATTGTTTCCACTGTTTTAGTGTTGTGTTCCTACGGTCTGTGTTTTGTAAATGTGTTCTAGTCTTGTGTGTTTCAGTATTGTACAATTGTTTCTTTTTTATTCCCCTGTGTTTCAGTTTTGTGTTGTTTTGTTACCACAGCTGTGTCCATTCAACAATCACCCTCTTGTCTCTAATTAGTGTTTGTATTTAAGTGTTGTCGGCCCAGCATCCATTGCTGGGTCATTACTTCCTGTTACCCTTGTTTCCGTGTTGTCATTCGTGAAGTTTCCCTGTATCCTGTGTTTCCTGTCATTTAAGTAAAGTTTGATTATCACTACGCCGTCTCCTGCCTGCTCTCTACAAGCTCTCCATGTTTACATCTGCATCTGGGTTCCAGTCATCATGCCATCTAAGCGTAATCGTAACAGAAAAGCTTTGTCAGAAAGTGTTTCCCTTCACGTCTTTCATTGACAGTAACTGCCGTCCCGGACAACTGTCCTTTATAGACTAACTTTAACACAAATAGAATTAATCTCACACACGAAAATGTTAAAAATACATGTTGTCTTTAAACAAGGGTCATTGGTTCAGTACAGTACATCCATATAATCAGTTAGACACCAACAGTTTCAACACATCATCGCTACGAGTGTTGACGACACTTTGTTTTAAACAGTGATTTAATCACAATCAGAAAACAAGAGAAAAGTACAAACATCCAGATTAGGAAAAACTGTACAGAGCAAGATGGGCCTCTCAAAGGCCCCCATCTACCACCGGCAGACAGGAAGCAACAGGAGCTATAGCTACTGTAGTTTTCTAATACTACTGTAGTACCGTAACAGTCACATGTATCCTTTGTTTCTAGTAGTCTCAAACGCAAACAATCATATATATATATAATAATAATGACTTTTAAGGACACATTCTAGGTAACAAAAACGCAACGGTTCAGGCGATTTTACATTAATGAAAACATACTTGTGAATATTATATTCCATTTCTGACAATTGATCCCTCTAAATCCTACACACGGGTCCTCAACCTGTGAGTTCCACTATGATTACTAAGAGGTCAAAGGTCAAAACAAAGGAAACAGCTGAGCTCCATGTCGTCCTGTCATCTGGTAGCAAACGGTGCTTTTGAGAAACCAGATAATTACCGGGCAGTAGAGTGACATTAGATCCTTTATATATATATAGATAGAAAGTAAATCGAAGCAACAGCAGACCAGCTGGTCTGACGTATCTTCTTTACTTTGAAGCGTGTGATACGGTTTCACCGTATTCCATGTCAAGAGAACCCGAATAGAAAACATGTTGTCGTATTCGTAAAAGTAATTTTTTTTTATTCTGTAGTTTTCCTTCACCGGTCGTAACGGTGGAAATGTTTCCGTACTGACCCTCGGAATTAACTGGAAGTTATTTGTCAGCACCATTCTTTATTGAAACCAATGGATAGACTTAGCCTACGGCTAACATCGAGCTAACATGTTAGCTTGTGGCTAGCAATGAGCAGTGGTTTCAAAGAGAGATGCTAACAATGCAAACGCGATTGTTGAATGTTCGAGGCGGGTTGTTAGCTTAATGCTAGTGAAACCCCATTGGTTTAAATTGGGAAAAGCTAACAATGCTAATGAGTTGTTTCAAATGTAGCTGAACCATTTTTCAGTCCACGTTTCAGATGAAGAACATAGTTACAGACTGAAGTTTAAAATGTTTAAAATGCCCCCTTTGAAGTCTTCCAGCAGACCAAACAGGAGCTGAATGAAGTTTCAAAATATTTCGAAAATGTAGGAAGAAGTTAAATGAGCAGCCATGTACAATAGTAATGACATGAAGCTGTTAATTGTGTTTCCAAACAGTCATTTTAATCTATCAATGTAATTCGAATTAGTACAATTTATGTTAATGTCAAATGAAACATTTCCACAGGAATTGTTGTGTGTTTTCAACTTGATGTGAGTAGTAGTGTGCCAGGACAATAATATAGGATAAATAAATAACAATAATTTAGAAATAGTTGAAACTGTTTTCAGATATATTTAAAACTGCAATCAGATATATTTGAAATTGTATTCAGATATATTTGAAATTGTATTCCGACATATTTTAAACAGTATTCAGATATATTTGAAATTGTATTCAGATATATTTGAAACTGTATTCAGATATATTTAGAACTGTATTCAGATATATTTGAAACTGTATTCAGATATATTTAGAACTGTATTCATATTTGGATCGTGTCAGAGGAGAATCGTTTTACAACAGTGTTTTTTAGTTTTGAGTTTTTTATATATATTTTTTTATAAGTGCTTGTATTTACAGACATTTATTATACAGTCAGTTGAGTCTTTAAATTGTTGTATTTTACATCACATTGAGCTTCAGTAGAACCCCAGTAGAACCAGGTTGAAACATCAGGTCAGAGATAAAACAGAGGCCTTTCACAGAATGTCTAGATTCCCATTTGTCCTCTATGTTGGAAGAGACAACAGTTGCTATGTGCAAAACAACGGTTGCTATGGGTTGATATATGAGAAATATATCAACTAAAATGTCATAATTTGGTCACAGTGGAACAGTAATATCATGCTTTACCTACTCTACCGCTGCACAGAAATTAGGCATTTTCTTTCTAAAGTGGTTACCAATGCTTATAGGCAGCCATGTTGGAAGAATGAGAACAACACAAACATTCCATGCAAGGCCTCTATTAATGATCTGTACAGGGAGCAGCCGACAGGAGAAACCCAACGAACGGCCTCTATTAATGATCTGTACAGGGAGCAGCCGACAGGAGAAACCCAACGAAAAGCCTCTATTAATGATCTGTACAGGGAGCAGCCGACAGGAGAAACCCAACGAAAAGCGTCTATTAATGATCTGTACAGGGAGCAGCCGACAGGAGAAACCCAACGAAAAGCCTCTATTAATGATCTGTACAGGGAGCAGCCGACAGGAGAAACCAAACGAAAAGCCTCTATTAATGATCTGTACAGGGAGCAGCCGACAGGAGAAACCCAACGAAAAGCCTCTATTAATAATCTGTACAGAGAGCAGCCGACAGGAGAAACCCAACGAAAAGCCTCTATTAATGATCTGTACAAGGAGCAGCCGACAGGAGAAACCCAACGAAAAGCCTCTATTAATGATCTGTACAAGGAGCAGCCGACAGGAGAAACCCAACGAAAAGCCTCTATTAATGATCTGTACAGGGAGCAGCCGACAGGAGAAACCCAACGAAAAGCCTCTTAATAATCTGTACAGGGAGCAGCCGACAGGAGAAACCCAACGAAAAGCCTCTATTAATGGCGGCTACGTGGCGTAGTGGGCAAGGCGCTCGCCACGAAATGCTGGAGACGCTGGGCTCGTCAGTTCGAGCCCAGCGCTCCACATTTGCTTTCAGTTTAGCTGGTCGTCCGTACTAATACACATTGGCCGTATTAGGGGGTGGGAAACTGATGGGTGGGGATCAGGCGTTGTGGACAGCGACTCCTACAGGTCGGTTGGTGCGCCTGCGCAGTAGAATCAGGAAGTGTCGGGGGCAGCGTGAGCCTCCCACGCGTTACTCCTCGCCACTGAGAGATCGAGCTGCGCAGGTGAAAAGATGCGACTGCTGTTACCTCAAGTACCGGAGGGGACTTGTGCTATGTATGACTTAGTCCACATTGCAGCCGGCTTGTGGGAGGCAAGAAACAGCGTCCGTGACAGGGGAGGGTTGAATTGGATGATACGAAAAATTGGGATGGGAGAAAATATAGAAAATGGGAGAAAAAGTGGATAAAAAAAAAAAAGAGCCTCTATTAATGATCTGTACAAGGAGCAGCCGACAGGAGAAACCCAACGAAAAGCCTCTATTAATGATCTGTACAAGGAGCAGCCGACAGGAGAAACCCAACGAAAAGCCTCTTCTGTACAAGGAGCAGCCGACAGGAGAAACCCAACGAAAAGCCTCCTAATAATCTGGTGTTTCCTTCATTCTGAAACTGA
This sequence comes from Notolepis coatsorum, assembly GCF_963971535.1. NCBI lineage: Eukaryota > Metazoa > Chordata > Actinopteri > Aulopiformes > Paralepididae > Notolepis > Notolepis coatsorum. Next base: position 66,580,367 of record NC_140165.1, read on the forward strand.
ATAGCTTCCTAGTTTAGCCCTGATATAAGAGCTGCCTCGCTCTCACTCTCTCTCTCTCTCTCTCTCTCTCTCACTCTCTCTCTCTCTCTCTCTCTCTCTCTCTCTCTCTCTCTCTCTCTCTCTCTCTCTCTCTCTATCTCTCTCTCTCTCTCTCTCTCTCTCTCTCTCTATCTCTATCTATCTATCTATCTATCTATCTATCTATCTATCTATCTATCTATCTATCTATCTATCTATCTATCTATCTATCTATCTATCTATCTATCTATCTATCTATCTATCTATCTATCTATCTATCTATCTATCTATCTATCTATCTATCTATCTATCTATCTATCTATCTATCTATCTATCTATCTATCTATCTATCTATCTATCTATCTATCTATCTATCTATCTATCTATCTATCTATCTATCTATCTATCTATCTATCTATCTATCTATCTATCTATCTATCTATCTATCTATCTATCTATCTATCTATCTATCTATCTATCTATCTATCTATCTATCTATCTATCTATCTATCTATCTATCTATCTATCTATCTATCTATCTATCTATCTATCTATCTATCTATCTATCTATCTATCTATCTATCTATCTATCTATCTATCTATCTATCTATCTATCTATCTATCTATCTATCTATCTATCTATCTATCTATCTATCTATCTATCTATCTATCTATCTATCTATCTATCTATCTATCTATCTATCTATCTATCTATCTATCTATCTATCTATCTATCTATCTATCAGAATGGAAAATTAGATAAAGTACAACATGCATGAAGCAAAAATACAGAAAGAAAGAAGGATAGAAAGTGAAAATAAACACAAAAAGAGAGAGGATGAGATGAAAGAGAGGGAGGACAATGAAGAAATGGAAGACATAATAAATAAAACAAGAGAAAGAGAGGATGAGAAGAGATAAAAATACAGTATATAGAGAGAGAGAGGTAGGGAGAGAAAGAGTGAATGGAAATCCAGGCAGATGGAGAGGAACAGTGACGTTGAGAGGAAGAGGATAGGGAGGAGAAGAGATCTTTTGAAGTTTGAAGCTGACAGGTAGAACAAAGAAAACTCTCCCAGTTCAACCTGTTCTCCCCAGAGCCTTCTTCCCCTCCTCTCACTCTGTCACTATCACCTCCTCTCACTCTATCACTATCACCTCCTCTCACTCTATCACTAACACCTCCTCTCACTCTATCACTATCACCTCCTCTGACTCTATCACTATCACCTCCTCTCACTCTATCACTATCACCTCCTCTCACTCTATCACTATCACCTCCTCTTACTCTATCACTATCACCTCCTCTCAATCTGTCACTATCACCTCCTCTCACTCTATCACTAACACCTCCTCTCACTCTATCACTATCACCTCCTCTCACTCTATCACTATCACCTCCTCTCACTCTATCACTAACACCTCCTCTCAATCTGTCACTAACACCTCCTCTCACTCTATCACTATCACCTCCTCTCACTCTATCACTATCACCTCCTCTCACTCTATCACTAACACCTCCTCTCACTCTGTCACTATCACCTCCTCTCACTCTGTCACAATCACCTCCTCTCACTCTGTCACTAACACCTCCTGTAACTCTATCACTATCACCTCCTCTCACTCTGTCACTAACACCTCCTCTCACTCTATCACCTCCTTTCACTCTGTTACTAACACCTCCTGTAACTCTATCACTAACACCTCCTCTCACTCTATCACTATCACCTCCTCTCACTCTATCACTATCACCTCCTCTCACTCTATCACTATCACCTCCTCTCACTCTGTCACGAACACCTCCTCTCACTCTATCACTATCACCTCCTCTCACTCTATCACTAACACCTCCTCTCACTCTGTCACTAACACCTCCTCTCACTCTGTCACTAACACCTCCTCTCACTCTATCACTATCACCTCCTCTCACTCTATCACTATCACCTCCTCTCACTCTGTCACTAACACCTCCTCTCACTCTATCACTAACACCTCCTTTCACTCTGTCACTAACACCTCCTGTAACTCTATCACTATCACCTCCTCTCACACTGTCCTGTCCTGCTGGCTTCATCACTGTCCTGTCCTGCTGGCTCCATCACTGTCCTGTCCTGCTGGCTTCATCACTGTCCTGCTGGCTCCATCACTGTCCTGTCCTGCTGGCTCCATCACTGTCCTGCTGGCTCCATCACTGTCCTGTCCTGCTGGCTTCATCACTGTCCTGTCCTGCTGGCTCCATCACTGTCCTGTCCTGCTGGCTTCATCACTGTCCTGTCCTGCTGGCTTCATCCCTGTCCTGTCCTGCTGGTTTCTGTGGTCACTCTAACCTCCAGGACACACTGGTTATGTATTTAGTATCGGGCGTCAGACCTTCTGCTTAATTCAGGTTTGTTTTCAGAGACCAAAATGGAGGAAACACCAACGTGAAGCATCTAACTATAGCCTTGCACAGCAGCCTTACTAGATCACTAGATCACTAGATCACTAGTTCACAAGATCACAAGATCCACAGAGAATCCATCTTGTCAGGCTTTAAGTTATGTGCTTGTGCCTAAACCACAATCAGCGGAACTGCTGGCAGCTGTGGGCACTGTTTAGATCCAATCACCTGCCACGTATGTCTTTAGGGTCAGAGTTTATGGTTTATGGTTTATTGTTTATGGTTTATGATTTATGGTTATAGTTAGGGTTTAGCGTAATCAAAATACTCTGTAGTTGAAAACAAGTCATTTCAGCTTCCTGTTCAGACATACACTCAACTCGGATTGGCTGGAAGGTGTTCAGTCTGGATTCATGATTGAACAAGAAGGGAAGGACACGCCCCTCTCTCTCTCTGATGTCAAAGGGGGCGGGTCCTCCATTCCCCTTTTCAACCATAATCAACCATAACCCTTTAAGATAAATTCCACAAAAGATACATTTCCCGTGAAGGAATACCTCCCTTAAAAGAAACCCTAACCCAAACATAATCATTTGTATAATGTGTCTCTAATTAGGGATGTTTTGGATGTCTCTAGTTCAGTTATGATGCCTTGAATTCACGAAGATTAGTTTTTACTTCTCAAATCTCCACGGTGAGTGTAGAATCCAGACGACTTGATACATGACACTTGTATTATACTGCATGTGTTTGAGTGTTTGTAAATGGATGTTTTGATATCGTTTTGCTGTTGTCAAAATTGTCTCTTGTTAACTTCAATTCATCAAGTATGGCTACCGTTTCTTGGATTCTACAATCACTGTGAGACATGTGAGGGAAACCAAAGATATTCATGAATTCAAGGCGTCAAGGTGAGTAACTGATGTACAAATTATCCTATTTGGGTGAAGTGTTTCATCATTTGTGGCAGTTCTGTAAAGTATTTTGGATTTGATAGTTTTCATACATATATGATATATATATATATATACACAATCCTTTGAAGGAAACTGTCAGCCAGCCAGTCGGTCAGTTTGGTCTGGAATTACTCCTCACCCAACAGTCCAATATAATCCATTTCAGTCTTATTTGTATTCCAATGACTTCTGGTCTGGCTTGGTTGGAAGTCTTTTTGGAAATGATGAGTCAGCAGTCCCGGCTTGGAATGGCTTGTTTAGTCCTGGAATAGTACAGCTCAGTCCATCTTTATACGGCAGTAGGTTCTGGCCTGGTTCTGGCCTGGGTTGGCCTGGTAATTGACCAGGTCAGTACATCCCTCGTCTTGTACAGACAGACTTCTTGTTTATAAACATACCATGTTTGAGCCAATCAGAATCAGTGCTGAATCACTAAGTCGCATTTGTGTGTGTCATTTGCATGCCAAATAAAGACTTCCTCCATTATTATTATTATCACGTGACTAAGTTGCCCCCTACCTGCGCGAGCTGCTGCGCTAAAAAAGTACAGCGGGGCTCTATGGAGAAACCATGGCACTCCCCTGACTAAAAGTATAATGGAGCTCTATGGAGAAACCACTCCCCTGACTAACAGTATAATGGAGCTCTATGGAGAAACCATGGCACACAGACTAAAAGTAGTTTCAACGGTTGGAAGTCATTTAGCCTAATCAGCAACATGGCTGATCTGTCACCTTTTACATATCTAGCTTTGGCATGGATTGATTGTTTAGATCGCTAGCATGGCTAACAAATACAAATATGTTGTAGTCTGGCCCATTGTTCTGACCGGGATTACGTTTCTTTTTGCCTCCTTGATGCTCAGCGCATGCTGAGTCTGACGTGGATGACAAACCGTCTATACAGAGACAGAGCGCCAAGAGGTCCCACCCACTCAGAGGGGAAAACATTATATCGCTCTCCATTGACTTTGTATTGTGTGAATGTGCATCCTTGTCATTTAGGTCAGCCAGCAAACGTCAGAGAAATACCTCAAATATACTGTGTGGTGCTGTGGTGGGATGCACTGCCAACAGGGTGAAGAACCCAGAACTTTTTCATGAGCTTCTGAACTGAAGAACTGAGCCTTTAAGAGAAAAGTGGATATAGGCAATAAAATGTGAGGCATCAGCAGCAAGATTGGAGAACTGTGGAACCCTGACACTCAATAGCCTCTGTGTCAACGTGTGCAGCAAGATGATAAGCATTAGTATCAGAAAGCTATAGCCTAAAGTATTATCTTAGCAGGTTTCTTAGTTAACTTACTTAACTAGCTTGCTAACACATAGCTAACATGAGCTTGCTAACACACAGCTAACATTAGCTTGCTAACACATAGCTAACATTAGCTTGCTAACACATAGCTAACATGAGCTTGCTAACACACAGCTAACATTAGCTTGCTAACACATAGCTAACATTAGCTTGCTAACACATAGCTAACATGAGCTTGCTAACAGCTAACTTGCCTCCATCGCCATTTTAGTTCCAAACTATTTTAGCCATAAACACAGGGTGCTATAATAATCCTTTGACATGCTGATATTTAATGTTTTTAATTGGCTACAGGCATTTACTTAGGTTTCCCCCTTGGTTGCACATCACTGCACAGATTGTTTCCCCTCTTGAGGGTGTGGTTTTCAGAGTATGACTCATTGCACTCTGTCTCTATGGCCTGTCTTGGCTTGGAATGGCATGGTAACAATATAGAATGGTTTGAATAGTCCAACGAGTCTTGGTTTGACATTGGTTAGGGTTAGAGTTAGGTCATGGTTTTGGCATGGACTAGTCCAATACAAGCCATCTCAGTGCATTTGTATATCCCAGTTAATTCTGGCTTGGAATGGCATAGTTACAATCCAGTGGTACAGTGATATGGCTGCATGGTTGTCCTGGAACAACTGCAGTCATGTTGTACCTCTTCTGGCTTGGCTTAGCTTTACTTGGCTTGACTTGGCTTGGCATATAAACCTCCGATACAAGCCATCTCAGTCTTTCTGTATATCCCAATGATTGTCTGTCTTGTCTTGGCCTGGCATGGCGTGGCTTGGTTTGTGCTCAGTGTGTCATTGAGGAGAGTGATAGTTCCATCTCAGTGGGTTTTGGGTCCAGTAGGCCAGCAGTACAGGGAGTTCTGGTTTGGCCTGGTTTGGAAGGGGTTGTCCTGGTATTGCCTGGCTCCAGTTGGTGGCACTAATCCAGCAAAGTCATTTGGTATGAATTCAATATAATCCAACAAGTTCTAGCCTGGTTTAGTCTGTTTTTTCTAGGTTTAGAATGGGCCATCGTCAGTCTGTACAAAGTCAATCCACAATCCCCATCCCGTAACCCTGATAGCTTGTCTATACAGACCAATAGGGAGGTGTAGTGGTTACGTCATTGCGGTTTCCGGCCGGTCCACCATCTTGAAAACGCAATTCAAAATCCATTTCTAAATCATCTCGTTTAAAACAAATAAAGCATGAACATTCGCATGGTGTACCTTTCTGTGCATATTAATCCACAATCTATAGCTCAACATGAAAATATTTGCAATTAATCGTAAAAAGAAATCGCAGAATTTTATTTCAACCAAAAATGCTTAAACAATAATGTTAGTGATAGAAGGGAACTCATTTTGTTGCAAAAATGGAAAGCTTTTCAATGTTCATGAGGCAGAATTGTTACAATAGCCCATAATCCATTTTCCCAATGATAAATCCCTATACGGGTGGACCTTGCGGTGACGTCAGACTACACCTCCCTATGGATGCAGTGGAACTAGGTGGACTATTTTCTGTCTCATGTGGCCTGTGTCAGACTTGGGTTTTGTCCTGGGTTTGTCCTGGGTTTGCTCTGGGTTTGTCCTGGGCATGAAACCAGTCCAGTCCAGTGGTTTTGACCCGAGGTCAGTTTTCCAGAAAGTCATTGTGTCTTTCCTTTAATCTGACAGTCCATGCAATAAGTAAAATATGTATAATGTCACTGTAGCACATTAATGCTGTGTGTGTGTGTGTGTGTGTGTGTGTGTGTGTGTGTGTGTGTGTGTGTGTGTGTGTGTGTGTGTGTGTGTGTGTGTGTGTGTGTGTGTGTGTGTGTGTGTGTGTGTGTGTGTGTGTGTGTGTGTACAGTATATAAGGAGAGGAGGAGGGGATTTTGAGAGAAAAAATACATGGTTGAAAGGAAGGATGTTATCTCCAAAAGAAAAGGTGATTTTGGTAAATGTACCAGAAAAACGATCACCTTCCTGAAAATAACCAGAGTTTGATTGATGGCTTGAAGAGGGTTGAGTCCAACTTTGAGGAGGTCAAAAAATACAGTGGACACCATAGTTACACAGGACCAGCATTCTAGAACACAGCGGTTAGCGTGGTTACAGTGGTGCAGCACCCTATGATGTTGTAATTTACATTCATTCAGCAACACTTAATGAAAAAAGATGTATAAACAGTTGTGTCTAAACGCTGGTCTCCTGGTGACGGTATGGACAGTGATTTGGTTCTTGTCTGTAGGGTAGAATACTGCTGATGTCTGGGTGGTGGCTATGTCCTGGCTTGAGCTAGTCTCTAGCCCTGAATAAGATGATATCTGGGTGGTGGCTATGTCCTGGTTTCATATGGACTTGGTCGGTATAGATCCCAGAACAATAGAAGCACCTGAGCGTCGAATTGAACCATGGCGTTGCTTTTATTCTGGGAGCTAGGGGGAGATTGTCAGGGGGGGGGGGGGGGGGGGTAAAACATAATCACATTTCAATTATATCCATTAAGTAAAGAAAGATTAATAATAATGTTAAAATCCCAAAAGGAGTTTAACTTCTGAAGAAAAGAGGCTTTGATCTTACTTCTTACAGGAATATAGGTCTCATTCTAACACAGTGCTTGTCTGTCTGTCTGTCTGTCTGTCTGTCTGTCTGTCTGTCTGTCTGTCTGTCTGTCTGTCTGTCTGTCTGTCTGTCTGTCTGTCTGTCTGTCTGTCTGTCTGTCTGTCTGTCTGTCTGTCTGTCTGTCTGTCTGTCTGTCTGTCTGTCTGTCTGTCTGTCTGTCTGTCTGTCTGTCTGTCTGTCTGTCTGTCTGAGTGACTACTCTCTAGGAAAAGGACAGAATAAATTGATAAAAGGGAGTGAAAGAGAGAGCTTAAAGAGAGAAAGAGAGAGGAATAGTAAAGAGAGTTAAAGAGAGAGAGAGAAATAACTCTTCTCCTTCTCTTCTGTCTCTCTCTCTGGGGTAGATGGTTGTAAATTCTGGTTTTTCTTTCCATTTCTGATCCTTCCTCCGTCCTCCCATCCCTCTCCCTGTCCATGCCATCCACCCTTTTCTCCACCTGTAGAGATCTGTAGAGATGGAGAGAAAGATGTATTGTCGTCCCCACTGTTTCCCGCTCAAAAACCTAGTCACTTCCTCCATCTATCGCTCCCATAACGTCGTTCTAACCCATTCCATATATCCCTCCATGCATTTCCTCCTCTCTTTCCCTCTCTCCTCCACTTCTCCTCCCCGTCTCCTCTCCTCTCCTCTCCTCTAATTTTCTCTCCTTGTCTCCTCTCTTCTCCCTCTCCTCTCGTCTCCTCTCCTCTCCTCTCCTCTCCTCTTGTCTCCTCTCCTCTCCTCTTGTCTCCTCCCTTCTCCTCTCCTCTTGTCTCCTTCTCTCTCATCTCATCTTGTCTCCTCTCTTCTCCTCTTTTCTCCTCTCGTCTCCTCTTGTCTCCTCAAATCTCCTCTTGTCTCCTCTCCTCTCCTCTTGTCTCCTCTCCCTCTCCTCTTGTCTCCTCCCTTCTCCTCTCCTCTTGTCTCCTCTCCTCTCATCTCATCTTGTCTCCTCTTTCTCCTCTTTTCTCCTCCGGTCTCCTATTGTCTCCTCTCCGTTCCTCTCCTCTCCTCTTGTCTCCTCTCCTCTTGTCTCTCCCTTCCTCCATTTTATCTTTTATTTATGTTCTTGTATTGGCAGAGGAGGAGGTTCTTGAAGGTCTTCTTGAAGGTGGCGTTGCAGAGTGCGTAGCAGCAGGGGTTGATGGTGGAGTTGACGTAACACAGCCAGTAGCCGATGGCCCAGGCGGTGTCGGGAACGCAGGACTGGCAGAAGGTGGAGATCAGGACCATCACGTTGTACGGGGTCCATGTGATGATGAACGCCAGCAAGATGGCGAAGATCGTCTTGGTCACCTGACAGAGAGAGAGAGAGAAGAGAGAAGAGAGGAGAGAGAGAGAGAGAGGAGAGAGAGGAGAGAGAGAGAGAGAGAGAGAGAGAGGAGGATGGAGGGAGAGGTTCATCCTGAAGCACCAGTTCTCCTTACCAAAAGTGGCCCACTAGGTGTCTCCAAGCCAGCGAGCAAAGGCTTCTTGAAGGACATGACTGGGTGGCCTACAGTAGGCACTGTCCAACTCCCGAAGGCTACCCAGTCATGTCCGCTTCCATTCATTGTCTGTCTATCTACTCACTACCATATCTGATTTTAAAGTTCAAATT
>NC_140165.1:66589404-66591904 GCF_963971535.1 Notolepis coatsorum
ACAGAAAAAAGACGGGCATAAAATGAGCACATAAAGTGCAGACATATAAAATCACAGTTTTTTCACATTAGGATCTAACATCCCAACAGGCCACCTAGTTTATGGTTTGATTCAGTTTTAAATAGACAATAATAAAAGGAGCAAGATAAAATAGACAGAGTAAAATAGTGCAATAGTGCAGTGCAATAAAATTGTAGAATAGAATAGATAAAAAAATATATATATTTGACAGTGCAATAAAATAGTTCTGGATTACTGTTCAACAGTTCAAAGTCGTACAATGGTAAAACTGTTCTGAATTACTGTTTCAACAGTTGAAAGCCGTCCCAAACCTTTGTTCGGCATCCATAGTTCAAAACATGGCAGTCTTCTCTTCTGCCTGACACCACAATGCACATTTTAAGGCAAGCCATACCAGACAGTATTAAAGCTGACAGTCCTCCCCTGCTCATGACAGTCTCCTGTTGCCTGACACCACAAATGCACATTTTAAGGCAAGCCGTATCAGACAGTAGTCTCCTGCTCATGACAGTCTCTTCTGCTCGATACACACACAGTTCAATACCCGACAGTTTTGAACCTGTAATAAACAATAGGCAGAACACTGTAGCCCAGTGCAATAAAAACCGGACAGTTTTGAACCTTAGGAAGGAGGCAGACGGTACAGTACGGGGTGGAGGTTGGGTTAGGGTTAGGGTTAGGAAGGAGGCAGACGGTACAGTACGGGGTGGAGGTTGGGTTAGGGTTAGGGTTAGGAAGGAGGTAGAAGCTACACCTGTGTGAGCACCGGGTTGGGTTTGGGTGGAGGTTGGGGAGGCAGGGTGGGTTTGGTCGGTTTGGTCGGTACAAGTGGCACCTCTACGTTTCCGTTCTTCACGGCGTCCAGGGCAATGCTGCTGGACTCCAGGCTGGGTTTAGGAGTGGAGCGCCGGCTCGCCTGAGGACTGGTCTCGTTGTTGTTGTTCTGCCTCAGCAGGTGGGACTTCAGCAAACTTGGAGTTCTGAGGACAAAGTTAACATGAGAAAGACAGTTAACATGAGAAACACTATATATATATATACTGAAATATACTGTAGGTAGTATGATAATTATACAATTATCATTGGAATGAGAAACTGTTCATATGAGAAATGTACTGTAGATAGTATGATAATTATAGTTAGCATGATAATTATAGTTTGTATGAAAATTATCATAAAAATTAGAACTGTTAATATGATACTATACTGTATGAGAAATATAGTTTAGTATGATAATTATAGTTATTTAGAAGCGTACTAATTCTTTAGAAGTGTACTAATTCTTTAGATGTGTACTAGTTCTTTAGAAGTGTACTAATTCTTTAGAAGCGTACTAATTATTTAGATGTGTACTCATTTCTTTTAAATGTACTAATTCTTTAGATGTGTACTAATTCTTTAGAAGTGTACTAATTCTTTAGACGTTGTACTAATTATTTAGATGTGCACTAATTATTTAGATGTGCACTAGTTCTTTATAAGTGTACTAATTCTTTAGAAGCGTACTAATTCTTTAGAAGTGTACACATTATTTAGATATGTACAAATTATTTAGAAGTGTACTAATTCTTTAGAAGTGTACTAATTCTTTAGAAGCGTACTAATTCTTTAGAAGTGTACTAATTGTACTAATTCTTTATATGTGTACTAATTCTTTAGATGTGTACTAAGTCTGTGTTTACTTGATTTTCTTCTTCTTCTTCGCCTTGTCAGGTTTCTGCTCAGAGACGCGGCTTCGGGAGGCCAGGGAGATGTGGATGTAGAGGACGGTCATGATGACCACCGGCAGGTAGAACGCCGCTATCGCTGTTCCAAACGTAGCAGCTGGGTTAGACAGGAACTATAGAGAGAGAGAGAGAGGGAGAGAGAGAGAGAGAGAGATAGAGAGAGAGAGAGAGAGAGAGAGAGAGAGAGAGAGAGAGAGAGAGAGAGAGAGAGAGAGAGAGAGAGAGAGAGAGAGAGAGAGAGAGAGAGAGAGAGAGAGAGAGAGACAGAGACAGAGTAGGTAGGTCTTCTAGCTCTGGCTTGTCGTTTGCGTTCGCCATACTGTGAGGCGATGCTAAATGACAGGTAATCTCGATCAGGTGGTGTGGCTCTGGCTTGTCGTTTGCGTTCGCCATACTGTGAGGCGATGCTAAATGACAGGTAATCTCGATCAGGTGGTGTGCGTGCGTGGGCTGAAGGAACAACATCCCGGCCCTTTATATTAAGTTAGTAAATAAGTTATGTTTTTGGAAGGGGGGGACATTTTTCTTCTTTTTAATTAAGTTCCACATGGCAAAAAACATTTCTGCATGTGCGTTCCGTTAAACGTTAAAGTTCAAGAGTCAAGTCAAGAGTTTTATTTGTCACGGCATACAAGTATACAATGAAATACGGGGGGTCTTGCCCGCAACAATGTGCATAATACAATAGTAATATATAATAAGAATCCAATAGAACGACATTGTGCAATAATACAAGTAATCAAAGTAGGGCA
>NC_140165.1:66596904-66609404 GCF_963971535.1 Notolepis coatsorum
AGTTAACAGTATCAGGTGCAGTTAGTTGGGAACAACGAGAGGTGATGCACCCAGTTTGTATAAACCATGAGAACTAACCCTCCTGAGTCAGTGAGTCGTCAATAACGGAGAACGTTACAGTATGATGGTAGTATGATACTAGCAGGGGTGTAAAAAGTACCCAGAAATTATACTTAAGTGAAAGTATGGGTACCGTCTCAAAATCTGACTCAAGTAAAAGTCAAAGTATCTGGCTAAAAACACACTTGAGTAAAAGTAAAAAAGTCCTACTTTTAAATGTACTTAAGTACTAAAAAGTAAAAGTAAATTTTTTTTTGAAACGGATAGACCAGGGGTCTCAAATTCATTCCATCGTGGGCCAAGTTTTCATTTTAACTATACATTGCACCAGGTGAGTTAGTTGAAGAGGTGAGCCAATTAGTGAAATCATCAGCTGGTGTTTAGGCAAGGCTGGAATGAAACCAAGCATACACTCTGCCCACAATGGAATGTGTTCTGCGATAGACAATGCTGAAGACAGACAGAAGACAGAATACTGGAGTACCCTGAATAATATCACAATATTAACCACAGCATAATGCGGATCTGACTGTCTATTCTTCTGATAGCAGGTGTTTAATCAAAGATCCCTGCTTTCTAGTGTTGCACAAGGACCAATCAGCATGGGTATGGGCGGGTTCATTTTCCATTGATGGGGATTTGATTGGCTGTTTACCTGCGGTCGCATGATTAATAACGTTAATGTTAGTTCGGCCAGATAAACAATTAAAATATACTAATTAAATGGTTGGACCTGTGAGATTTGTACTTTGTACTTTGTAGGTCTGCATTTTAAATGTAAGGAGTAAAAAGTATGTATTTTTTCTCTGAAATGTAATGGAGTAAAAGTACAAAGTATACAAACCTAATAATACTCGAGTAAAGTACAAATCCCCCAAAACAGTACTTAAGTATTGTAACGAAGTACAATTACTCAAGTACTTTACACCCCTGGATACTAGTATGATGGCATGATGGTAGTATGATAGAATGGTGGTAGTATGGTAGTAGTATGTTGGTAGTATGATAGTAGTATGATTGTATGATGATATGATGGTAGTATGATAGTACTATGATGGTATGATGGTGGTATAATGATAGTATGATGGTATGATGACAGTATGATGGCATGATGGTAGTAGGATGGTATTATGATAGCATGGTGGTAGTATGGTAGTAGTATAATGCTATGATGGTAGTATGATACTAGTATGATGGCATGATGGTAGTAGGATGGTATTATGATAGCATGGTGGTAGTATGGTAGTAGTATAATGCTATGATGGTAGTATGATACTAGTATGATGGCATGGTGGTAGTATGATAGAATGGTGGTAGTTAGGTTGTAGTATGTTGGTAGTATGATAGTAGTATGATGGTATGATGGTAGTATGATATTAGTATGATGGTATGATGGTGGTATATTAGTATGATGGTATGATGATAGTATCATAATAAGTAATGGGGGACCCTGATGTAAACAAGACGAAAGTCTTTCTCTGGTCTGCAACATCCCCTTAACAATTGTATGTATTGAGCTGTACTGTACCCATTCTGCAATCTGTTAATAAAGTTTTCAATCAATCAATCAATCAATCAATCAATCAATCAATCAATCAATCAATCAATCAATCAATCAATCAATCAATCAATCAAAGTATGATAATGGTATGATGGTGGCATAATGATAGTATGATGGTGGTATGATAGTAGTATGATGGTACGATGACAGAATGATGGTATGCTGGTAGTATGATGGTACTGTAGTCAAAAGTACTGGATTACGATTGGGATTATTTTCACTGCTCCGTGGTTACTCCCGTTTGTAGAAACACCACAGTACTGGATTTATTTGAGTCCTTCATGTGCGACATCAATAGAGTGGGGCGCTATAACACCATTGAAAATGTCTTCGATCTTAGTGTGAGCACTACTAAACTTTTGGCAGTGTCAGCGTCTGGACATTTATTTTTTTAGCAAGGCACTAGTGCAGTCCATGGACCTGTAGCTGTTGTAATCAGGCACGTGCACACATAGAGGCCAAGGGGTGCTTGAGCACCTGCCTTTTTGAGCCTCATCAAAAAAGTGCCCTTTTTGAAAAAAAATAATAATCCTTTTTTTATTTTAATTTTTTTTACCGTTACGCATATAGACTGCCCTTCCAACTGAAAAATGTCAGGATAGAATCAAAATATTAGGTAAAGAGAGAGAGATGCCCCATATTCTATTGCAGTTTGCACGGCCTCCTTAGCGTGCCTCTCCGCGGACCTATATATTTTATGCATAGCGTGGGTGGTGATGATGATGATGATAGAAACCGCTGTGGTGCATACAGTTGAATGTTGGTATTACACTCATTGAGGGACACGAAGAAGTCAAGTCCGATGGGATTTGGGAATCTCAAATACAAATCGGGATTGGAATAAAAAATGCATTTATATTAAACAATACAGAATATACAGCACTTCTTGGGGTCTGTAGGGTAAGCACTTATTCCCTCCCCCCGAACATTTATGGAGATGTATGGGCCTTTTAAGTCAGTGATAAAAGTGTCTTTCAAGGATAAGTGAGCTCCTGCACTGATTATTTTTTTTGCATTTTATTTTTTTATTATTTTTTAAACAAACACATAAACAAACATGACAACACACGATTAGATATACAAGCATTGTAAAACAGTGTACATCAGTTAACTCACCGTTTGGATAAATGTCTTATACAAGATATACCCCTAATACCTGCTATCTATTCCCCTACACACCTATGCTCTTGCTCGCACCCCCAGCCCTGGACCCCCCAATGGATAATCCATCCATTATCCTTCGCTCCTAACCAGACACTACCATTAAATGCTAGCTTTTATTCTCTCCACCACTTCTAACCACATTGTCAATTTGGATTCATTGAGACCCAAAATTCTTGCTGTAGATATTTCTAGATAAATCACATCGAGATATGTAAGAATCCAGGGCCCTCATTTATCAACGTGGCGTACGCACAGATATGTGCGTAACCCGTGCGTATGATCATTTCTAAGCAAAGTGTGGGATTTATCAATTTGAACTTGTGCTTGACTTTGTGCGTATATTTAAGCACAGGTCGGACCATGCTTAGCTGGCGCCCGTTGGTAGAATATATTATTACAACAAGGAAATAAGCTTCTGTGCATTAGTTTCAACACTGGCATGTTCTGTATGAACCGTAATTCATTATAGTTCATTGTAAAATAGCAACAGTAGTGTAATTATGGTCAAAACCCTATAAATAGCATTTGGAATAATAGGTGTTACGAAGGATCAGATTAAACCAAATATATATATTTACTACTTGATATATATTGCATAATATTTGTATATCGTCTGATATCCCTTGTGTATTCTTTGTACATATACACGGAATATCCCTTTTACCTAGTACAGACCATAATATTTCGTTCTCCTATTGGATAGCGATCCACTAGGCGCCACTGCCATACCCCCAAGGTCTAGTTCAAAGCCACCGCCAAGGCTTGTCTCAACATGCCCAGGTTTGCGCAAGAATACGAGACAGAAATAAGGTTGGCACTAGATTATTCACCGTACGTATAAATACGGCGCAGGTGAATACAGCAGTTAGTTAACCTAGAAACGCGTTACCCTAAAACGTAAAGCCTTCATCACGAGTCAACGACCAAGTGAAGTGAGCAACCGTGCATCTAAATAGAGCACTTATAACCGCGTGCGAATAGGATAGTAAAGTGTCAGAGCTTAGTGGAATAACGTCAAGTTCGACCTAGTTAATGTGAAGTACCGCGCACCGGAGAATCTACACCGGTGAATGCAGAGCCCTTTTCCGGCTGGATTATTATTATATTGCTTTGGTCCTGTGGCTGTTGGAGCGGAGGAGAATCGTCTACACCCACTACTGTGTGGGATTTACCCGTGAGGAACATCACTCGAGCCCGTCTCTAAGAGAGGCTGGTCGGCTTTCACCTATGCTGCACGCATACTTGGATTACAGCTGCTGCTTTCGTCTGCCGATCAAGGGAGTAATGTACCGACTCCCGTAGCTGGAGCTTATTGATTCCCCGTTGATCCAGAGTTTGCATTCGAACATTTCCTCCCCCTGCTGGCCTACAACCGGAGGGACCCTACTAGTATCTCCCGCTGCCCTACTAGTCTACCATAGATATAATTCCTAAGATACAGGTGGTATTCATTATCTCCTGCGTAATATGATAATGGACTTACGTTATTGATTTACTCACGCACATTCTTCGCCTTATAAGCGCGACTCTACGTAAAGTATTGTAATATACTATCATTGCTGCTAATAAATATTATTATAACCCAGATTTGTGTGGAACCGTGTCATTGTGGAAGTGTTCATCTGATATACCTGTGTACTGTATGGCCAGTAGTAATGTACATAAGACAGTAGTGGTTTAATGATACCATACTTATTTAATACAGTCAGGGAATTGTACCCCTCAGTTACAATAGGTCTTTATCTCCCAATGAATGCAGCATGGTTTATATAGCGTTATCGGAATATACGGGGTGTACTGACTGACTGCGCTCCGCGTAACTCAACTTGTTATTATTTTGCGCACAGACTCGAAGCTCGAAGCTGTAAGCAGAATACAAGTCATATGAACACCCACGATATAGTGTTCTTCCCCTTCCTACTGTATAAGAAAGAATAAAAAACGCATTGCAATGAGACCAGGGTGTATGTGTATTACAAAACCCTTGCAATAATGTGTCTTAAATGAATGAAAAGCATACATGCTCTGGACACAGAGCATATATCGTGTGGGTGATATGACTTGTATTATGCTTACAGAATTCCACGTATTTAGTTTTACAATGTCAAAGCCTTTTAATATAAATCAAAACGTTCCCGTATTTCTGCAATCTATGCGCAAATTTAATAAGGAGTTGAGGTAGATACACACTCAGAACGTATTACTTGCTGGTATGCTGATAGACTCAGAGTAAACTATTATATGAATATGATATGATATAAGGTATACACTGGTCCGTCGCATACACTGGTATGCGCAAGTTACTGTTGCATAATGTAGGCTATGGCTGCTATTATATGTAATTCATATAGGCTACCTAATAGTATATGATTTTTAGAGGCATCTATTTTGTTGTCGGTATTATTAGGCTAATACCGACAACAACAGGGGGGGACCCTGATGTAAACAAGACAAACGTCTTTCTCTGGTCTGCATCCCCTTAACAATTGTGTGTATTGAGCTGCAATTGTACTG
The DNA here is from genome assembly GCF_963971535.1 of Notolepis coatsorum. Taxonomy (NCBI): domain Eukaryota; kingdom Metazoa; phylum Chordata; class Actinopteri; order Aulopiformes; family Paralepididae; genus Notolepis; species Notolepis coatsorum. The sequence goes on from NC_140165.1 coordinate 66,602,204, forward strand.
TATTGTACCCATTCTGCAATCTGTTAAATAAAGTTTTCATTCATTCAAAATAGATGCCTCTAAAAATCATATTATAGCCAATCGAACACAACTAATAAAGGCATTCATATTACAGCACGGTTATAATGACACACACATGAATTGAAAATGGGGGACCCTGATGTAAACAAGACGAAAGTCTTTCTCTGGTCTGCATCCCCTTAATAATTGTATGTATTGAGCTGTACTGTAGGCTACTGTACCCATTCTGCAATCTGTTAATAAACTTTTCAATCAATCAATCAAACCACCAACGCCAAACAGTGGTCAACGAACGGTCTTTATTAGTATTTTGAGCTGTCCAGGCAGAATTGCAGCAATGGTCTTAGGGAGCCGTTGATATCTGACATCACCGTTTACAAGTCAGCCTTTTATTTATCCCATAACACGGGTTGTGTCTTCTTGGTTCGGCAGCGCCTCAGTGAACAATCTCCTGTGAAGTTTCTCAGAGTTCCGCTCGGGTCAGTCCATTATTTCACATCCCATGGGGGGTGTTTCATCACTTTCATGACCATATATGGATAATCATGCATGAGCATTGACGGTAGAACAAAGAGGTATTTATCAACACGGAGGAGCGTAGGACCTGTGTACGCACGGTTGATAAATCCCGTTTTTTTTGTGCGTGCACACATTCTAAATTCTGTGCTTACGTATGAAAATAGAATACTTTGAAAAATTGATAAATGAGGGCCCAGACCTTTCGGCACATTTTTTCCGGTTGAAACCATCGTGATGCTATCAGTTTTTTAGCCACTGTAATACCAGATAAAACCAATCTCTTTTGCTGTATAGGTACTGCATATTCAAAAACATCATTCAGCAGTAATATAGAGGGGTGTACAGGTATATTCAGAATTAAGAGATTTGATAATTGCTGGGTCACTTCTTCCCAGAATATCTTAACTGGTGGGCAGTCCCAATACATGTGCATAAATGTCCCCATGTCCCCATTTGTACATAAGGAGCATTTGGAGTCTTGTTTAAGACCCATTCTGTTCAGTCTTATAGGAGTCAAGTATGTCCTATGAATATAGTTAAGATTGATTTGTTGATGGTCTGGGTTCCTTGATGCAAGTCGAACATTTGCCCAGGCTTCTTGCCAATCAAAATCTTTTTCTAGGTCTGGTATATTCCTCCTCCAAACAGAGTCTAGGTGGAGGGTTTCATACGAAGCCGTTAGTAATTGATGATAAAAATCTGATACAAAACCTCTCGATGTCTCTCTTTCATAGAAACATTTGTGGTATCTGTGGTGTGCAATTGGTATCCTTAATGGAACACCGTGAGTCTTCAAACATAACAATAATTGTGCGTAAAAAAGATATGTGGAACCGGTGAGATACATTTTTTTTTCTATTTCATCATAGCTACAAATACCCTGTTTGTTGAAAACATCTCCTAATGTATGTATGCCTTGCTTTTCCCATCTAGGGAATCTTATAGGTCGTTTTCTAATCAGGAGTGCATTGTTATTGAATAAGGGAGTATGATTATGCCATTTATGTGGATTAGAATATTTTTTTTGTGTTTCACGCCATATCCGGATCGCATGTGTAATTATGCGGCCAAATTTCAGTTTGCATTGCTTAATTGATATTTTGGTGTATACTATGTCCTGCAGTCTCTGTGGTGCTACTATATTTACTTCTAAATTTCTCCAGGATACTGATGCTTGGGGTTCAAACCAGGTTGTCAGTGGTCTTAAAGTGTACGCCTTAAAATAGTGGCTTTGTTTCTCTGTGCGGTGGATCTTTTTATACGTGGTGGTTTGTTATTCCAAATAAATGTATATGCGGAAGAGTGTAATTTTTTCCAGTAACCATCTGGAGGGGGTAACGGAAGCATTGAGCTGATGAAGTTGATTCTAGGTAAGACATCTATCTTAACTATTGAAACCCGTGCCTGTACTGAGTTTTTAAGTTTTGACCACCTGTCAAGGTTGTATTTTATTTTATTTTGGATTTCTATGTAATTGTGTTTCACCGTTTGGCTTATGGTAGGGAATACTTCAACTCCCAAGCATCTAAAGTGTTTAACCATTGGTATTTCTTCTGGAAGACTTGTATTCTTTGCAGGGGCGTTCAGTGGAAGGAAAGCCGACTTTGGCCAGTTTATTTTAAATCCCGATAGGTCGCCAAAGTCATTAATCAACTTGAGAAGATGAGGCATTGCGGTGTTAGGGTTTTGCATGAACAGTATTACGTCGTCCGCATATAGACTAATTTTGTGTTGTGTGCCCTTGATTACGATTGGTTCTATGAGTTGGGATTGTCTTATATATTGTGCTAAAGGTTCTAGTGATAAATCGAATAGTCCGGGACTAAGAGGGCAACCTTGTCAAGAAGAGCGTGATACCGGAAATATTCCGGAGGTGATTATACCTGTTGTAATCATGGCCGATGGGTCTTTGTATAATACTTTAATCATATCAATGAATCCTTTTCCTAACCCCATCCTTTCTAATACTGCCCATAGATATGACCATTCCAGCCTATCAAAAGCTTTCATTGCATCCAGGGACAGCATCGCCTTGGGTGTGGTGTCGTCCTTGCTGGCATCTAGTACGTATAGTAATTGTCTTATGTTGTCAGTGATCAAACGGTTTCTTATGAAGCCAGTTTGATCCGGATGAACTAAAGACGTCATATGCTTTTGAAGTCTGATGGCTAATACCTTAGAGAACAGTTTGATATCGGTTCCGAGGAGGCTTACGGGTCTATAACTACCGCACTCGGGGTATGGGGCTTAAACAAGATTCCAAATGCACCCAATGTACAAATGGGGACGAAGGGACATTTATGCACATGTATTGGGACTGCTCACCAGTTAAGGCATTCTGGAAAGATGTGACCCAACAAATATCAAAACTCGTATCTTGGAATATACCTGTACACCCCTCGGTATTATTATTGAATGATGTTTTTGAGTTTGCAGTGAATCCACAGCTAAAGAGATTGGTTTTATCGGGTATCACAGTAGCCAAAAAGCTGATCGCATCACGCTGGTTTCAACCGGAAAAAATGTGCCGTAAAGTTTGGTTTCTTACATATCTCGATGTAATTTACCATGAAATATCTACAGCAAGAATTCTGGGTCTCAATGAATCCAAAATGTCAATGTGGTTAGAAGTGGTGGAGAGAATAAAAGCTAGCTTATAATGGTAGTGTCTGGTTAGGTGCGAGGGATAGTGGAGGTACTTCTCAAGGTGGGGTCCGGGAGGGGGGGGTTCGAGCTGAGCATATGTGTGTAGTTTTTTTTTTTAGATAACAGGTATTATGGGTATATCTTATATAAGACAACTAACTAAAAGGTGATCTCATTGGATGTGCCCTGACAATTAATGCTTGTATATCTTATCGTGTGTTGTCATGTTTGTTTATATGTTTGTTTAAAAAATTATAAAAAAATAAAATACAAACTACCGCACTCGGTGGGGTCTTTGTCTTTTTTAAGGAGGACTGTTATGAGTGCAATATTGTCGTTCTTATGAAAGTTCCCCTCCTTGACTGAGTATAAAATCATATTAAGTAATAGGGGTCCAATTATGTCCCAACATGAGAGGTACATTTCTGGTGGGATACCGTCTCTTCCAGGAGCCCTACCACTTTGCATTTCGGATATGGCCTTCCTGAGTTCCTCTAGTGTGATTGGTGTTTCTAACTGTTTAGCATCATCCTCTGAAAGTTTGGGGAGGTTAATTTGATTAAGATATGTGTCCATTTTGTTTTGATCGAAGGTCGTTTCTGATTTATACAAGTTGGAGTAGAATTCTTTGAATGTCGTGTTTATTTCTTTGGTGTCTGTTACAAGTCCTTGTTGTGCTTTAATGGAGGTTATATCTGCAAATTTTGCGTTAACTCTTAATCGCGTAGCTAGTAGGTGACTTGGTTTGGAACCTTGAGAGTAATGCTGTTGTCTTGTGCTATGTATTTGTACTTCAGATTGTTGTCTGTAAATGGCGTTAATCTCTATTTTTAGTAAATTAACTTGAGATTCCAGTCGAGCTGAGTCTTTATATTGTAAAGAAGTAAATAATGTAGAGTAGAGCGTTTTTAATTCTGCCAGTTTTGAGCATCGATTCTTGCGTATTTTGGATGAAAAGCTATCCGTGAAATCCTTGATCATTCCCTTTACCGACATCCATAATATTCTAGGGTCCGGCACCGAGTTCACATTCTCTGGTAGGAATACTGAAAGAGCTTCTTTGAGTTGTGTAATGAATTCCTTGTTATTCAGCAGTGTTGTGTTAAAGCGCCATCTTGGGGCTCGGGATGATAGTACACCAAATGATCCTTTTAGGAGTAAATAACAATGATCTGATAATGCATTGGGTACCATCTCCACTTCATAGTTATCAAATAGTCTCGGTGTTGCGAAAACATAATCTATTCTGGAGAGTGTTTTATGTCTTGCTGATCGACAAGAGTACTTCCGGGTCGTGGGGTTGAGTGATCGCCATAGATCATTTACACCTGTATTCTTTGCCCAATCCTTTAACGCATTAGATGACTTTTTTTGTTCGTTGGAAAAGTTGGGATAAGATTTATCCAACCCACGGTCCCAAATGGCATTAAAATCTGCACCAATTATAAATGAGTATTCTGGAAGGTTTAACATTTCCCTAGTGAGTGCAGTGTAGAAATAATTTTCGTATAGATTTGGGGCATATACCGCTACCAACGCTATTTTCCTATTCTTGTGTATAATCTTAGCTATGGTTATCCGACCATCTGCATCAGACCATACTCCCTTCAATTCAATATTCAATTTCCGTTTCAGGACTATAGCAACTCCACAGGTTCTCGTTCCAAAGGAAGAGTGACTAATGTTATGGTATGTGTTGTCCGCTAACGTAGCTTTGTCTCCCACTAAAATGTGCGTTTCGCTTAAGAGAGCCACATCAACCTGTTTGTTTTTCATCAATGTGAGCACGCTTTTGCGTTTATGTTGATTATTTATTCCCCCAGTGTTCCAGATCATTATATTCAAATTAGCCATAATCTATACATATTGATTTGTATTTGTTGGTAATATTTCTGGAGTGCGAATTCACAATGGTTTATATCCCACTGTTGAGGTCCTGTTGAGAGCCGAGCATAAAAACATACATATATACAAAAAAAAACCTGAACCCCCCTCCCTTACAGAGTCGTACAAGGTACCTATTTGATACCTCCTTCGCGTACAACCTCTTTCTTTCCTGCACCTCCGGTCTGCCCAGATTCTAATTTAATAGAATGTCACCTGTGACCAAGCCTCTCTCCCCTTAAAGCCCAACCTCTAGGTTAAACCCTACTGATCAATTATGGGTAGTTTACATCATTGGTATATAATTTCATTATTAATTTTTTTCCATTTGACACCGGAAATGCCACTCTGAAAGAGTTAAAAAGGTCCATGCACGAATAACATGCACGCGCGAATCAAAAAAGCTTATCAAACGCCGACGTCACAACAGGACAACAGGTGCATATTAATGAGCATAATCTAAAAGCTTATCAGACGCTAGCACCTAGCACGGCCGTGACGTCACTTCAGGAAACGTATGCCTTATGTCCGTCCGGGTCATAGTACTAGATCAATGGTGGCTCACTCTGTGCATCACAGTTAGCCTATATCTCCGCCGTCCCTGCTACACGCAGTCGGGACCACTACACTCACTGACGTTAGCCTATAGCCCGCCGTCCCTGCGGGTGGTTCTCTCCTCTTTGTGTGCCCCCGTCCCCGCGGAGGAGCTTGTGGACTCGACAACAGCGGAGGCCGCAGGGCGCCGGAGCCCGCAGCGCTAGTTAGCTCATAGCTATCGTGTAACACTAGCCTTTACGGGCTCGAGCACCCTACGGCTGCCGCCGCCGTCGCGTCCATGGGCCCCCCGGCAGGGCATCCGTGGGGACGGGGTGTACAGAGAGGAGAGAACCATTTTGGGTCGGCCGTTCATGCCGGCCAGCGAGCCGGATGTCGGGATATGTTGTTAGCACAATAGCTACCAAGCTAAGCTATGTTATCTACTAACGTTATAAACACAATATGTGTACAACGACACAATGATTTACATTATTACAAATATGGTAACGTGGTTGTGGCTTTTACAAATAGTGGTTAGCTTTAGAGATGGATGGATGGCTATAATCACGGAGCAATAGTGAGGTGAAACAGATACATTTCCATTCGGCTAGTAGTAGCAAGCATATATCTATGGTAGCAAGGCTCTCTGCCTGCCACTAGCTGTGTGACTCTCAGCGCCCCCTGGTGAGCCCCCTGTTGTCCTGCACCTGTTGTGACGACATTACACGCGCACGTTATGAACCATTGATTAAAATATGCACGTGCGTGGTGATTGTGTTGGGCAGACAAAATGTTTGATAAAAACGCTAAAACTGGGTCAATTTCAATACTTTTTTCCCCCCTTCTTCATGAAAGCCACTGTTGGCCTAGTCCACATTGTTTATTGAACAAAAATACAACGTGGAGGTTGACCTTTAATGTAATTATAACAGAATGAAAATTATACCTCGATTGGTATACTCATTTAAACCTCTTTTTTTTTTTTTTTTTTTTTAAACCTTCTATTAACATTTATTGGTTAGAACATTTCAGAATAACGAAATAAAGAATAAGAAATAGTGATGTTTAGAATTAGATATCAAAAACCCATCTAATCCGGGAATATCTACTTAAATTTTTTAAATACCTTTGTATGTTTACACATCTAAACAACAAGGAGATTTTAAATACTTGTATGCAGATCGTCCACCGTCATGCGTGATCATTAATCTGTTATGGTGGTCGTTGTTCTTCACGTCTATTTCATGACCAAGACTCATATCATTGTTATTTCACGGGGCCATCATTGAAAAAGGTATTGTATTCCATAGTGCTGTCAGCTGCTCGTTACTTGCAGTTTGATGCTTTAATGTTCCAGAACATTCCTCCTGCCCTAAAGCAATAACCATCCAGTGTATTCGAGAATATTCCGTTATGACTCATAGCCTTCAAGTAAGAAAAATAGAGTATAAAAATCTAGAATGTTCCAAAATGGTCGGTATCAAATCAAGATCTGCATATTACCGTGAATCTATATTTATATGTTGTTTAGCGTTTTATATCAAATTACTTATTTCTCAATGTTGTCAAAAGTTTGTATGTTGCCGTTTGGACC
>NC_140165.1:66614404-66619404 GCF_963971535.1 Notolepis coatsorum
AGATAGATAGATAGATAGATAGATAGATAGATAGATAGATAGATAGATAGATAGATAGATAGATAGATAGATAGATAGATAGATAGATAGATAGATAGATAGTGTTATACACAACTTGATACATCATTGAAGCATTTTGGTGGACATTAAAATCAGCAAGCCTCAGGAGACCAAAGCGATGGAATAAAGGACGTGTGGGCGTATTAAACCCGGACCATGACACTACTCGTAATATTTCTTATTTATTTATTTATTTAAATTTTTTAAGTTTCTTGAGATGGCTGGGGCAAGTGTTGCACCATATGACATTACAGTAATTACTGAGGGGTTCAAACTAAGTTTTATAGAGAGTGAGAAGAGCAGGTAAATAATAAGAAAATAACCTATTTTAACGAATAAACCAACATATTTGGACAGTTTTGTTAATATCAAGCATAGTGTTCCAACATGAATCGAGCGTAGGGAATGGTTTTGTGGATGGTTAAAACATTTGCCTGCTGGTTATGGTGGATCTTTTTAGTTTAATTTAATTCAGCTTGAACTGGGCCAGAACTAACCTAGTGCATCATCTATTCTACTAGCAAGTATTTCATACCACTGAATGTCCAAACATTGGAACGGCCCGTTTAACCCTTGAGTCAACCTTCAAAAAACCCACTACCTGTCTCCCTAGTGACCGAAACTGTGATCTCAGTAAAACATATCTGTTTCATGTATTGTTCCAATTTTTCTTTCATGAATATCATTATTAACTTCAGTCCTCACCATACATATTGAATATTTATTCATTTTCAGGATTTTAACCATTTCTTAAATTAGGGTTAGGGTTACCCTAACCCTAACCCTAACTCTAACCCTAACCCTAACCCTAACCCTAACCCTAACCCTAACCCTAACCCTAACCCTAACCCTAACCCTAACCCTAACTCTAACTCTAACCCTAACTCTAACCCTAACCCTAACCCTAACCCTAACCCTAACCCTAACCCTAACCCTAACCCTAACTCTAACTCTAACCCTAACCCTAACCCTAACCCCCTAACCCTAACCCTAACCTGTCCAGTTCTGCGACTAGGGTGAAAGGTGTGACACTTGTTGTTCACACGCTTAATAGTGATTGTTTTAAAAAAACAAACATGGATTATTGTAATGTGAGGTCAAGATGTGATACTGAGCTACTTTTTTGGCATATACATTAAATCTAGCCAACGCTATCCACAAACACATGTGAAAAAAAGGGCTTTTTGACCAGAACTGCGACAAGGGTGACTCAAGGGTTAATACGAAAAGAAAAAGCAGATAATCTGTCAGTCTAGACCTGATATAAACCCCTACCTCTAATCACGCCTTGGCAACCACTGCTATCTACCTTAGCTTGACCGCCGTCGGAAGAACTGGAACCAGAGGAACTTTGGGAAAGTTGACTTCTGACAGTTTGACAGTTGATAACTAGCAACACTGGCATGAACACAAGAGCTACTGTCTGTCTGTCTGTCTGTCTGTCTGTCTGTCTGTCTGTCTGTCTGTCTGTCTGTCTGTCTGTCTGTCTGTCTGTCTGTCTGTCTGTCTGTCTGTCTGTCTGTCTGTCTGTCTGTCTGTCTGTCTGTCTGTCTGTCTGTCTGTCTGTCTGTCTGACTGCCTGCCTGCCTGTCTGTCTGTCTGTCTGTCTGTCTGTCTGTCTGTCTGTCTGTCTGTCTGTCTGTCTGTCTGTCTGTCTGTCTGTCTGTCGGTCTGTCTGTCGGTCTGTCTGTCTGTCTGTTAAAGGCATGTTAAAAAGATCAATGTTAAAGTCGGTCTCTCTCTCTCTCTCTCTCTCTCTCTCTCTCTCTCTCTCTCTCTCTCTCTCTCTCTCTCTCTCTCTCTCTCTCTCTCTCTTTCTCTCTCTGGCAGTCTTCCACCACCTACCTCCCCACGGAGGAGAAAAGAAAGGAGAGAAGAGGAGGAGAGGTGGGAGGATGAGAACGACAGAAAGATGAACAAGACTATGATTAGGTGAGGGAGTCAGGTAACACACGCTCCCTCTCCTCCTCTCCTCTCCTCTCCTCCTCTCATCTCTCTCCCTGTCTCCTCTCCTCCTCTTCTCTCCCCTTCTCTAGAGCCATGACCTGGAATTATGCCAGAGAGAGAGCGATAAAGAGAGAGGTAGAGAGAGAGAGAGAAAGAGAGGAGATACAGAGAGAGAGATAGAGAGAGAGAGAGATACAGAGAGAGATAGATAAAGAGAGAGGTAGATAGAGAGATAAAAAGAGAGAGATAAAGAGAGAGATAGAGAGATACATAGAGGAGAGAGAAAGAGAGAGAGAGGAGAGAGAGAGGGGGATGTGTAACTTAACTACTTCCAAAATGACACAACATATATTATTTGAATAGTTATGCATATTATAAATACATGTTTTGTTTTACATGTTTTGTTTTGATGCAGCAACAGAATGACACAGACACTCACTAAACAGCAAGCATCGTGGGTAATGTAGGCCTACATACAATACAATAGATGAATAGACCATGCATTTCCACGTTACATTGAGCTCATGGAGGAGAGGGCGGGGGGGAATGAGAGCCTTGCCATTAAGTGGTTGTAGCTACGGCTGTGGGGGCGCTGGAGACATGATCCAATATACTTTTATACGCCTGAGTCTCCTGAACACGGAGATATCGATCGGCACGTTCTCGGCCAAGCTATAGTAACTTTTTCGCACCTACACCCGAACTACGCATGCGCAGATTGATGAACCTAGACTCCGTGAGCAATCTGTGCATGCGTAGTTCGAGTGTAGGTGCGGAAAATGTGACTATAGCTCGGCTGAGAAAAGTGCAGATCGACTTGGAATTGGTCTCTCTGTGTTCAGGAGACTCAGGAGTATAAAAGTCTATTGGATCATGTCTCCCACACCCCCACAGTCCCACATGTCAAGGCTCTCATCCACATTCATTCATTTTCTACCCCGCGCTCTCTCTCATGCATGATTTCAGAATCCCGGAAGTGTTGCGGTGCTCTATAGACCAGACCGGGAGTCTTTCTGCACAATCTGTGCTTGTGGGTGTTCTTATGGGTGTTCATTTAACTCAGAATGTGTCCACCATGGTTGTGTTTCAGGCTGTGTGATGTAGACACTTTGATTGTATTGTTAGATTAATATAAAGTAAGTGTATTGCTCTCTAATTTAAAATGCAGAGTCCCGATGCAGCAAAACACACAGCAAGCAAAATTCAAAATGAAACAAAGTAAAAACAAACATCACTGTTAAAGGCATGTTACAAACATCACTGTTATTAAAGGCATGTTAAAAAACATCAATGTTAAAGGCACGAACCTCTTAACTGGCGCCCCCCAAAAGTGGAAATTATTTTACTTGAGCTTGAGAACTGCATACTTATTTTGCAAACCAAAATACTATACTTTATACTTATAGCACTGATACAATAAAGAAAATTCACTTTTAGTGCTAATGAAATAGAGTACATTTTCAACAGGTCTGAACTTGAGTTGTAGAACAACCTGTTACTCATGTTTTTCTGTAGTAGTTGCAATATCCAAAAGTATATTTCCCAAAAAATTGGTATGGCTGAAACACGCTGGGTCCCATAGCCTGGCATCTTTCATTTCATTAAAAATCATCATTTCATTTAATAAAAATCCGTTTAGGCGCGGCTGGGTGGCGCAGCGGACATTGCGCTCGTCACCAACGCAAGAGACACCGGGGTTCGAATCCGGCTGTCGGTGTTGCATCCGGCTTGGGCCGGCCGTCATACTAACTCAATTGGCAGAGTCAGCAGGTGGAAGTTCTTTGGGTGGTCATCTGGATGTTGTGGACGGCGACTCCTACAGGTCGGTTGGGGGACGTCCTGCACAGCAGAGACAGGAAATGGCGGGGGTAGTGTGAGCCTCCCACACGTTACACCTCGCCAATGAGAGTCCGCGCTGGCAGGTGAAAAGATGTGACAGGCTGCCTCCACATGTATCGGAGGGGACACGTGATGCAAGGCTTCTATCCTCCCTACAACCGGCCAGTGGGGGGGCATATGTGAGCAACATTCAAGACAGTGAAGGGGAGGTTTGACATAGCGAAATTGGGATGGGAGAAAAATAGAAAAAGAGGAGAAAAAAGTGGATCAAAAATATATATAAAAATCCGTTCAGAAATGAGTGATATAGCTGTAGAACAATTTTGGTAAAATGTGAAGGAAAAAAAAGGTCTGCAGGTTTCCATTTTCTCATAGACTTTCAATGCATTCGGCGCATTTTTTACTTCCTGTTTTCGCTCGTGACTTTTCATCTAGATCCCTGATTCGCTTGGAAAGCCAGACTCATTGATTACAACCTTGTCCAATAATTTTCAAGATCGCCAAATGATTGACGGAGCTAGAGCGTCGGGAGTCGGGAGTGGTATTCGAAAAAATTTAAAGTTTGCTAAAGACTTTGGCGCACGCCTCACATATTGTATGTACAGACAACAGAGTACAGCAACTTGCAATGGCCTGGTCTACAAGATACACTACACCACTAAGGTACCCATGTACATGTCAAGGTACTTCCCAAAGGTCAGTGAATACCACGACCACAACACCAGAGGGAGTTCCACAAATCCTGTTCAACCCAGATTCGGCTCAAACAAGGGACTAAAACACGTTTCGCAATTATGCCACAACAATGTGGAACGCCCTACCCACAGCCGTAAAATAATGTGAAGCCCTACCCACCTTCAAAACCGCTCTCAAAGAGCAACCTACAGGTGGCTGTAAATATCCGTACTGTATTGTACCCATTTTGCAATCTGTTAATAAAGTTTTCAATCAATCAATCAATCAACTCGAGAACCGCTGAACGAATTTTGTCGCCTGAAACGGCAATCGACATGCAACAAATATGGCTTTAATTCGATATATATATATTGTCTAGTTATTGGCTAGAGGTCGCAAAGTGGCGTGTTACGGCGGCTGGCAAAGCATCCTTAAAACGTCCCGGGGCCGGGTCGGTGCAAGTTAAACATCAATGTTAA
>NC_140165.1:66624404-66642068 GCF_963971535.1 Notolepis coatsorum
TTGCTTCTCTCTCGCTTGCTTCTCTCTCTTGCTTCTCTCTCTTGCTTCTCTCTCTTGCTTCTCTCTCTTGCTTCTCTCTCTTGTTTCTTTCTCTCTCTTGCTTCTCTCTCTCTTGCTTCTCTCTCTTGCTTCTCTCTCTTGCTTCTCTCTCTTGCTTCTCTCTCTCTTGCTTCTCTCTCTTGCTTCTCTATCTTGCTTCTCTCTCTCTTGCTTATCTCTCTCGCTTCTCTCTCTCTTGCTTCTCTCTCTTGCTTCTCTCTCTCGCTTCTCTCTCTCTCGCTTCTCTCTCTTTTGCTTCTCTCTCTCGCTTCTCTCTCTTGCTTCTCTCTCTCTCGCTTCTCTCTCTTGCTTCTCTCTCTCTTGCTTCTCTCTCTCTTGCTTCTCTCTCTCGCTTCTCTCTCTTGCTTCTCTCTCTTGCTTCTCTCTCTCGCTTCTCTCTCTCGATTCTCTCTCTCTTGCTTATCTCTCTCGCTTCTCTCTCTTGCTTCTCTCTCTTGCTTCTCTCTCTCTTGCTTCTCTCTCTTGCTTCTCTCTCTCGCTTCTCTCTCTTGCTTCTCTCTCTTGCTTCTCTCTCTTGCTTCTCTCTCTCGCTTCTCTCTCTCGCTTATCTCTCTCTTGCTTCTCTCTCTCGCTTCTCTCTCTTGCTTCTCTCTCTTGCTTCTCTCTCTCTTGCTTCTCTCTCTCGCTTCTCTCTCTCTTGCTTCTCTCTCTCTTGCTTCTCTCTCTCTTGCTTCTCTCTCTCTCGCTTCTCTCTCTTGCTTCTCTCTCTTGCTTCTCTCTCTTGCTTCTCTCTCTTGCTTCTCTCTCTTGTTTCTTTCTCTCTCTTGCTTCTCTCTCTCTCTTGCTTCTCTCTCTTGCTTCTCTCTCTTGCTTCTCTCTCTTGCTTCTCTCTCTTGCTTCTCTCTCTCTTGCTTCTCTCTCTTGCTTCTCTCTCTTGCTTCTCTCTCTCTTGCTTCTCTCTCTTGCTTCTCTCTCTTGCTTCTCTCTCTTGCTTCTCTCTCTCGCTTCTCTCTCTCTTGCTTCTCTCTCTTGCTTCTCTCTCTCGCTTCTCTCTCTCTCGCTTCTCTCTCTTTTGCTTCTCTCTCTCGCTTCTCTCTCTTGCTTCTCTCTCTCTCGCTTCTCTCTCTTGCTTCTCTCTCTCTTGCTTCTCTCTCTCTTGCTTCTCTCTCTCTTGCTTCTCTCTCTCGCTTCTCTCTCTTGCTTCTCTCTCTCGCTTCTCTCTCTTGCTTCTCTCTCTTGCTTCTCTCTCTCGCTTCTCTCTCTCGCTTCTCTCTCTCTTGCTTCTCTCTCTCGCTTCTCTCTCTTGCGTCTCTCTCTTGCTTCTCTCTCTCTTGCTTCTCTCTCTTGCTTCTCTCTCTCGCTTCTCTCTCTCTTGCTTCTCTCTCTCTTGCTTCTCTCTCTGACTTCTCTCTCTCTCGCTTCTCTCTCTTGCTTCTCTCTCTCGCTTCTCTCTCTTGCTTCTCTCTCTCGCTTATCTCTCTCTTGCTTCTTTCTCTCTCACTTCTCTCTCTTGCTTATCTCTCTTGCTTCTCTCTCTCTTGCTTCTCTCTCTCACTTCTCTCTCTCTCGCTTCTCTCTCTTGCTTCTCTCTCTTGCTTCTCTCTCTCTTGCTTCTCTCTCTTGCTTCTCTCTCTCGATTCTCTCTCTTGCTTCTCTCTCTTGCTTCTCTCTTTTGCTTCTCTCTTTTGCTTCTTTCTCTCGCTTCTCTCTCTTGCTTCTCTCTCTTGCTTCTCTCTCTCGCTTCTCTCTCTCTTGCTTCTCTCTCTCTCGCTTCTCTCTCTTGCTTCTCTCTCTCTTGCTTCTCTCTCTTGCTTCTCTCTCTATCTTGCGTCTCTCTTTGCTTCTCTCTCTCTTGCTTATCTCTTGCTTCTCTCTCTTGCTTCTCTCTCTCTCGCTTCTCTCTCTTGCTTCTCTCTCTATTGCGTCTATCTCTTGCTTCTCTCTCTCGCTTATCTCTCTTGCTTCTCTCTCTTGCTTCTCTCTCTTGCTTCTCTCTCTCTTGCTTCTCTCTCTTGCTTCTCTCTCTCGCTTCTCTCTCTTGCTTCTCTCTCTCTTGCTTCTCTCTCTCTTGATTGTCTCTCTCACTTCTCTCTCTTGCTTCTCTCTCTCTCGCTTCTCTCTCTTGCTTCTCTCTCTCTTGCTTCTCTCTCTCTTCTCTCTCTCTTGCTTCTCTCTCTCTCACTTCTCTCTCTCGCTTCTCTCTCTCTCACTTCTGTCTCTTTTTTCTCTCTCTCTTGCTTCTCTCTCTCGCTTCTCTCTCTTGCTTCTCTCTTTCTTGCTTCTCTCTCTCTTGCTTCTCTCTCTCTTGCTTCTCTATCTTGCTTCTCTCTCTCTTGCTTCTCTCTCTCTTGCTTCTCTCTCTTGCTTCTCTCTCTCTCGCTTCTCTCTCTTGCTTCTCTCTCTCTTGCTTCTCTCTCTCGCTTCTCTCTCTTGCTTCTCTCTCTCTTGCTTCTCTCTCTTGCTTCTCTCTCTCGCTTCTCTCTCTCGCTTCTCTCTCTTGCTTCTCTCTCTCTCGCTTCTCTCTATCTTGCTTCTCTCTCTTGCTGCTCTCTCTCTTGCTTCTCTCTCTTGCTTCTCTCTCTCGCTTCTCTCTCTTGCTTCTCTCTCTCTTGCTTCTCTCTCTCTCTTGCTTCTCTCTCTCACTTCTCTCTCTTGCTTCTCTCTCTATTGCTTCTCTCTCTCGCTTCTCTCTCTTGCTTCTCTCTCTCTTGCTTCTCTCTCTTGCTTCTCTCTCTCTCTTCTCTCTCTCTTGCTTCTCTCTCTCTCTCACCTCTCTCTCTTGCTTCTCTCTCTCACTTCTCTCTCTTGCTTCTCTCTCTCTTGCTTCTCTTTCTCTTGCTTCTCTCTTTATTGCTTCTCTCTCTTGCTTCTCTCTTTCTTGCTTCTCTCTCTCTTCTCTCTCTCTTGCTTCTCTCTCTCTCACTTCTCTCTCTCTCTTTTCTATCTTGCTTCTCTCTCTCGCTTCTCTCTATTGCTTCTCTCTCTTGCTTCTCTCTCTTGCTTCTCTCTCTCTTGCTTCTCTCTCTTGCTTCTCTCTCTTGCTTCTCTCTCTTGCTTCTCTCTCTCGCTTCTCTCTCTCTTGCTTCTCTCTCTTGCTTCTCTCTCTCGCTTCTCTCTCTCTCGCTTCTCTCTCTTTTGCTTCTCTCTCTCGCTTCTCTCTCTTGCTTCTCTCTCTCTCGCTTCTCTCTCTTGCTTCTCTCTCTCTTGCTTCTCTCTCTCTTGCTTCTCTCTCTCTTGCTTCTCTCTCTCGCTTCTCTCTCTTGCTTCTCTCTCTCGCTTCTCTCTCTTGCTTCTCTCTCTTGCTTCTCTCTCTCGCTTCTCTCTCTCGCTTCTCTCTCTCTTGCTTCTCTCTCTCGCTTCTCTCTCTTGCGTCTCTCTCTTGCTTCTCTCTCTCTTGCTTCTCTCTCTTGCTTCTCTCTCTCGCTTCTCTCTCTCTTGCTTCTCTCTCTCTTGCTTCTCTCTCTGACTTCTCTCTCTCTCGCTTCTCTCTCTTGCTTCTCTCTCTCGCTTCTCTCTCTTGCTTCTCTCTCTCGCTTATCTCTCTCTTGCTTCTTTCTCTCTCACTTCTCTCTCTTGCTTATCTCTCTTGCTTCTCTCTCTCTTGCTTCTCTCTCTCACTTCTCTCTCTCTCGCTTCTCTCTCTTGCTTCTCTCTCTTGCTTCTCTCTCTCTTGCTTCTCTCTCTTGCTTCTCTCTCTCGATTCTCTCTCTTGCTTCTCTCTCTTGCTTCTCTCTTTTGCTTCTCTCTTTTGCTTCTTTCTCTCGCTTCTCTCTCTTGCTTCTCTCTCTTGCTTCTCTCTCTCGCTTCTCTCTCTCTTGCTTCTCTCTCTCTCGCTTCTCTCTCTTGCTTCTCTCTCTCTTGCTTCTCTCTCTTGCTTCTCTCTCTATCTTGCGTCTCTCTTTGCTTCTCTCTCTCTTGCTTATCTCTTGCTTCTCTCTCTTGCTTCTCTCTCTCTCGCTTCTCTCTCTTGCTTCTCTCTCTATTGCGTCTCTCTCTTGCTTCTCTCTCTCGCTTATCTCTCTTGCTTCTCTCTCTTGCTTCTCTCTCTTGCTTCTCTCTCTCTTGCTTCTCTCTCTTGCTTCTCTCTCTCGCTTCTCTCTCTTGCTTCTCTCTCTCTTGCTTCTCTCTCTCTTGATTGTCTCTCTCACTTCTCTCTCTTGCTTCTCTCTCTCTCGCTTCTCTCTCTTGCTTCTCTCTCTCTTGCTTCTCTCTCTCTTCTCTCTCTTGCTTCTCTCTCTCTCACTTCTCTCTCTCGCTTCTCTCTCTCTCACTTCTGTCTCTTTTTTCTCTCTCTCTTGCTTCTCTCTCTCGCTTCTCTCTCTTGCTTCTCTCTCTCTTGCTTCTCTCTCTCTTGCTTCTCTCTCTCTTGCTTCTCTATCTTGCTTCTCTCTCTCTTGCTTCTCTCTCTCTTGCTTCTCTCTCTTGCTTCTCTCTCTCTCGCTTCTCTCTCTTGCTTCTCTCTCTCTTGCTTCTCTCTCTCGCTTCTCTCTCTTGCTTCTCTCTCTCTTGCTTCTCTCTCTTGCTTCTCTCTCTCGCTTCTCTCTCTCGCTTCTCTCTCTTGCTTCTCTCTCTCTCGCTTCTCTCTATCTTGCTTCTCTCTCTTGCTGCTCTCTCTCTTGCTTCTCTCTCTTGCTTCTCTCTCTCGCTTCTCTCTCTTGCTTCTCTCTCTCTTGCTTCTCTCTCTCTCTTGCTTCTCTCTCTCACTTCTCTCTCTTGCTTCTCTCTCTATTGCTTCTCTCTCTCGCTTCTCTCTCTTGCTTCTCTCTCTCTTGCTTCTCTCTCTTGCTTCTCTCTCTCTCTTCTCTCTCTCTTGCTTCTCTCTCTCTCACTTCTCTCTCTTGCTTCTCTCTCTCACTTCTCTCTCTTGCTTCTCTCTCTCTTGCTTCTCTTTCTCTTGCTTCTCTCTTTATTGCTTCTCTCTCTTGCTTCTCTCTTTCTTGCTTCTCTCTCTCTTCTCTCTCTCTTGCTTCTCTCTCTCTCACTTCTCTCTCTCTCTTTTCTATCTTGCTTCTCTCTCTCGCTTCTTTCTATTGCTTCTCTCTCTATTGCTTCTCTCTCTTGCTTCTCTCTCTCGCTTCTCTCTCTCTCGCTTCTCTCTCTTGCTTCTCTCACTTGCTTCTCTCTCTTGCTTCTCTCTCTCGCTTCTCTCTCTTGCTTCTCTCTCTCTTGCTTCTCTCTCTTGCTTCTCTCTCTCTTCTCTCTCTCTTGCTTCTCTCTCTCACTTCTCTCTCTTGCTTCTCTCTCTCTTGCTTCTCTCTCTCTTGCTTCTCTCTCTCTTCTCTCTCTCTCTCGCTTCTCTCTCTCTCACTTCTGTCTCTAATTTCTCTCTCTCTTGCTTCTCTCTCTTGCTTCTCTCTCTTGCTTCTCTCTCTCTTGCTTTTCTCTCTCTTGCTTCTCTCTCTTGCTTCTCTCTCTCTCTTGCTTCTCTCTCTCTTGCTTCTCTCTCTTGCTTCTCTCTCTCTCACTTCTCTCTCTCTTCTCTCTATCTTGCTTCTCTCTCTCCCGCTTCTCTCTCTTGCTTCTCTCTCTTGCTTCTCTCTCTCTCGCTTCTCTCTCTCTCGCTTCTCTCTCTTGCTTCTCTCTCTTGCTTCTCTCTCTCTTGCTTCTCTCTCTCTTGCTTCTCTCTCTTGCTTCTCTCTCTCGCTTCTCTCTCTCGCTTCTCTCTTTCTTGCTTCTCTCTCTCGCTTCTCTCTCTTGCTTCTCTCTCTCTTGCTTCTTTCTCTCTCGCTTCTCTCTCTCTCGCTTCTCTCTCTCTTGCTTCTCTCTCTTGCTTCTCTCTCTCGCTTCTCGCTCTTGCTTCTCTCTCTCTCGCTTCTCTCTCTCTTGCTTCTCTCTCTTGCTTCTCTCTCTCTTGCTTCTCTCTCTTGCTTCTCTCTCTCGCTTCTCTCTCTTGCTTCTCTCTCTCTCACTTCTCTCTCTCTTGCTTCTCTCTCTTGCCTCTCTCTCTTGCTTCTCTCTCTTGCTTCTCTCTCTCTCGCTTCTCTCTCTCTTGCTTCTCTCTCTTGCTTCTCTCTCTCTTGCTTCTCTCTCTTGCTTCTCTCTCTCGCTTCTCTCTCTTGCTTCTCTCTCTCTTGCTTCTCTCTCTCTCTCGCTTCTCTCTCTTGCTTCTCTCTCTTGCTTCTCTCTCTTGCTTCTCTCTCTCGCTTCTCTCTCTCTTGCTTCTCTCTCTCGCTTCTCTCTCTTGCTTCTCTCTCTCTTGCTTCTTTCTCTCTCGCTTCTCTCTCTCTCGCTTCTCTCTCTCTTGCTTCTCTCTCTCGCTTCTCTCTCTTGCTTCTCTCTCTCTCGCTTCTCTCTCTTGCTTCTCTCTCTCTTGCTTCTCTCTCTTGCTTCTCTCTCTCGCTTCTCTCTCTTGCTTCTCTCTCTCTTGCTTCTCTCTCTTGCTTCTCTCTCTCTTCTCTCTCTCTCTCACTTCTCTCTCTTGCTTCTCTCTCTCTTGCTTCTCTCTCTCTTGCTTCTCTCTCTCTTCTCTCTCTCTCGCTTCTCTCTCTCTCACTTATGTCTCTAATTTCTCTCTCTCTTGCTTCTCTCTCTTGCTTCTCTCTCTTGCTTCTCTCTCTCTTGCTTTTCTCTCTCTTGCTTCTCTATCTTGCTTCTCTCTCTCTCTTGCTTCTCTCTCTCTTGCTTCTCTCTCTTGCTTCTCTCTCTCTCACTTCTCTCTCTCTTCTCTCTTTCTTGCTTCTCTCTCTCCCGCTTCTCTCTCTTGCTTCTCTCTCTCTTGCTTCTCTCTCTCTCTTCTCTCTCTCTTGCTTCTCTCTCTCTCACTTCTCTCTCTTGCTTCTCTCTCTTGCTTCTCTCTCTTGCTTCTCTCTCTATTGCTTCTCTCTCTCTTCTCTCTCTCTCTCGCTTCTCTCTCTCTCACTTCTCTCTCTTGTTTCTCTCTCTCTTGCTTCTCTCTCTCGCTTCTCTCTCTTGCTTCTCTCTCTTGCTTCTCTTTCTCTTGCTTCACTCTTTCTTGCTTCTCTCTCTTGCTTCTCTCTTTGTTGCTTCTCTCTCTCTTCTCTCTCTCTCACTTCTCTCTCTCTTTTTTCTATCTTGCTTCTCTCTCTCTCGCTTCTCTCTATTGCTTCTCTCTCTCTTGCTTCTCTCTCTTGCTTCTCTCTCTCACTTCTCTCTCTCTCGCTTATCTCTCTTGCTTCTCTCTCTCTTGCTTCTCTCTCTCTCTTTCTTCTCTCTCTTGCTTCTCTCTCTTGCTTCTCTCTCTCGCTTCTCTCTTGCTTCTCTCTCTCTTCTCTCTCTCTTGCTTCTCTCTCACTTCTCTCTCTTGCTTCTCTCTCTTGCTTCTCTCTCTCTTGCTTCTCTCTCTCTTGCTTCTCTCTCTCTTGCTTCTTTCTCTCTCGCTTCTCTCTCTCTAATTTCTGTCTCTTGTTTCTCTCTCTCTTGATTCTCTCTCTCGCTTCTCTCTCTTGCTTCTCTCTCTCTTGCTTCTTTCTCTCTTGCTTCTCTCTCTCTTGCTTCTCTCTCTTCTCTCTCTCTTGCTTCTCTCTCTTCTCTCTCTCTTGCTTCTCTCTCTCTCACTTCTCTCTCTCTTGCTTCTCTCTCTTGCTTCTCTCTCTCGCTTCTCTATCTTGCTTCTCTCTCTCTCTTGCTGCTCTCTCTTGCTTCTCTCTCTCTTGCTTCTCTCTCTCTCGCTTCTCTCTCTCTCGCTTCTCTCTCTCTTGCTTCTCTCTCTTGCTTCTCTCTCTCGCTTCTCTCTCTTGCTTCTCTCTCTCTTGCTTCTTTCTCTCTCGCTTCTCTATCTTGCTTCTCTCTCTCTTGCTTCTCTCTCTTCTCTCTCTCTTGCTTCTCTCTCTCTCACTTCTCTCTCTCTTCTCTCTATCTTGCTTCTCTCTCTCGCTTCTCTCTCTTGCTTCTCTCTCTCTTGCTTCTCTATCTTGCTTCTCTCTCTCTTGCTTCTCTCTCTCTTCTCTCTCTCTTGCTTCTCTCTCTCTCACTTCTCTCTCTCTTCTCTCTATCTTGCTTCTCTCTCTCTCTCGCTTCTCTCTCTCTTGCTTCTCTCTCTCTTGCTTCTCTCTCTCTCGCTTCTCTCTCTTCTCTCTCTCTCACTTCTCTCTCTCTTCTCTCTATCTTGCTTCGCTCTCTCTCGCTGCTCTCTCTTGCTTCTCTCTCTCTTGCTTCTCTCTCTCTCGCTTCTCTCTCTCTTGCTTCTCTCTCTTGCTTCTCGCTCTCTCGCTTCTCTCTCTTGCTTCTCTCTCTCTTGCTTCTTTCTCTCTCGCTTCTCTATCTTGCTTCTCTCTCTCTTGCTTCTCTCTCTTCTCTCTCTCTTGCTTCTCTCTCTCTCACTTCTCTCTCTCTTCTCTCTATCTTGCTTCTCTCTCTCGCTTCTCTCTCTTGCTTCTCTCTCTCTTGCTTCTCTATCTTGCTTCTCTCTCTCTTGCTTCTCTCTCTCTTCTCTCTCTCTCTTGCTTCTCTCTCTCTCACTTCTCTCGCTCTCTTCTCTCTATCTTGCTTCTCTCTCTCTCTCGCTTCTCTCTCTTGCTTCTCTCTCTCTTGCTTCTCTCTCTCTCACTTCTCTCTCTTGCTTCTCTCTCTCTCACTTCTCTCTCTCTTCTCTCTATCTTGCTTCTCTCTCTCGCTTCTCTCTCTTGCTTCTCTCTCTCTTGCTTCTCTATCTTGCTTCTCTCTCTCTTGCTTCTCTCTCTCTTGCTTCTCTCTCTCTCACTTCTCTCTCTCTTCTCTCTATCTTGCTTCTCTCTCTCTTGCTTCTCTCTCTCTCGCTTCTCTCTCTCTCGCTTCTCTCTGTTGCTTCTCTCTCTCTCTCTCTCGCTTCTCTCTCTTGCTTCTCTCTCTCTTGCTTCTCTCTCTCTCTCGCTTCTCTCTCTCTCTCGCTTCTCTCTCTCTTGCTTCTCTCTCTTGCTTCTCTCTCTCGCTTCTCTCTCTTGCTTCTCTCTCTCTCGCTTCTCTCTCTTGCTTCTCTCTCTCTTTCTTCTCTCTCTTGCTTCTCTCTCTTGCTTCTCTCTCTTGCTTCTCTCTCTCTCTTGTTTCTCTCTCTTGCTTATCTCTCTCGCTTCTCTCTCTTGCTTCTCTCTCTCTCTCGCTTCTCTCTCTTGCTTCTCTCTCTTGCTTCTCTCTCTCTTGCTTCTCTCTCTTGCTTCTCTCTCTCGCTTCTCTCTCTTGCTTCTCTCTCTCTTGCTTCTCTCTCTCTCTTGCTTCTCTCTCTCACTTCTATCTCTTGCTTCTCTCTCTCTGGCTTCTCTCTCTTGATTCTCTCTATCTCTTCTCTCTCTCTTGCTTCTCTCTCTCTCACTTCTCTCTCTTGCTTCTCTCTCTTGCTTCTCTCTCTTGCTTCTCTCCCTTGCTTCTCTCTCTCTTGCTTCTCTCTCTCTTGCTTCTCTCTCTCTTCTCTCTCTCTTCTCTCTCTCTCGCTTCTCTCTCTTGTTTCTCTCTCTCTTGCTTCTCTCTCTTGCTTCTCTCTCTTGCTTCTCTCTCTCTTGCTTCTCTTTCTCTTGCTTCTCTCTTTCTTGCTTCTCTCTCTTGCTTCTCTCTTTCTTGCTTCTCTCTCTCTTCTCTCTCTCTTGCTTCTCTCTCTCTCACTTCTCTCTCTCTTTTTTCATCTTGCTTCTCTCTCTCTCGCTTCTCTCTCTTGCTTCTCTCTCTCTTGCTTCTCTATCTTGCTCCTCTCTCTCTTGCTTCTCTCTCTCTTCTCTCTCTTGCTTCTCTCTCTCTCACTTCTCTCTCTCTTCTCTCTATCTTGCTTCTCTCTCTCTCTCGCTTCTCTCTCTCTTGCTTCTCTCTCTCTTGCTTCTCTCTCTCTCGCTTCTCTCTCTTCTCTCTCTCTCACTTCTCTCTCTCTTCTCTCTATCTTGCTTCGCTCTCTCTCGCTGCTCTCTCTTGCTTCTCTCTCTCTTGCTTCTCTCTCTCTCGCTTCTCTCTCTATCGCTTCTCTCTCTCTCGCTTCTCTCTCTTGCTTCTCTCTCTCTTGCTTCTTTCTCTCTCGCTTCTCTATCTTGCTTCTCTCTCTCTTGCTTCTCTCTCTTCTCTCTCTTGCTTCTCTCTCTCTCACTTCTCTCTCTCTCTTCTCTCTATCTTGCTTCTCTCTCTCGCTTCTCTCTCTCTTGCTTCTATATCTTGCTTCTCTCTCTCTTGCTTCTCTCTCTCTTCTCTCTCTCTTGCTTCTCTCTCTCTCACTTCTCTCGCTCTCTTCTCTCTATCTTGCTTCTCTCTCTCTCTCTCGCTTCTCTCTCTTGCTTCTCTCTCTCTTGCTTCTCTCTCTCTCTCGCTTCTCTCTCTTCTCTCTCTCTTGCTTCTCTCTCTCTCTCTTCTCTCTATCTTGCTTCTCTCTCTCGCTTCTCTCTCTTGCTTCTCTCTCTCTTGCTTCTCTATCTTGCTTCTCTCTCTCTTGCTTCTCTCTCTCTTGCTTCTCTCTCTCTCACTTCTCTCTCTCTTCTCTCTATCTTGCTTCTCTCTCTCTTGCTTCTCTCTCTCTCGCTTCTCTCTCTCTCTCGCTTCTCTCTCTTGCTTCTCTCTCTCTCGCTTCTCTCTCTTGCTTCTCTCTCTTGCTTCTCTCTCTCTCTCGCTTCTCTCTCTCTCGCTTCTCTCTCTCTTGCTTCTCTCTCTTGCTTCTCTCTCTCGCTTCTCTCTCTTGCTTCTCTCTCTCTCGCTTCTCTCTCTTGCTTCTCTCTCTCTTGCTTCTCTCTCTTGCTTCTCTCTCTCGCTTCTCTCTCTTGCTTCTCTCTCTCTTGCTTCTCTCTCTTGCTTCTCTCTCTTGCTTCTCTCTCTCTCTCGATTCTCTCTCTTGCTTCTCTCTCTTGCTTCTCTCTCTTGCTTCTCTCTCTTGCTTCTCTCTCTCGCTTCTCTCTCTTGCTTCTCTCTCTCTTGCTTCTCTCTCTCTCTTGCTTCTCTCTCTCATTTCTCTCTCTTGCTTCTCTCTCTCTTGCTTCTCTCTCTTGATTATCTCTCTCTCTTCTCTCTCTCTTGCTTCTCTCTCTCTCACTTCTCTCTCTTGCTTCTCTCTCTTGCTTCTCTCTCTTGCTTCTCTCCCTTGCTTCTCTCTCTCTTGCTTCTCTCTCTCTTGCTTCTTTCTCTCTTCTCTCTCTCTCTTCTCTCTCTCTCGCTTCTCTCTCTTGTTTCTCTCTCTCTTGCTTCTCTCTCTCGCTTCTCTCTCTTGCTTCTCTCTCTCTTGCTTCTCTTTCTCTTGCTTCTCTCTTTCTTGCTTCTCTCTCTTGCTTCTCTCTTTCTTGCTTCTCTCTCTCTTCTCTCTCTCTTGCTTCTCTCTCTCTCACTTCTCTCTCTCTTTTTTCATCTTGCTTCTCTCTCTCTCGCTTCTCTCTATTGCTTCTCTCTCTCTTGCTTCTCTCTCTCTTGCTTCTCTCTCTTGCTTCTCTCTCTCGCTTCAATTCAATTCAATTCAATTCAAATAGGCTTTATTGGCATGAAATATCAACATACGTATTGCCAAAGCAAGTCCAACATACAAACAATAACATATATATTATTAAGCAATAAAACATACCATAATATTAGCAATAAGTAAAACAATCAACAGAAACATATTAAATTACAAAATAATCATTCAATCGGGTAGTCATTTTACAGATGTAGCCACCCAGATACAT
Organism: Notolepis coatsorum; assembly: GCF_963971535.1. Taxonomy (NCBI): domain Eukaryota; kingdom Metazoa; phylum Chordata; class Actinopteri; order Aulopiformes; family Paralepididae; genus Notolepis; species Notolepis coatsorum. The sequence continues at coordinate 66,635,957 of NC_140165.1, forward strand.
GTATTTACAGGGCTTGTTCTCTTATTGTATGACAACCATCTACATATTTTGCAGCTAATACTGTACACTGACTTTTCTCCCCACATATATATAACAGCTTTTGATTATCAGGGAGATGGATAAACTGTGGATCAATTTTATTTATTTTATAAAAGAAAACTTCTCTTAGATCCTTGTATTTCTCACAGTATAGTAGGAAGTGAGTTTCTGTCTCAACATCCCCCTGATGACAAAGTGAACACAGCCTGGCCTCTCTGGGCAGCCAGTTCTGCCTGTGACGGCCTGTTTCTATGGCTAGACTATGTCCACTCAGTCTGTACCGTGTCAATGTCTTTCTTAATTTTATATCATTCACAGTGGTCAGGTATTCTGCCACCGTGTACTCTCTGTTTAGGGTCAAATAGAATTCTAATTTACTTTGAGATTTGGTTGATTTGTTCCAATATTCTATATAGTTTTCTTTTTGTTTTGAGGTTATTTGGTTGGGCCAGATTTTTTGGTATCTGTCCTGAGGCATTTGTGGGCAGAGATTTCTGACTAGCTGGCAGAGGGGACTCTTATCTGGGTTCATCTCTTGGCTCTGAAGGGCTTTGTAGTGGTAGGAGTGGGGGTCACTTGATTGGAGGTGTGTGTAAAATTTTATGGCTCGCTTTTGAATTTGAATGATTAGGGGGTATTGGCCGAGTTCTGCCCTGCATGCATTATTGGCAGTGTGTCTGTGGACCTTAAGTAGGTTTTTGCACAATTCTGCATGCAGTACTTCTAATGGGTGTTTTTCCCATTTTGGGAAATCTTGGTTAGTTAATGGACCCCACACTTCACTGCCATATAATATTATTGGATTTATTACGGAATTTAGAATTTTGAGCCAGGTCCTAATTGGGATGTCAATTGGAATTTTCCTTTTGATGGCATAAAAAGCCCTTCTTCCCTTCTCCTTCAATTCATTCACAGCCATATTGAAGTTTCCATTATGATTTATTTTCAATCCCAAATATGGGTAGCTTTTTGTGTTTTCTAATATGTGTGTGCCTAATTTAAATGTATTATGTGAACTCTGAGACTCGTGTCTCCTTGAAAGATCATGACTTTAGTCTTCTTCATGTTTACGTTCAGAGACCATGTCTGACAGAACTGGTGGAGGATGTCTAGGTTCTGTTGTAGACCCTCTTCCCGCTTCTCTCTCTCTCGCTTCTCTCTCTTGCTTCTCTCTCTCTTGCTTCTCTCTCTTGCTTCTCTCTCTCGCTTCTCTCTCTTGCTTCTCTCTCTCTTGCTTCTCTCTCTTGCTTCTCTCTCTCTCTTCTCTCTCTCTTCTCTCTCTCTCGCTTCTCTCTCTCTCACTTCTGTCTCTTGTTTCTCTCTCTTGCTTCTCTCTCTCGCTTCTCTCTTGCTTCTCTCTCTCTTGCTTCTCTCTCTCTTGCTTCTCTATCTTGCTTCTCTCTCTCTTGCTTCTCTCTCTCTTCTCTCTCTCTTGCTTCTCTCTCTCTCACTTCTCTCTCTCTTCTCTCTATCTTGCTTCTCTCTCTCTCGCTTCTCTCTCTTGCTTCTCTCTCTCTTGCTTCTCTCTCTCTCTCTCTCGCTTCTCTCTCTCTCTCGCTTCTCTCTCTCTTGCTTCTCTCTCTTGCTTCTCTCTCTCTCGCTTCTCTCTCTTGCTTCTCTCTCTCTTGCTTATTTCTCTCTCGCTTCTCTCTCTCTCGCTTCTCTCTCTTGATTCTCTCTCTTGCTTCTCTCTCTCTCTTCTCTCTCTCTTCTCTCTCTCTCGCTTCTCTCTCTCTCACTTCTGTCTCTTGTTTCTCTCTCTTGCTTCTCTCTCTCGCTTCTCTCTTGCTTCTCTCTCTCTTGCTTCTCTCTCTCTTGCTTCTCTATCTTGCTTCTCTCTCTCTTGCTTCTCTCTCTCTTCTCTCTCTCTTGCTTCTCTCTCTCTCACTTCTCTCTCTCTTCTCTCTATCTTGCTTCTCTCTCTCTCGCTTCTCTCTCTTGCTTCTCTCTCTCTTGCTTCTCTCTCTCTCTCTCTCGCTTCTCTCTCTCTCTCGCTTCTCTCTCTCTTGCTTCTCTCTCTTGCTTCTCTCTCTCTCGCTTCTCTCTCTTGCTTCTCTCTCTCTTGCTTATTTCTCTCTCGCTTCTCTCTCTCTCGCTTCTCTCTCTTGATTCTCTCTCTTGCTTATCTCTCTCGCTTCTCTCTCTTGCTTCTCTCTCTCTCGCTTCTCTCTCTTGCTTCTCTCTCGCTTGCTTCTCTCTCTTGCTTCTCTCTCTCGCTTCTCTCTTTTGCTTCTCTCTCTCTTGCTTCTCTCTCTTGCTTCTCTCTCTCTCTCACTTCTCTCTCTTGCTTCTCTCTCTCTCACTTCTCTCTCTCTTGCTTCTCTCTCTCTTGCTTCTCTCTCTTGCTTCTCTCTCTCTTGCTTCTCTCTCTCACTTCTCTCTCTTGCTTCTCTCTCTCGCTTCTCTCTCTTGCTTCTCTCTCTTGCTTCTCTCTCTTGCTTCTCTCTCTCTTCTCTCTCTCTTGCTTCTCTCTCTCTCACTTCTCTCTCTTGCTTCTCTCTCTTGCTTCTCTCTCTCTTGCTTCTCTCTTCTCTCTCTCTCGCTTCTCTCTCTCTCACTTCTCTCTCTTGTTTCTCTCTCTCTTGCTTCTCTCTCTCGCTTCTCTCTCTTGCTCTCTCTTTCTTGCTTCTCTCTCTTGCTTCTCTCTTTCTTGCTTCTCTCTCTCTTCTCTCTCTCTTGCTTCTCTCTCTCTCACTTCTCTCTCTCTTCTCTCTATCTTGCTTCTCTCTCTTGCTTCTCTCTCTCTTGCTTCTCTCTCTTGCTGCTCTCTCTCGCTTCTCTCTCTCTCGCTTCTCTCTCTCTTGCTTCTCTCTTTCTTGCTTCTCTCTCTTGCTTCTCTCTCTTGCTTCTCTCTCTCTCGCTTCTCTCTCTTGCTTCTCTCTCTTGCTTCTCTCTCTTGCTTCTCTCTCTTGCTTCTCTCTCTCTCTCGCTTCTCTCTCTTGCTTCTCTCGCTTGCTTCTCTCTCTCTTGCTTCTCTCTCTTGCTTCTCTCTCTTGCTTCTCTCTCTCTTGCTTCTCTCTCTTGCTTCTCTCTCTCTTGCTTCTCTCTCTTGCTTATCTCTCTTGCTTCTCTCTCTCTCTTGCTTCTCTCTCTCGCTTCTCTCTCTTTCTTCTCTCTCTTGCTTCTCTCTCTTTCGCTTCTCTCTCTCTCCCAACCAGAGTGCAAATGTAAGAGTAAAGTGCAATAATAATATACAATGTACACGTGTATATTATGTAAACTTGGCATGCAATGTATAAATTAGTACTACTGATTGTATCAGATGTATGTACATAGTTGTAATATTAATATATAATAATTTTCAGTTATATTTAAGTTATTTAAAAATCTAAATATATGTAGGTGAGACAGAGAGAGAGAGGTGGAGAGAAAGACAGAGAGAGATGGATAGAGACAGAGAGAGAGAGACAGGTGGAGAGAAAGACAGAGAGAGATGGAGAGAGACAGAGAGAATTTGTCTTTGCTGAATTGTGTGGCTGATTGCTGAAAGTCTTTGATGTCTGTATGTCACACACACACACACACACACACACACACACACACACATACACACACACATACACACACACACACAGATCATCAGAATCATACGAAATAAATGCATATATGAAAACGCAGATACATGCACACAAACACACACACACATACACGCACACGCGCACACACACACACACACACACACACACACACTTGCAGATTTGCTATCATACTGCCTGTCACGCTTCACAAACACACCATACTGTCAAACTTTGTTATCACAGTCTATCTCTCTCTCTCTCTCTCTCTCTCTCTCTCTCTCTCTCTCTCTCTCTCTCTCTCTCTCTCTCTCTCTCTCTCTCTCTCTCTCTCTCTCTCTCTCTCTCTCTCTATCTCTCTCTCTCTCTCTCTCTCTCTCTCTCTCTCTCTCTCTCTCTCTCTCTCTCTTTCTTTATCTCTCTACCACACTGTTAAACATGGCTCATAATATCACTCTAGTGCACACGCACACACATGCATGCATTGCACACGTGCGCGCAGTCACGCATGCACACACACATGCATGAATACACCATCACACTGTCAATTCTCATCATAACAACTCAATTGCATACTTGAATGAATTAATTCAGATGCACACACGCACGCACGCACGCACGCACGCACGCACGCACGCACGCACACACACACACACACACACACACACACACACACACACACACACACACACACACACACACACACACACACACACACACACACACATACACAGTCATGTGCTTTAATCAGAAATCAAAACACACAGTCCATAGGGGAAACAGCTACAGTAGACACACACATATACACACACATGCACATGCACACACTACATATGTTTCAGAGGCTGTTCGCGGTTGCATCAGTTTACAACTGCAAGAAGGAAAAACAAATAATAAGCAATTATTGCATTGTTAATTCTTATATGATTATTACTGTATATTGTATATTATTCTAAAATAGCAAAGTCTCACAGAATATTTTACTGAAACAACTATTATATTAATGATAATATTAATATATATTTTAGGGATTTTATTCCTATTTTAGATACAACATACAACACATATAACATGTGATATGCAGTCATGGTAGTTTGTTATTTCAGAGCATAGCATCTAACCATTATGTTAATATTTACTCCCATGCAGCAGCCCAGTGCAATATGGGTAGTTTGTTATTTCAGAGCATAGCATCTAGCCATTATATTAATATTTGCTTTCATGCAGCCCAGTGCATTATGGTAGTTTGTTATTTCACAGCATAGCATCTAACCATGATGTTATTGAGTCACTTCAGAAACAAGGTGATTCCCAACAGAAACACATCCACTGCTCACTGTATGAACCTCAGAGCAATGTCACCAGACTGACCACAACTAATAAGTTACACCAGAGTGAGAGAGAACAAGTTATTCAGACACGCCCCCCTTATGACAGACACCTAGATCATGAACAGGTATGTGTTCCTTATGCTTTCAGCAAATACATTGATCATAAACAAGTATGTGCTCCTTATGCTTTCAGCAAATACATTGATCATAAACAAATATGTGCTCCTTATGCTTTCAGCAAATACATTGATCATAAACAAGTATGTGCTCCTTATGCTTTAAACAAATACATTGATTGTTGCATACACACACACACACACACACACACACACACACACACACACACACACACACACACACACACACACACACACACACACACACACACACACACACCTCTTTACATATTACAGTATGGCGTTTAGTTTGTATTCTTCAGAGACACACTGACATTTAAAACTGTCCTCTTGGCGGATCTGTCTGTCTGTCTGTCTGTCTGTCTGTCTGTCTGTCTGTCTGTCTGTCTGTCTGTCTGTCTGTCTGTCTGTCTGTCTGTCTGTCTGTCTGTCTGTCTGTCTGTCTGTCTGTCTGTCTGTCTGTCTGTCTGTCTGAATTGAATTGAATTGAATTGAAACCTTTATTTACCCCCGAGGGAGATTCAGATGTCCTTTACAGCATAACAGCATAACAGCAATTAAAAACAGCACTTTAAAAAACTGTTAATACATACACTTATTAGTATGTGTTAAAAACAAGATGGACAAGTACACAGGGATAAAATAGGACAAAAAATAGAGCTAAAAGTGGTGACAAATAAACAGAAACAAGTCCAATCATGATCTTAAATAGTTAAATTAATTTGTTACAGTTCACACCCCAGCTCCTCCAGTACATGGCAGTTGGCCGTCCTGGCCCTGCCTGGTTGTGGAGCCTGATTGCCGGTGGGACTGCCCAAAGTGCTTTGTGGTATGTCGGGGGGGCTAAACGTGGATAGATGCTATGCTCTGAAATAACAAACTACCCATGGCTAAACGTGGAGTCTGTCTGTCTGTATGTTTGTCTGTCTGTCTGTCTGTCAGTCTGTCTGTCTGTCTGTCTGTCTGTCTGTCTGTCTGACTGTCTGTCTGTCTGTCTGTCTGTCTGTCTGTCTGTCTGTCTGTCTGTCTGTCTGTCTGTCTGTCTGTCTGTCTGTCTGTCTGTCTGTCTGTCTGTCTGTCTGTCTGTCTG
>NC_140165.1:66644768-66704768 GCF_963971535.1 Notolepis coatsorum
AAGCCACAGACCCCCTGGACTGAGAAAACCAGCCCAAAGGAGGGGGCCATGGCCCCCCCTGGGGCCACAGACCAGACCCCAAAGAGGAAGACAGGGGCAGACAGCCCCCGGAAGACAGCCAATGGGAACAGAACTCCATATATAGAATCAAGAAACCTAATTGGACCAACATAATATTAGAATGTGCGATGATTGGTTGATACCAGAGTATAAATGAGAACGTATTGTTAGAGAGAGGCCAGGCCAGACAGATACCCGAAACCCCAGGGGTTCTGGCCTCCACCTCTCCACAGACTGTACTGTTTTGCCATGACGTAAGTAAACTGTATGGAATCACTGTTTGTTGTGATATAGTGTAAAATGTAACTTAGACCAGGCAATAAAATATGAGTTTGAATTAGAACTCTGTTGTCTGACTGCACCAATTATTCCTCTCTGGCTAGGCCAGAGGGGGACCTGTTTCTATCATTCTCCTTCTTCCATCCGGTTAGCAAAACCTGTATGTACTGTGATTAATCTAATGTATTGACTTAGAATATCACAGACACACATCATTTATAAACACAATCACAGACACACATAATTTATACACACAATCACAGACACACATCATTTATACACACAATCACAGACACACATCGTTTATACACACAATCACAGACACACATAGTTTATACAGACAATCACAGACACACATCGTTTATACACACAGTCACAGACACACATCGTTTATACACACAGTCACAGACACACATTGTTTATACACACAATCACAGACACACATTGTTTATACACACAATCACAGACAGACATAACTTATACACTCACACAAACACACAAACACATCATTTATACACACACAAACACAGACATACCTTATACACACACACACACACACACATACACAGACAGGCATACCTTATACACACACAGTAAACACACACACAGTCGACACAGATAACTTATACACACACAGACACATCATTTATACACGCACACACACAAACACAGACATAATACTGCTGCTTCTAGTTATAACCTACCAGGACTAGTTATAACCTACCAGGACTAGTTATAACCTACCAGGACTGCTGCTTCTAGTTATAACCTACTTGTCAGATTTGTAACCTATTGAGCTTGTTACCGTTCATATCACGACAGATCACTTCAACATGCCTTCATCATCTCGTAAGAAGCCACGTGGATTACTGGCAGACAATCCTGTTGTATAATAGGGGAGAATGAATGTACTGTACACACCCACACACAGACATGACTTATACACACATAAACACACATCATACACACACACACACACACACACACACACACACACACACACACACACACACACACACACACACACACACACACACACACACACACACACACACACACACACACACACACACACACACACACACACACACACACACACACACACACACACACACACAGACACACATCCACATGACTTGTTATACACATAAACACACACATCATTTATACACACACCCACACATGACTTATACACACATAAACACACAGCTCATTTATACACACAATCACAGACATGCTTTATACACATATAAACACACACCTCATTCATACACACAATCACAGACAGACATAACTTATACACACAATCACAGACGCACATCGTTTATACACACAGTCACAGACACACATCGTTTATACACACAATCACAGACACACATCGTTTATACACACAATCACAGACACACATCGTTTATACACACAGTCACAGACACACATTGTTTATACACACAATCACAGACACACATCGTTTATACACACAATCACAGACACACATCGTTTATACACACAATCACAGACACACATCGTTTATACACACAATCACAGACACACATAATTTATACACACAATCACAGACACACATAGTTTATACACACAATCACAGACACACATCGTTTATACACACAATCACAGACAGACATCGTTTATACACACAATTACAGACACACATCGTTTATACACACAATCACAGACACACATCGTTTGTACACACAATCACAGACACATCGTTTATACACACAATCACAGACAGACATTGTTTATACACACAATCACAGACACACATCATTTATACACACAATCACAGACAGACATAACTTATACAAATGTGGTAACATTGACTGTGTATTTCATAATCCATATGTCTGTAAATAGAAAATATATGCAAAAAGCCAGGTGTACCTTTTCAACAGCAGAGTGGTTTTGCAGTGCTAAATGAGGAACAGTCATTGCAACCCCCACTTGGACAACTGGTTAACTGTGTGACTGAGGAATGTATGTAAATGTAGGTGATCACACCCCACTAGGGGCCAAGAGGACAGCTGGTCTGAACGAGGGCAGACCAGCACAAACAAGATCATATTAATTAAACTGACTTATTAGATAAAAGGATTTAAATGTAATTTAGAATGTCACCTGATTATGCAATTTGGTATTAAAATATAGACAACTCCACATTGGGTTAATGCTGAATATATATGTAACTCATTACTTCAAAACTAAAGGTTCTAGTGTTCAAAACTGTTAAACTCTTCAAGAAGCCACAGACCCCCTGGACTGAGAAAACCAGCCCAAAGGAGGGGGCCATGGCCCCCCCTGGGGCCACAGACCAGACCCCAAAGAGGAAGACAGGGGCAGACAGCCCCCGGAAGACAGCCAATGGGAACAGAACTCCATATATAGAATCAAGAAACCTAATTGGACCAACATAATATTAGAATGTGCGATGATTGGTTGATACCAGAGTATAAATGAGAACGTATTGTTAGAGAGAGGCCAGGCCAGACAGATACCCGAAACCCCAGGGGTTCTGGCCTCCACCTCTCCACAGACTGTACTGTTTTGCCATGACGTAAGTAAACTGTATGGAATCACTGTTTGTTGTGATATAGTGTAAAATGTAACTTAGACCAGGCAATAAAATATGAGTTTGAATTAGAACTCTGTTGTCTGACTGCACCAATTATTCCTCTCTGGCTAGGCCAGAGGGGGACCTGTTTCTATCATTCTCCTTCTTCCATCCGGTTAGCAAAACCTGTATGTACTGTGATTAATCTAATGTATTGACTTAGAATATCACAGACACACATCATTTATAAACACAATCACAGACACACATAATTTATACACACAATCACAGACACACATCATTTATACACACAATCACAGACACACATCGTTTATACACACAATCACAGACACACATAGTTTATACAGACAATCACAGACACACATCGTTTATACACACAGTCACAGACACACATCGTTTATACACACAGTCACAGACACACATTGTTTATACACACAATCACAGACACACATTGTTTATACACACAATCACAGACAGACATAACTTATACACTCACACAAACACACAAACACATCATTTATACACACACAAACACAGACATACCTTATACACACACACACACACACACATACACAGACAGGCATACCTTATACACACACAGTAAACACACACACAGTCGACACAGATAACTTATACACACACAGACACATCATTTATACACGCACACACACAAACACAGACATAATTTATACACTCACACAAACACACATAACGTATACACACACACACACACACGTGTGTGCGTGCATGCATGCATGCGTGCGTGTGTGTGTGTGCGTGCATGCGTGTGTGTGTGTGCGTGTGTGCGTGCGTGCGTGTGTGTGTGTGTGTGTGTGTGTGTGTGTGTGTGTGTGTGTGTGTATGTGAGGGCAACCATCAACATCTGTGGAACAGAGCATGCACTCCCACCTACCAGCCCGTGGTCGTCTCATGTCGGCGCAGCAGCAACGTCAGCAGTGGACTGAGCTGAAACTACAAGGGAAGCTGGCCCGTCTGCCTGCTGCTGATCGTCACTACATTTACATTTAGTCATTTAGCTGATGCTTTTATCCAAAGCGACTTACAAGTTCTGTATGACAAGCCATCAGGAAGGGCACAACTCTATCAGCTGAGTAACAATGTTCATCAAAGTGTTGCGTGTTACAGTGCAGGTTAGTTTATTAGGACAAGTGCATGACAGTAAGGTTAGTTAGGGTTAGAGTTTATTTGTATTTGTTTTAAAATTTCATTTCAGATAATGATTGAAGAAGTGCGTCTTTAGTCGACGGCGAAAGATTGGACGGGTTTCGGCTGTCCTAACTGGGGTGGGCAGTTCGTTCCACCATTGTGGGGCAAGGACTGAGAATAGGCGACTTCTCTTTGATGACCCTCCCGGAGCTTGGATAGGACTAGGTCTGAGGCGGTCAGAAGATGCAGAGCGTAGGGGTCTTAAGGGTGTGTAGTTAGAGACCATTGACCGGAGGTAGGCGGGAGCCGTTCCCTTTCCCGCATGATATGCAGCAGGTCGAGGGCCTTGAAGCGGATTTGTGCAGCAATGGGGAGCCAGTGCAGGTCCTTGAGAAGTGGGGTGACCTGGGCTGACTCACATGCAGTGTTTAAGAGTATAACTCTCAGTGTTTAAGAGTGTAACTCTCCATGAGAGTATTATCATTTTCACTCTAAAAGCTAGACTGCAGGTTTTTACCAACTAAGCTGAATCTTTCCATCTGGCTTCCTGACAGGCATAGCTCTCACTGTATATACACACCATGGCCATGTGCAGATCACTGAAACCATGTCGCACATCCTAAATGGTTGCCATGCTTACAAAGGGCTTTACATTTGTAGGCACGACAGAATTGTGGACTTGATATCGAAAGATATCAGATCTACCTTTGGGTCCTCTACATCTACATCACTGTACAAGCACTGTACTGTTGAGCCCAGCGTGTTTGGCCTGTGGATAATGATTCAGAGGTGTTCTGTAACATCTCAGCCAACACCCCTGACGCTGTGGTGGTTAATGAGTAGTAGAGAGGTGTTTATTCTAGAAGTTGGCTGTACCTTCGACCACAGCCTGGAGGAAGCCTTTTTAACCAAGTTGCTGAAATATCAGCAGCTTTTAGTTAACATTTTTGGCAGCCTGGGTCATGTTCACAAGCTGGTGGTTAGGGGCCTTCAGACGGCCCACATCTCCAAGAGAAAGGCAAAACAGTTAGCAAGGTATTGCTCTGTATCTGCTATTGGTAGCCGCTCTATTGGGAGATGGCGTTGCTTTTTGCTTTTTGTTCTTCATGTCTGGTCATTTTTAGCATGGTGTTATTCACTGTCAACGATGCAAAGAAACATCATAATTTATATTCTCCTTTGTTTCATCACAATTTACTCAAGCCTAGTAACAGACACAATACATCCATAGATGTGTGTGGGAATACATCCATAGATGTCCCTAGATACCAAGAACATGCAAATGGACCTTGTAGAAGTGGAGCAATCCTCCATTTACTTAGGTATGTATTTTTAGGTGGATTTTCAGAAAATAGGGCTAGGGCTTACTGTAACAGGTTAATGTACTTTGTATTCATGTGGACATAAATAAAGCATCTAAAATGTGTGTGTGTGTGTCTGTGTGTGTGTGTTTGTGTTTGTGTGTGTGTGTGTGTGTGTGTGTGTGTGTGTGTGTGTGTGTGTATGTGTGTGTCTGTATGTGTGTGTCTGTGTGTGTGCTTGTGTGTGTGTTTGTGTGTGTGTGTGTGTGTGTTTGCGTGTGTGTGTGTATGTGTGTGTATGTGTGTGTATGTGTGTGTCACACTGCATGTGTGTGTGTATGTGTGTGTCTGTGTGTGTGTGTGTCTGTGTGTGTGTGTGTCTGTGTGTGTGTGTGTTTGTGTAGCGTAACCTAAACCTCATCTCCCACCAAGCGGAGGATGCAGGCAGATGCCTAGAGAGACATAGACAGGAGAAAGAGAGAGAGACCTAGACAGGAGAAAGAGAGAGAGACCTAGACAGGAGAAAGAGAGAGAGAGACCTAGACAGGAGAAAGAGAGAGAGACCTAGACAGGAGAAAGAGAGAGAGAGACCTAGGCAGGAGAAAGAGAGAGAGACCTAGTCAGGGGAAAGAGAGAGAGACCTAGACAGGGGAAAGAGAGAGAGACCTAGACAGGGGAAAGAGAGAGAGATACCTAGACAGGGGAAAGAGAGAGAGATCTAGACACGGGAAAGAGAGAGAGATCTAGACAGGGGAAATAGAGAGAGATCTAGACTGGGGAAAGAGAGAGAGACATAGGCAGGGGAAAGAGAGAGAGATCTAGACAGGGGAATGAGAGAGAGACCTAGACAGGGGAAAGAGAGAGAGAGACATAGGCAGGGGAAAGAGAGAGAGATCTAGACAGGGGAAAGAGAGAGAGACATAGGCATGGGAAAGAGAGAGAGACATAGGCAGGGGACAGGACAAAGAGAGAGACCTGTAGGGAGGAGAATCAGGGTCCCAGTGACAGATCTATCCTGCATCTCACTCTCTTGATGTAAAATCATTATTGTATGTCATAGAGCTCCATTAATCTCGGTTAAATTTTTTATACATTATATATATTTTTATATTTAAATTTTTTTATATAATATAATATTTATAACATTCTTTCTATAATTAGTTAATTGGAATGAAGCGTTGTTTTGACAACCCTCTTAATGATGTCTAAATCAAATCAAATCAAATGTATTTGTAAGGCCCGACAACACACGTTAATGTCCCCATGGGCCTGGACATCTCTTCTTTAAACAAGTCAAGGAGAAGCATCACAATAAATCAAGAACAAAACAAAAAACACCATGAAATCCAAAATAAAATGTTGTAAAATAAATAAATGCAACACCCCCAGACATACCCCCGCGAAGGTAAGAAAAACCTAGCAATAGGAAAAAAGCACCACAGGCAAACTGGAGGAGAGAAACCTTAGAAGGGTCGTTCAAGGGGGGATCTCCCTTCTTAGATGTCGATGATAGTAGTGTTGCTATAAAACAGCAGAAACAGTTGTTATGTACATATACGTGTAATGAAACACAAAAGTACATGCAATAGCAACTGGGGTTCATACGAACATCTTAGGTGTTTTACAGCCTCAGTGCACTCTGCTCTGTCTCTGCTGACTCACTGCTGTGAGAGGATGGTGTAGGTGTAGTTCTAGTTCATTGCTGGATTAAGTACTTCTATTCTATTCACATAAATATGCTTACTACATGTATCTATTCTATTCACATAAATATGCTTACTACATGTATCTATTCTATTCACATATATGCTTACTATATGTATCTATTCTATTCACATATATGCTTACTACATGTATCTATTCTATTCACATATATGCTTACTACATGTATCTATTATTCTATTCACATAAATATGCTTACTACATGTATCTATTCTATTCATATATATGCTTACTACATGTATCTATTCTATTCACATATATGCTTACTACATGTATCTATTGCTATGTCCGCCCATCACAAACATGCAAACTGTCTAACGCCTGTCCCCGTCTCCCCGTCTCCCTGTGAGTAGATGTCTCGTGGTTATGACTGGAGTGGTGGACGTCCCGTGATGATGGCCGGGAGGATGCGATCCTCTCTACGTCCCCATACCTCAAATGGATCCGTCATCAGCTCTATTTTCAATCTTTCAAAATGTTCTTATGTACCCCAGTTGCTATTACATGTACTTATTTGTGTTTCATTACACGTATATGTACATGCTTACCAACTGTTTCTGCTGTTTTATACTGTAGCAACACTACTATCACCGACATCTAAGAAGGGAGATCCCCCCTTAAATGACCCTTCTAAGGTTTCTCCCCTCCACATTGCCTGTGGTGCTTTTTTCCTATTGCTAGGTTTTTAGTGAGTTTTACCTTACCTTCACGTGGGGTATGTCTGGGAGTGTTGCATTTATTTATTTTACATTTTATTTTGGATTTCATGGTGTTTTTGTTTTGTTCTTGATTTATTGTGATGTTTCTTCTTGACTTGTTTAAAGAAGACGTGTCCGGCCCATGGGGACATTAACGTGTGTTGTCGGGCCTTACAAATACATTTGATTTGATTTGATTAGGTGGTGTAGAGAGGATGGTGTAGGTGGTGTAGAGAGGATGGTGTAGGTGGTGTAGAGAGGATGGTGTAGGTGGTGTAGAGAGGATGGTGTAGGTGGTGTAGAGAGGATGCTGTAGGTGGTGTAGAGAGGATGGTGTGTAGGTGGTGTAGAGAGGATGGTGTAGGTGGTGTAGAGAGGATGGTGTAGGTGGTGTAGAGAGGATGGTGTAGGTGGTGTAGAGAGGATGGTGTAGGTGGTGTAGAGATGATGGTGTAGGTGGTGTAGAGAGGATGGTGTAGGTGGTGTAGATAGGATGGTGTAGGTGGTGCAGATGTGTCAGTCCCTGCCTTCATATTGATGTTCATGCTGTTTCCATCCTCATTGCTCTGCAGAAATAATTCACCCAACGCAGTTCCACGACCATCACCATAAGTAGCCTTTATCTACAATGCATAGCAAAAGCCTTTTACCTAAACCAGTTTGATACGCAGAATTATTTGGATGTTGACGTCTATCATGGCTTAGCTACTGAATGTGGCACCGTGCCCTAATCATGTTGTTATACATAAGGTCATGCATTTGCTGCATATTTATTTTTAGCTCTGCTATAGCGTGAGAACGCTGACAGCCAGGATGCTATCCTTATGACTGTTTTCACATTAACATTACCCTGTTTTATATACAGCTCTAGGACAGGACAATGTAACATAATGGGAGCATGCCTATGTTCCCACAGCCTTATGGTCCCACAGCCCAATGGTCGCACAGCCCTATGTTCCCACATTTCTAAGATATTCTTTTCACTCAAAATTAGGCCCTATGTTCCCACAGCCCCATGTTCCCACAGCCCAATGTTCCCACATAGGGCTGACCCCAGCGTAACACAGATAATCCAGCATAAACTGGAGGAGCCATTTTGTTATTATAGGGCCATGCAGCTTTAAGCCGATTCCTTATAAGGTAGCATGTAGTTTAGAGACAGGAGGTAAGATCAGTATATTTAGTTGGTTAAGAATAGTAATGATATGTAAATTAGGGAAGCTAAACAGAACTCTGAATGGACAGAAAGAATAGGGTGGTATATTGATTAAACCAATCAGTAAGTAAATAGGAAGGGATTTCAGTTTACTATAAGACTGCTGCTTAGAGTGAGAATGTCCTTCTGTCATTAAGAAACTGTAATGATCTGACATTCTGTGTGTGAGAAAAGGAGGCTGGAGAAAACATGACTTAACTTCTGTGAGTTGAACCTATTCTTGTAATAAAGTTGATTTGGAACTTAGAAGACCAAGTATCATCTTTCCTACAGAGCCTCCTTATCATCGATCAGACGAGAGACATCACTTTCTACATAGCATTGTACTGCTAATGATAGCATGGTAGCTCCAGTGCATAGCCAGGATACAGCATGCTAGTCTCGCTAACTAGCTAACATTACTGTGACCACTCTGACGCTGCATTGTATCAAATGGAACATTAAATAACAACTCACCTTAGCGTTGTACAGCAAACACAACGTCCACTGCTCTTAATAAATCCAACAGGAGGATCACATTACAATAATAGAGCTACCGTGACCACTCGGTTCTGATGCTGTGTTGTATCATTAGACAATGAGTAAATAAGACAAAAACACAGATGCAATTTTTTTTTCAATTAATCACATACTCGTACATAGTCATAGTCTCATGTTTTTAAACTGTGTGGTTGAAATGCCAACGCTTTAAAGTATAGGAATACGTGGCGGTGTTTGCAGGGCTAAAACTATATTATATATTATAGCTATGGATATAATACTATGGCCCATTTTACATCGAGTATCTATCGTTCAATATGTGAAAAATAAAGAATTTTTTCATCCATACATTCCCGTTTTATACCGTGGTGAATATAAGTATAGTTTTAGATCGGTCTAGGGTAATTCTGAAAAGGCTGCGTAATAGGCTGCGTAATATTCTACTAAAAACGTTGTCGTTTCTTGCCTGGAATAGCTACTATTCTCAAATCAAATCTAGATTATAGGTATTATGTTTCATCATGAATGCATGAAAGAGGGGGGGGGGGTTCGTTTTTTTATGCTTTGATCGTCACCAACGGAACACGTTACACAGTACATTACACACATACGCTCTGATCGCAATGAAGGAATAATTGGATCAACGCAAGATTGATACCATATAGCCCTTACCTTGACTAGGATGTACCCCAAAAAGAATATTCCAATTATCTGATTGCCATTCCAAGTATTGATGTAGATCGTGTCGCCAACATAATCCACCAAAGAACATGAATCGGGAGTGTTTGATTCTTATAAATCCATGCGTTATAACCGCTCGTCATGCCCGACAAGGAAAAGTCCACCCGGACCTATATAATCAGAGTATACAGAGTTTCAAAGGATGTGCAATACCGGCCGCAACCTACCAGGCGGCGGTATTGGTCTTTTGCGATCTCAGACCCATTCCCAATGATAACACCAGGCTCCCTGGATGGATAATGAATGGAAATATCGAATAAAAGAAATAACGATCAAATAGCGAGTATACTCGTTGTTAGCGTTCAACGATTGGCGGCCAATAACGAGTTTAATCGTTGTTGGCAGAGAAAGAGTTAAGCATCAGCCAGTCATTTGAGCAGGTCAGATAGGGTCCGTAGTTCCAATCTAGCATCATTGTGATATCAGGTGGATTGTAACAGATATAAGGTGGCAATTTCCCAGCAATGGCCTTAAAGGTAAACAGATACCAATGTTTATTTCATCGCTCTACCAAACAAGACCAGCCCACTTTATTATACAGGATGCAGTGATGAGCATCATATCTATCACTAGTAGTAATACATCCAAGAACGATACACCGTGTCTAGAGGGTTCAGAGTGGGAGGAACAGCACTTCTATTTGATTTGATTTGATTTGAAATCTTTATTTCGAACATGTAAATAAATACAAACAATATCAAATCAAAACAAATCATTGATCTCAAGAAATTTTATGAAAAAAATTTATAATAATAAACAAAAGCAAAACATAACTCAATTTACATGTTCGAAAAGGAGTAGGAAGAAGTATACACTTATTTAACCCTACCCCTTTTCCACTACTCAAATGTGTGTACTAATTGAAACCTTACAAAACAAATATATATATATATATGCAAAACAAAAAACAAAAACTATATGTAAAACATGAAAGCAATAAAATAAAAATGTAAACACCCGTGAATGTCAAATCCCTTCCTCATCCCTGTACCTCGTGAACATCATTTCTATAAATCACATCTCCATAATCCAGGATCTTTCTGCAAATCATTGGGAAGCTGGTTCTGGGCCCCGTTCCCCGTACCTGGCTAACTGAGTTAGCCGGATAATTTTCAGCATAGCTTGACTTAAGCCAGACATTTCCATTCCCCGACGTCGGATTTTCTAAATCGCCATGGTAACAGATCAGAAAGTTTGAACCTGGTCGAGGGCAGGGTTAAGTTCAGTTAGCTGGATGAACCATGGCCACGCCCCCGCAAAGAAATGCCAGCTTGCTTCCTGAAATATTTCTCACAGTCTAGATCCCATTATGCCATTCTGAATTATGTTTTTGTGCTTCGTTTGAAATGTAAAATAATAGGTCTACCTAAAATGCTGATAATAAATCATATTCAGCCTATGAATTTACTTTGTCCTATATAATGCACGTCATATTTATACGGATACGGCGCTCGCGACACACACAGTTATTTTAATAACGGACTAAACGGATCATTGCAAATGTGAATCCTGCAGCCGGTATATTTTAATGAATGAAACCTATCGGGTGTTTGGCTCTGATTAGTTTAATATTCTTCGCTGTGTATTTGCTTAACGGAGCACCCGGATGCGTTTCATTCAAGCTGAAGCGTCTATGCGCGGATTGTGGATATGAATTATGAGGAATCTGAATCTGTGGAGTATTTAATTGTATCACTGTCACTGTCACTGTCACTAATACCTAAGCACATACAGTACAGATATCCTCATAATATAATTCGTATCAATTAGATATACCATTTGGGCTTGTTTTTATCCTTATTCTGAAAGAGTTGAACTAATTATTTTCGCTAGCAAGATCTCATTTGATTATTCATTCCATAAGCCTACTGCCAGCAGGCACGTTTAAAGAAATATAATCTGATTGATTGGGGTAATGAGGGACTTCAAATTAGCCTATAGATTATGCATTTAACTTGTCGGCGAGGCTATTGAGCCGTACTGCATTGTACCCATTCTGCAATCTGTTAATAAAGTTTTAAATCAATCAATCAATGCCGTTAGAAGATCAGGATTTCTGCGATCGACACCTGCTGTCTTTTCAGCTGAGGCGGCCGCGCGCAATTATCCTGAGTCTCAAGTCTGGTTCAAATGAACGAGACTGAATCCACCTTCGAGGAACAGGAACATCCCGGATTCAAACATCGGGTTAATTGAATCTGGATAATGGGACTTTTGATCGACTTAGTTGAACCAGGTACGGGGAATAGGGCCCTGGTCCTGTACAAGAAGACAATAAGCCACATGTATTGCCAAGATTGTCTCTATATGGTACTTCAATATAAATGTATGATCAAGCCAGATGCCAAGATATTTGTATTCTGTAACTCTTTGGATGTCAGATTTGCAGTCGATATTTGCAAATCATTGTAAACAACATCTCTAGCCCTAGAGAACATTATGCATTTTGTTTTGCATTAAAAGAAAGTGGCAGCTTCTCAATGGCTAGTTGTACAGAGTCAGTAATACAATAGACCTCTGCATAAAGATGAACTTGACATCCCGTTGACATCCACTCAAAGATGAGACAATATCCGTGTAGTAGAAAAGACTCACGCACATCCAAAGTATAGTCACGGGTGCTAGACTCAAAATAGATCTGTTTTTTTCCACAACATTACAAAATATCCTTGTACTCATAATAATAACAACAATAACAACAATAACAATAATAATAATAATAATAATAATAATAATAATAATAATAATAATAATAATAATAATAATAATAATAATAATAATAATAATAATAATAATAATAATAATAATAATAATAATAATAATGTAAATGGCTGCATTTATATAGTGCTTTTATCCAAAGCGCTTTACAATTTGTTCCTCACATTTGACCCATTCACACATAACTATTTAAATATTATAGCTATATATCCAATACTATGGCCCATTTGACATAGAGTATCTATCATTCAAGATGTGAAAAAGGAATATTTTTTCCATCCATACATTCTCGTTTTATACCGTGGTGAATATGGTATGGTTTTAGAGTGGTCTGTGGTAATTCCTGGGACGCTAGTAATAGCCTGCGATGCATATTATACTTAATCCATTGGCATTTCGTCCCTATACACGCTACAATAAAAAATTCAAATGCATATGATCGGTATATTATGTTCCATCATGCATGCATGAAAGGGGGGGGGTCGTTTCTGATGAATTGATTGTCAATAACGGCATTCATTAGTACAACAGCATACGCTGATCAGGGCAATGGCAATGAAAAAAATGCACAACCAAGCTGAAATTGACGTTAAATTGCTCTTACCTGTGGCCAATGATATTCCAAAAAGAATATTCCAATTATTTGATTGCCATCTGCTAGATCGTATGTCCATTTGGCCCATGCCATAACCCCCCACAGCATAATGAATCCGGCGTCCCGAAAGCGATTCAATGCGATCGGGTGAATATCTTGATCCACGTTACAAGAAAACTCCGCCCGGATGACTTTCAATGACGCACAGCCACATACACAGAGTCAGAAAGGAAGTGCGACATCGGCCGCATACCACCAGGCGGCGGTATCGGACCGTTGCGATCGCAGACACATTGCCACCCAGTACCACAGCCTTCCAGGATGATTTACGAATGGAAATAGCGAATAAAATAAATAACGATCATAATAACGAGTATACTCGTTGTTGGCATCCAACGATTGGCGGGCTATAACGAGTATACTCGTCGGTGGTGGGGAATGAGTTAAGTGTCTTGCTCAAGGACACTTCGACACACTGCCTGGGAGGAGTGGGAATCGAACCGGGAAACTCCGGATTTCCAGACTGCTCTACCTCTACCTCTACCTCTACCACTGTCGCTACCTAATAGTCTATCTATTATCTCCAATATACCTGAAATGATGTTCCCCAAAATAAAATGACATGGTTCAAAAGAATATAATACTACTACTACTACTACAAATAAAAAAAAAGTGCATTATGCATCAAAAACATGTGTGGCGTTAATTGTTAATGAATTATTAACATGTTATTAACGCGTTATTAACACACTAACCTTGACAGCCCTAATTTAAGCCTCAATTTATAAATGATTTTAATAGTATACTTATATAATATGCAGTTGGGAACTTTATTAACCCATTATAGAATATAATATTTAATTGAATTGTCATACATTACATTATTTACAAAAAAACAAACAAAAAAAACAATTCAGTACATAACTTTGCAAAAACAAAAGGTTACAAAAGTTTCATAGTTTTATATACAAAACGTATACACATTTAAAATATTAGGATACTAATAAGGTTTTATATTTATGTATCACCTTATATTTGAATACTTTCTTAAATGTATATATCGAACTACACATTTTTACTTCTTTGTCACAGTTATTCCATAGTTTTATCCTAAAACTTTAACAGATATTCTCAGTCCTTGCCCCACAATGGTGGAATGAACTACCCACCCCAGTTAGGACAGCCGAATCACGTCCAATATTTCGCCGTCGACTAAAGACGCACTTCTTCAACCATTATCTGAAAAAAAAAAATAATAATATCTAACCCTAACTAACCGTAC
Source organism: Notolepis coatsorum (assembly GCF_963971535.1). NCBI lineage: Eukaryota > Metazoa > Chordata > Actinopteri > Aulopiformes > Paralepididae > Notolepis > Notolepis coatsorum. The sequence goes on from NC_140165.1 coordinate 66,659,615, forward strand.
TGTCATGCACTTGTCCTAATAAACTAACCTACACTGTAGCACTCAACACTTTGATGAACATTGTTGCTCAGCTGATAGAGTTGTGCCCTTCCTGATGGCTTGTCGTACAGAACTTGTAAGTCGCTTTGGATAAAAGCGTCAGCTAAATGACTAAATGTAAATGTAAATGTAAGATATACATCTGTTTGTGTTACCGCAAGACACGTCACAGAACTCGCACCAATTACACCAAATATAACTGCGCGATGACCAAGTATCCGTTCGCGAGGAAAGATCTAGAGAGAGACAGAGAGAGAGACATTTTAACATAAGGGGAGAGATAGAGATAGAGAGAGGGAGAGTGAAAGAGATATTATAATCTACTGGGAGACAGAGAGAGATACATTATAACCTACTGGGAGACAAAGAGAGAGAGAGACATTATAATCTACTGGGAGACAAAGAGAGAGAGAGACATTATAACCTACTGGGAGACAAAGAGAGAGAGACATTATAATCTACTGGGAGACAGAGAGAGAGACATTATAACCTACTGGGAGACATAGAGAGAGAGACATTATAACCTACTGGGAGACAGAGAGAGACATTATAATCTACTGGGAGACAGAGAGAGATACATTATAACCCACTGGGAGACAGAGAGAGAGAGACATTATAACCTACTGGGAGACAAAGAGAGAGAGAGACATTATAACCTACTGGGAGACAAAGAGAGAGAGACATTATAATCTACTGGGAGACAGAGAGAGACATTATAACCTACTGGGAGACATAGAGAGAGAGAGACATTATAACCTACTGGGAGACAGAGAGAGAGAGAGACATTATAATCTACTGGGAGACAAAGAGAGAGAGAGAGACATTATAACCTACTGGGAGACAAAGAGAGAGAGACATTATAATCTACTGGGAGACAGAGAGAGAGAGACATTATAACCTACTGGGAGACAAAGAGAGAGAGAGACATTATAATCTACTGGGAGACAGAGAGAGAGAGACATTATAACCTACTCGGAGACAAAGAGAGAGAGAGACATTATAACCTACTGGGAGACATAGAGAGAGAGACATTATAACCTACTGGGAGACAGAGAGAGACATTATAATCTACTGGGAGACAGAGATAGAGACATTATAATCTACTGGGAGACAGAGAGAGAGAGACATTATAATCTACTGGGAGACAAAGAGAGAGACATTATAACCTACTGGGAGACAGAGAGAGATACATTATAATCTACTGGGAGACAGAGAGAGAGACATTATAATCTACTGGGAGACAAAGAGAGAGAGAGAGACATTATAATCTACTGGGAGACAGAGAGAGAGACATTATAATCTATTGGGAGACAGAGAGATAGAGACATTATAATCTACTGGGAGACAAAGAGAGAGACATTATAATCTACTGGGAGACAGAGAGAGAGACATTATAATCTACTGGGAGACAGAGAGAGAGACATTATAATCTACTGGGAGACAAAGAGGGAGACATTATAATCTACTGGGAGACAGAGAGAGAGAGACATTATAATCTACTGGGAGACAGAGAGAGAGACATTATAACCTACTGGGAGACAAAGAGAGAGACATTATAACATAATGGGAGAGAGAGAGACATTATAATCTACTGGGAGACAGAGAGAGAGAGAGAGACATTATAATCTACTGGGAGACAAAGAGAGAGAGAGACATTATAACCTACTGGGAGACAAAGAGAGAGAGACATTATAATCTACTGGGAGACAGAGAGAGAGACATTATAACCTACTGGGAGACATAGAGAGAGAGACATTATAACCTACTGGGAGACAGAGAGAGACATTATAATCTACTGGGAGACAGAGAGAGATACATTATAACCCACTGGGAGACAGAGAGAGAGACATTATAATCTACTGGGAGACAGAGAGAGAGACATTATAACCTACTGGGAGACAAAGAGAGAGACATTATAACATAAGGGGAGAGAGCAAGAGAGAGAGAGACAGAGAAAGAGATTTAACATAAGGGGGGGACAGAGAGAGAGACAATATAACATAAGGGGAGAGAGAGAGAGAGAGAGAGAGAGAGAGAGAGAGAGAGAGAGAGAGAGAGAGAGAGAGAGAGAGAGAGAGAGAGAGAGAGAGAGAGAGAGGAGAGAGAGAGAGAGAGAGAGAGAGAGAGAGAGAGAGAGAGAGAGAGAGAGAGAGAGAGAGACAGAGAGAGAGAGAGAGAGAGACAGAGAGAGACAGAGAGAGACATTTTAACATAAGGGGAGAGAGAGAGAGAGAGAGAGAGAGAGAGAGAGAGAGAGAGAGAGAGAGAGAGAGAGAGAGAGAGAGAGAGAGAGAGAGAGAGAGAGACAGAGACAAAGACAGAGAGAGACAGAGAGAGACAGAGAGAGAGAGAGAGACAGAGAGAGACAGAGAGAGAGACATTTTAACATAAGGGGAGAGAGAGAGAGAGAGAGATTTAGAACAGGACTGTCCTACCAGTGACCAGTGTTTAGAACAGGAATATCCTGCCAGACACCAGTGTTTAGAACAGGAACGTCCTACCAGACACCAGTGTTTAGAACAGGAATGTCCTAACAGACACCAGTGTTTAGAACAGGAATGTCCTACCAGACACCAGTGTTTAAAACAGGAATGTCCTACCAGACACCAGTGTTTAGAACAGGAACGTCCTACCAGACACCAGTGTTTACAACAGGAATGTCCTGCCAGTGACCAGTGTTTACAACAGGACTGTCCTGCCAGTGACCAGTGTTTAGAACAGGACTGTCCTGCCAGTGACCAGTGTTTAGAACAGGAATGTCCTACCAGACACCAGTGCTTAGAACAGCCAAGAACAGCAAATGTAAAAGCGCTCATATAGTTATAGAATCACTATTGTGTTGTATAATTTGGCGATAGAGTGGAGAAATAGACATTGAAAATGAGATTATTACCTTAATACATGGATATATAAAGGTTATAATGACTAAGCCAAGGTAACATTAACACATGGAGAAGTATTTAAGGGATTATGCCGGTCGAGGTGAACATTAACCTAATTTAACGGACGATGTGGTGGTTGAAGATCCGTCTGACATGGAGCTCCATTTCCTCCGCGGAGTTCCATTAAAGTATCTTATTCTGTCAGAGGATGTTACTGTATCTCTCTCACTCTACAGCCACTTAAGAGGACAAACCAGGAGCATTGCTTCATGTGTTCAAGCCGTAGTTCCATTTCACAAAGATACAGTGGATCTGACACTATGTTTATTAAAGCACAATGCCGGTGTCATTTCGTTATTTTTATTATTGTCAACATAGCCAATGAAAAGACCAACACCCACAATGCATTTCTGCTACTTACAAATCTGGTCCACCCGACCAACACCAGGTTGTCCCTCATATACATACAGCCAACACTACAATCTGCGACGCGATGCAAATTCAAAATGGCGGATATTCGCTAAATTATGAAGACATTACATGATCTAAAATCTCCCTAATAACACTTTAGACCATAGGTGTCAAACTCATGGCCCGCGGGCCAAATGCGGCCCGCCACGTCATTTGATGTGGCCCCCCAAGAGCTCTGGTAAAAACATTTTTTTTTTATTTATTTTTTAACATTAATCTTGGGTTAAATAATAGCGGCGTTAAAATAATTGTGGGTTAATGCGTTAATAAAGCTTTGACAGCTTAGTTATTACACATTCTTACACATACATGTGTGTTGAACATCTGAGGTATTGATCAAGTAACAAAGGAAAAAAGCCAAAAGCACTTACTCCTCAGACATTCTTTGACAATTTTACAGCCCAAAATACAAAAAAGATCCAGGCGGAATAGGTAACAAAGGGTTGAAGAAATATTGTCTGAACTGTCAGATGCAAGCTGGCTGTGTGACATAACCGAGCATCTCGCTCAATTGAATAAGAAGCTGTAGGGACGCAAACAAGTCCCACCCAAAACTTGGCCAATATAGTTGTGAACTGAGACAACCCTTATTTTGTTATTTTTGAGTACAGTTACAGTTGTGTGTTCATGCAGACACATAATAGCAATTTCATTACGAATTGAAAATGGGGGACCCTGATGTAAACAAGTCGAAAGTCTTTCTCTGGCCTGCATCCCCTTAACAATTGTGTGTATTGAACTGTACTGTACCCATTCTGCAATCTGTTAATTAAAGTTAATTAAACTATCTTCCATTAGTTGGATGTATGGCCTCTGCAAGGTTGTGTGCAGCCATTTGTTTTTGTAACATCTGCTACATCTGTCCCACGCGTTCTTTGCAGCTCACAGTTGTTAGTTCTGCCCCTCTTGACTGTGACAAAAAGGTTTTGAACAAACTTAATGTCATAGCTTGTATTTGATGATATTCTTCTTTGTTATTTACTTGAATGGTTTGATCATTGATTGATGGAGTAATATGGGGTTCTGATAAACTAAAATTATTTGTTAAAATAACATAAGCTAATATATATTTTTACATCTATGCAAATGCATATGCAATATGTATAACTTGAATAAGTAATAAATACAGAAACAACATGTTTAACAATATGTAAATGAGTAGCTACATTTATGTTACATTACATTAACATTTATATGGTCTTTGGCCCTTTGAGGGCAACCATAATGCTGATGTGGCCCTCTGTGAAAATGAGTTTGACACCCCTGCTTTAGACTATTGGTAAACAAATGTATTGTTGAAAATATACACTATGGCTGTTGTTTTGACAGGATTAAGGTCTTTACTGTTGGCTACATTTGAGAAAAATTAACGCAACATTATGTCATACAGTCTGGAGAGATTGATTTAGGACGTGATGTCATCTGCGGGCTAAAGAGGTTAAGAGACACTATAAAAACACTATAAAAACACTCTATACTTACTTACTTAGGACCATTGCTCCCAATGGAGCATAGGCCATCTATGACTAATCTCCATCCAACACGGCTTTGGGCTGTCCTTTCTGCCTTCCCCCAGCTGGTTCCTTTCTGCCTCCCCCCAGCTGGTTCCTTGTCTCTTGAGCTCCGCCTCAGTGTCCCGCCTCCAGGTGTTCTCACAGCCCAGACACACCAGCCGCGCTCAAAGGCACTCGCAGGTTCCAGATTTCCAGTTCCAGTGTTCTATTGTCCATTTTGCATGTATAACCAGTTATTATCTAATTAATTAGAATTTTAGAATTCATTTTAGAATGCTGATCAGTGTGACTGTAGTCCTGAAAAAGTATAGTAATATGGTTTATTTGTATTGGGAAAGATACAGACACATTAGCTGGTTGAACAACATCTATATGTGTGGTAATAATGCAGATATTGAGTGTATTTCTGTGAAAATGCGCGTGCCTCTGAATCCAATCAAAGCGGAAACGATCGCTTCCAGCCCGCGCGCCCGCCTTCGAGCACGGCTGGTGTGTCTGAGCTGTTAGGCCACCCTCTCTTCCGCTTCCCCTGGGGATTCCAAGTCTGGGCCTGGCGTGTAGTACTGTAGTACTCAAAGTGTGGCTGTTACGGACTGTGTCCTTATGTATATATATATATGGGAGTAATGTATGTAATCTGTTGTGTATATAGGCATGTTTTGTTTGTTGTTGTCTTGTCTCCCTCTTGTGTCTTCATATCCCACTCTCAGGTTCCCAGTTGCAGCAGCAGCTGGTCAATCACCCACTCACCCCGGTGCAGCGGCAGCTGAGACTCGTTCTGCAATCAACATCCACTCCCTTCATATACCCTTTGTGTTTCAGTGTTAGTTAGCTCCCTGGTTCGTTTGGTCTGTGTTGGTGGTAACTATGGCTCTAGTGTGTTGGTGCTTTTGTAGGTAGAGCTCTCTGGTTCATTGATGTGGTAAAGTAGAGCTCTTGGTGTCTTTGTACACACTCTTTGTTACACACTCTCTTTTGTGGCTTTTGGTAATAGAGCTGAGGCTCTTAGGGTACATTTGTGTCAGAGCTGGTAAAAGCTTAATTGGAGCTAATTTTGTGTGAGAGCTAATCAAAGCTCTGTGTGAGCTCATTGTGTGTGAGAGCTAGTCAAAGCTCTGTGTGAGCTCATTGTGTGTGAGAGCTGGTCAAAGCTCTAGTTATTTGGGCCATTGGTCTATATAGTATTGTATCTTTTTGTGTTGTTGTACATTTCTGTACTAATCCTTTGTATATTTGTTTGTCACCCAGCCTATGGTGATTGTTTCCTGTTATTAATCTTTTGTTTCGCACACAGGGACATTGAGGGCAGAAAGATACCCTGGGGTCTACATCTGCATCACGTAGGAGAACTACTGTTAAAGACACCAGCTTAGAGTGAGCACCACCTCCTGTACTTTGGGGCGTCCGCGCCTGTAAAGGGGGGGGGGGGCTTTTGTTTCATTTTGATATTATTTGGTGCTCACTGGTAGGTCCTCTTTGCTCTCTGTGTTGCTGATCTCATTTGTGTAAAATAAATATTGTTATTTTACAATCCGTCTATGGTGTTTTGTGTCACTGCATCCTCACCTATCCTGTCTGTGGCCTAGTGTTGCGTCTCCCCACGGGGGCACGTAACATAAATGGGGGCTCGGTAGTTGGGCGACAGACATTTGGTGTTGGTGTGCGGTGGGCGCGTTGCTTGGTTAGGGTTTTGGGTGGTAGTTTGTTAGGTGTGTTTTTGGTGTGTGTGTGCACTGGTCTGGGTAGGGATGTCGTCTTTTGGGGTGGAGGGGTTCCTGGGTGATCCCTCGGTTGATCGTTTGGATCAGTGTAGGAGGGAAGACTTGTTTGCCATCGCCTCGCATTTTCAGGTCGCCCTTTCTAAAAGTTTGGCAAAGGCTGACCTGAGAGAAGAGGTGGTGCGCATATTGGTGTGGAACAAGGTGCTCGGTGTCGGTGAGGGAGCGTCTTTTGTTTCTTCCCCTCTAGTCACAGACGAGGAGGGCGAGGAACCTCCGGTGGTAGACCCGGTTAAAGACGGGGTAGAGGATAAGCCTCCCCTTTCGGGTGTCACGTCTCCAGTGCACAGACGTGCAGCATTTGTGCTGAGGAGGCCAGTCTAAAATTGAGTTTAGCACGGTTGCAGTTTGAGGAGAGGAAGGAAGAGAGGGAATATAGTCACAGGTTGGCTATTAGGAAAATGGAGCTGGACACTGAGAACCACCGGATGGACGCTGAAATTAAGATGAAGCAGCTGGAGCTTGAAGCTGCGAAAATTGGGAGTCCTGCTCAACCCTCTTCCACGGCTGTGGGGGCTTAAGATGTGAGTAGGCTGATTTCTTTAGTACCTCAATTTCGTGAGGCGGAGGTAGACGCATATTTTAATGCTTTTGAGCGGGTGGCTACATCTTTGAAGTGGCCTAAAGAGGTCTGGGCTCTCTTACTGCAATGTAAGTTAACAGGAAAAGCCCAGGAAATTCTGTCTGCCCTCCCTCTGACTGACAGTTTGTCTTATGACATAATTAAGACGGCTGTACTTCGAGCATATGAGTTAGTGCCGGAGGCATATAGGCAAAAGTTCCGAGCTCACAGAAAGTTACCTGGCAGTACTTTTGTGGAGTTCGCTCGGGAGAAAGAATCCCTATTTTTTCGGTGGTGCAGGGCTTGTGATGTAGCTGATTTTGATTCTCTGTCTGAATTAATGTTACTGGAGGAGTTTAAACGTAGTCTGTCTGACCGTTTGGCTACATATTTAAATGAGCAAAAAGTGGGTACGTTGGCTCAGGCTGCAGTGCTCTCTGACGAGTTTGTGCTGACCCATAGGCAAACGTTTGGTACTCTCCGACATGAGAGTGGGACATTTTATCTCTCTGCTCACACTCCAGCTAGGTCACATGTTAGTCCGCCGCAGATCCGCCGCAGTGGCTATGTTGGACAGACTAGTCCGCCCCGCTCAGTATCTCCCCGCTACAAGGAGGAGCGGGAGTGTTTTTACTGTCATCAAGTGGGCCATGTAATAAGTGACTGTGTTGTTCTGAGACGCAAGGAGCAGTCTCAGACAGATGGACGACCTAAAGCGGTTGGTTTGGTCCGGACAGTGTGTGACATCCCGGGTCCCAGTTACGATCCGTTTATGTCGGACGGGTTGGTCTCGCTCAGTGGCAGTGAGTTGGACCAGCGTCCAGTACGCATACTGCGGGATACTGGGGCAGCACAGTCATTCATCATATCAGACGTGTTACCATTTTGTGATGAGTCATCGACTGGCTCTAGTGTGTTGGTGCAGGGGATCGGCATGGGCTTTGTGTCGGTGCCCCTCCATCAGATACATTTAACCTGCGGGTTGGCAAAGGGGGTGTTCAAGGTGGGCGTGCGCCCATCATTACCAGTGGGAGGTGTCACTTTCCTATTAGGTAATGACATCGCTGGTGGCAGAGTTATGCCATGTGTTTTGGATCACCCTAATGTTTTGTGCCCTGATGTGTTTGCTCCGTTTCTCCCAGATGTGCCAGTGTGTGCGATCACCCGTGCTCCACAACCTGTAGTTGTGACGAGTGACAGGGTGACAATTCGACGGGGAACACTAGCCTCTGACGCACCACGGTTACCCAGGACTTGTGGTAAGCTGGTGGATGCCCAGAGTGGAGACGCTGGGTTGGGCACATGTTCGTTTACTGCTCCTGCTCCAGGGTTAGCTGGAAGCAGGGAGGTGATCAGTTCGGTGGTGAATAGCATTCGGTCAGTGAGCAGCCCTTTTAGGCTGTTAAGGAAGCAGCTGATGGGAGAGACTCTTCACAACAAACCTCAGGTGAGGGGTTTGTTGTCTTGTGTGTGCAGGCTTGTAAAGTGGCTGCAGGAGGCTAGTGCTGTCTCTGAGGGGGGTTTCTCTGCTGCTCAGCATATTGTGATGCTGCATTTTGTGCTGTGCTGTGTGGTCTTTCTCACATTGTATTATGTGTTTTTCTTTGTGAGGAGGAAAACGGCAGCAGTCTGCCATTGTGCATTTTGACCATGGACCATCCCTCTGTTTTCTTTGTGAGGTGCCTTCTCAGACCACGGTCTTAAATCTTTTGATGTTGGTGTTGGGACTGCTGTACCCCTGGACATTTTGTGTCAACAGCACCCCTGATCATGTCAAATGCTACCAAGAGAGGTATGAAGAGGCGGAAGGTGATGGTCTGTTTGGTTGGTGGCAGTGGTGGATGTTTTGTTTTGTGTTATGATGTGTTCTTTGGGAAAACTGATGGGGTACTTGGGTGTTGTGTTGTCGCCAGCCATGGGCTGACTCTTTATGGGGGGGAGTGTTACGGACTGTGTCCTTATGTATATATATATATGGGAGTAATGTATGTAATCTGTTGTGTATATAGGCATGTTTTGTTTGTTGTTGTCTTGTCTCCCTCTTGTGTCTTCATATCCCACTCTCAGGTTCCCAGTTGCAGCAGCAGCTGGTCAATCACCCACTCACCCCGGTGCAGCGGCAGCTGAGACTCGTTCTGCAATCAACATCCACTCCCTTCATATACCCTTTGTGTTTCAGTGTTAGTTAGCTCCCTGGTTCGTTTGGTCTGTGTTGGTGGTAACTATGGCTCTAGTGTGTTGGTGCTTTTGTAGGTAGAGCTCTCTGGTTCATTGATGTGGTAAAGTAGAGCTCTTGGTGTCTTTGTACACACTCTTTGTTACACACTCTCTTTTGTGGCTTTTGGTAATAGAGCTGAGGCTCTTAGGGTACATTTGTGTCAGAGCTGGTAAAAGCTTAATTGGAGCTAATTTTGTGTGAGAGCTAATCAAAGCTCTGTGTGAGCTCATTGTGTGTGAGAGCTAGTCAAAGCTCTGTGTGAGCTCATTGTGTGTGAGAGTTGGTCAAAGCTCTAGTTATTTGGGCCATTGGTCTATATAGTATTGTATCTTTTTGTGTTGTTGTACATTTCTGTACTAATCCTTTGTATATTTGTTTGTCACCCAGCCTATGGTGATTGTTTCCTGTTATTAATCTTTTGTTTCGCACACAGGGACATTGAGGGCAGAAAGATACCCTGGGGTCTACATCTGCATCACGTAGGAGAACTACTGTTAAAGACACCAGCTTAGAGTGAGCACCACCTCCTGTACTTTGGGGCGTCCGCGCCTGTAAAGGGGGGGGGGCTTTTGTTTCATTTTGATATTATTTGGTGCTCACTGGTAGGTCCTCTTTGCTCTCTGTGTTGCTGATCTCATTTGTGTAAAATAAATATTGTTATTTTACAATCCGTCTATGGTGTTTTGTGTCACTGCATCCTCACCTATCCTGTCTGTGGCCTAGTGTTGCGTCTCCCCACGGGGGCACGTAACAGTGGCCTATCCATCTCCACTTTTGTCTCAGGATCTGCTTCTCTACTGGTTCCTGTCTTCCTCTCAGCCATAGTTCCTCATTCTTGATTTTGTTTGGCCACCTGATCCCAAGGACGCGTTTCAGACAGCTGTTTATAAAGGTCTGTATCTTCTGCAATGTTATTTTCTTTATACTCCAAGTCTCTGAACCGTAGAGAAGGACGGATTTTTCATTTGAATTGAAGAGCCGCACTTTGGTTGTCATGGCGATGTCCTTGGAGGACCAGATGTTCTTCAGAATTATGAAGGCTTCTCTGGCTTTGCCTACTCTGGCTGTGACATCGCCATCTGTGCCGCCCTTCTTATCCAAGATGCTGCCTAGCTAAGTGAAGGAGTTGACTTCCTGTATGGATTCATCACCTACTGTGACTATGTTGTGGGTAGAGGTGTTGATCATCATTAGGTTGGTTTTCTTCCTGTTTATTCTCAACCCAGTCTCAAGGGATGTAGTTGCCAGCTTGGTTGTCTTGTCCTGCATCTGGTTGTAGTTGTGTGACAGGAGAGCCAGGTCATCAGCAAAGTCGAGGTCATCCAGTTGTGTCCATAGGGTCCACTGTATGCCGTTTTTCTTTCCTTTTGTGGTGGTCTTCATAATCCAGTCTATGACTAGGAGGGAGAGAAAGGGCGATAGGAGGCATCCCTGACGCACACCGGTCTTGACCTCAAAACTTTCTGACAGTTGGCCTGCATGTAAAACTTTGCATGATGTTCCTTGATAGGTGTTTTGGATAAGGGTGATGATTTTCTATGGGATACCATAATGCCTCAGCAGTTTCAGCACTCTATAAAGACACTATAATACAGTCTATAAGACACTTTAAAGTCAATATAAAGACACTCTATAAAGACACTATAAAACCACTATAAAGACACTCAGACACTATATAAATACACTATAAAAACACTCTTTAAAGACACTATAAAGACACACTATAAAACACTCTTTAAAGACACTATAAAGACACTATACAGACTATATAAATACACTATAAAGACACTATAAGACACAATACAACAGTATATATGACACTCTAAATACACTATAAAGACTCTCTACAAAGACACTATAAAGACACTATAAAACAGTCTATAAAGATACTATATAAAGACACTAGAAAAACACTCTTTAAAGACACTATACAGACTATATAAATACACTATAAAGACACTATAGGACACAATAAAACAGTCTATATGACACTCTAAATACACTATAAAGACTCTCTACAAAGACACTATAAAACCACTATAAAGACACTCTATAAAGACACTATAAAGACTCTATAAAGACACTATAAAGACTCTATAAAGACACTCTTTAAAGACACTATAAAGACACTATAAAACCACTATAAAGACAGACACTATAAAGACACTCTATAAAGACAGACATAAGTAGTTAGCAGAGGAGAGCGGCATCACATTAATCATCTCCTGCTAAATCTCAACTATTAAATCATTTAAAGCACATCTACCATCAGAGAGAGAGAACGTGAGAGAGACAGAGACAGAGAGAGAGAGAGAGAGAGAGAGAGAGAGAGAGAGAGAGAGAGAGAGAGAGAGAGAGAGAGAGAGAGAGAGAGAGAGAGAGAGAGAGAGAGAGAGAGAGAGAGAGAGAGAGAGAGAGAGAGAGAGAGAGAGAGAGAGAGAGAGAGAGAGAGAGAGAGAGAGAGAGAGAGAGAGAGAGAGAGAGAGAGAGAGAGAGAGAGAGAGAGAGAGAGGTTGAACTTGAATGGCTAATGTGAAGCTCTTAAATGTCATGTTCTCAACTCACACCCTGTAAGTAATTCATACTGTATGTCACTATCTATAGCAACACACACACACACACACACACACACACACACACACACACACACACACACACACACACACACACACACACACACACACACACACACACACACACACACACACACACACACACACACACACACACACACACACACACACACACACACACACACACACACACACACACACACACACACACAAACACTAAAATAGCCCCCTGTCCTTGCAATTCATTGTCCCACACGAATAGAGATGGAGTAATCCTTCCCTGTGAGGGCATTTGTGGTGTGTTGATGGTGATGTACATGGTCACATGACCATCACAGTAAATTCTCAAGAGAAAAGTGGATGTTCTGACAACTATCCACTGATGTGTTTATATTATGTATGTATATAGAGATAACTACATATAGAACTAGATAACTACATATAGAACTATATAGAGAACGACATAGAGAAGTACATATAGAACTAGAGAACAACATAGAGAAGTATATAGAACTAGAACTACATATAGAACTACATATAGAACTATATATAGAACTACATATAGAACTACATATATAACTATTGTAAACGACCCTCTAGGTAGCGTCATTCGTTTTGTGTGTGATAGGGAACTTTTATTTTGAAGCACCGCCAAACCGGAAGCAGCTACCTCGAGCATGAGCTTAGCTCGACGGATGAGATGAAGGTTTAGGTTACGGCTAAAAGGAAAGAGAGATCTCCGTGAATATCTTCGTTATTCTTTTGTTATTTGGGAATTGTTTACAAGGTAACTGCTGTGCACTTACGGAAAGAAGACTTTCATATGGTTTATGGTTAAGCCCCCTGTTGGAGAGAGAGGACAAGGTACAGGATGTCAAATTGTCCTATTTAGTGATATGGGCTGTTTATTTTATATTTGTATTCATTTATGTATTTGGCTATGTCACTGTTATTGGAAGCTATTTGTGTCAAGTGTTATGTTAGCTTTATTGAACAATATGAATGTGGCATTTATGTATATCTAATGTATATCTGTATATATATAATGTATATATCTGAGTATCTTTTTTTTGTCTTTCTTTGTCTTTTCACTTCAGCTCTTACGTTGTGAACTGAAAAATAAACATTCATGAAACACCAGTAAAGGAGTCCATCCCTCACTCTCCCAGGGATGCTACAGTAAGCTTGTTCTATGGTGAAGTGGAACATCGGATATTCGTCTCCCGGACCCTGTACTGAACCAGTGTTAATTTTGTTGACTAAATTGATGAAGAAAGATGTTCGTCAACGAAGGTTTTTTTCATGACGACAACGAGACATGACGTCACGTTATTGAAGACCATGTCACGCTAACGAGACTAAATAGTTTATTAAATATCGTTGACCACAACTGACGACACAAAAATGTAATTTATAAAAACCAGGACGAAATTTATCTTCATGTATGTTGATATTGTTGACTAAAACAAGACGAGACAAAATAATTATAACTTTTCTTAATGCCATCATCCCGAGTAGAGCAGTGTGACGGGGAGCTATGTTATTAGCATTAGCTGGAGCTATTTGAAAAGCTAGTTTTAGCTTAACCTTACCTTGGCTAAAGTTGGGACTATTCATAATTTAGCTGCAGACCTGCAAGCAAAGTACAGCAAGTTGGCAAAGGAGTATTCCAAGGTAAATCACTTTTTCACCACTAACATTACATTGTTTGTATTTCCATCTAGCTTGCGTTAGCTAGTGGCTAAGCTAGCTCACGCTAACGTAACGATCGACCTCTCGCACACAATTAATGACATAATGCAGACAGCCATACCTGTGACAATGTTTAGCTTTTAGTGCCAAATGATAAGAGTCTGAGGCGGAGTCTCAAAAGAGAATGTTGAATATTTATTTTGCATTAAAAATCACAACAGAGCCTCTGCTACTAGCCAACCTAAACGGAGCCTTCTGGATAGGAAGTGAGCAACAACATGTAACGTCCATGTGGAACCAATGTACCAACAACCATTCCGTGGGTGAACTCATTGAGCTTAGTTGTCAATTAATTATACTAATACTAATCTATACAATCACCTGTTGTTGAATAAATACCATTACTTTCTAGTTATTACTAAAAAACAGTATATATAAAACAGTAGCTGTAAAAAAGAAAAGAAAAAAAAGTTTTATAATTTATATAATATAACTTTTTTTTTATGTATGCACTGGTATCGGATCAGTATAACCAGACCTAGACCACCTCTAACTCTAACCCCTAACCAGACCTAGACCACCTCTAACTTTAACCCCTAAGTTAGGGTTGTGACTTAGAGGTGGTCTAGGTCCGGATCGGGGTTAAGAGTTGGTCTAGCCCTTTACATCCATCTATCTAAATAATAATAATAATAAATTATAATGAATGCTTAACTGACTTACTTGACTTGACTTAATCCTCTTTACCCTGTTGGGGGGTGTTGAATGCCCACGCTCGCTCTTAGGTCAGATCGATAACTTCATAACTCATTGGTCTGCCTATCTACACCTCAAACAGCGTCCTGTGAAGTGGTTGACACGCAGGACCAACCGAGTCTACAAAATGTTGTTGTTACCACTGACCGACAAGAGACAGCGAATGCACCGTTCCGACCCCCGTCAGTCATCGACCTTTAACGTCGAGTGATTGAAGTTGCGGAATCTGTTATTTTATTTGCACTGGGAAGGACTCTCTATATTCAGAGGAGGTCCATTTCCCTAATCCGTTACACGTATTATCACTATATGGCTTTACTTGATAATCCCAATATACAGAATTCACCTTTAGTCCTTAATGCATAATCATAAGTCTCCTTTTACTCCGTAGGGATAAAGCCTATAGTTATAGTTATATCCCCATTATACAGAATGCACCTTTAGTCCTTAATGCATAATCATAAGTCTCCTTTTACTCCGTAGGGATAAAGCCTATAGTTATAGTTATATCCCCATTATAGCTAGGGATAAAGCCACTTACACATCTTATCACTATATGGCATTACTTGATAAAACCAGGCTTGCCGAACCCACCTTTCTCCTCCTCCTCCGTCTGGGGAAAAAGTTCTTTTTTATATCATATATTAGGCACAATACAGGCACATTGGTGCACATTATCATTATTATTATTATTACTGGTAAAGTTACAATGCAAAAATACATCTCCATCCTTACCCGTCTTTTTGGGAAAAATAGAAGCAAAACGTGGTTTCCAAAAGAGGATTGTTTTTATTTTTTAACAGTAGAAAATTACATTTTAAGGGTTCAGTTTCATTTAAAAAAGTACACAGGTTTTTCAGCTTACTATATATCAGGTTTCAGTCCTCTCCTCAAAATCTCTCAAAAAAGTCTGGCTCTTGCCTCCGCAACAGTCTCTTTTATTTGACATTATACCATATTCCTGATTGGTCGAAGAACATTGATGTCACAGGATCGTCATTTAGTTTAGCAAACCAACATACAGTACATAATTCGTTATGAACTCCTCCTTCTTTGAAATATGATATTTCTGTTACTGTTATCTAACAGTAACAGAAAGTCCCTTTTCCCTTCAAAACGTACAACGGCTTTGTCTGGGGGAACCACGTGACTGGGGCCCTTCATAGGATCTTCTTAAAGAATCCCTCCAGACAAATCCCTCCTTTTTTAAACATAATTCTTTTAGTATTTTTCTTTACTGACAGTCAATTATAAGCATGCCATTTTGAAAACTCTTACTGTACACATTTTAAACATTTAATTGTTATATAGTTTCTTTTCTTTCTTTAAGATCTCCCCACTAGTTCCCGGACTCTGTCTTTCAACCCTCAACCCTTAATCCCCTGGTCGTCTGAAAGGGTTAAGCTCTTACAGCTCTCTCTCTCCCATCTTCCAGAGGCCCACATTCCTCAGGGTTCCTCCCTTCTCACAGACACCCGGGACCTTGTCTGCAGATATTAAAGGCTCATTTCCATTTTTTATAAGTAGAGCCAGCTATCCTCCAGAGTTCAGTTTAAAGATTATACTGGTCACATAGGAACGACTCAGGATGTCATTGTCCAAAAGTGTCGCTTGTTTTGTGACACTTCTCACCCACTCTGCCATCCTGTGAGGTCTTTGTCCATTGTTAATTGAATAATTGAAAAATAAAGCATATGATTACATGTGAAAAATAGGTATATAGGGCTGTATTGGAACGACTCAGGATGTCTATTTCAAAATGTGTCATTTGTTTTGTGACACTTTACACCCACTCTGCCATCCTGTGAGGTCTTTGTCCATTGTCAATTGAATAATTGAAAAAATGAAGCATATGATTACATGTGAAAAATAGGTAAATAGGGCTATATTGTTACATAAACAACAAAAAAAAATCAAAATAGAAATCACTGTTCTTCTTTAGAGAACAGGGCTTTTGCTTTTAAAAATAGTAATCACTGTTCTTTCTCAGAGAACAGGGCTCTTGCTTCTTTTTTGATTATATTTCTACCAACATTTTTATGTCATTGGTAAGGTGATTTTGATGACTTTCGTGCTTTCTTCGGCCTCTCGTAGTCCGCCCAGCCTCTGGAAGATGGTGGCGATGTACTTGTACCGGGGACTTCTTGTCTTGACCCCCCGGATCGAGAGGCCAGGGATCTTGGGTCTGGCAGGCCTTGACCTTTTTCACCTCCCCTGACTTCTTGACCGACCACACTACTGTGCTCGGTGGAGGGCAGGACAGGATAAATCTTCGGATCCCTCCGCGCATAACGGATTCCAGATTGAACTTTGATGTTGGACGTGCTCATCTTAGGGTAAAAGATCAAATCCATTCTATAATATTCGCAGCTGTTTCCCCAGCTCTTGACGGTCGCCCATGTCTTGCCGAAATTTATGTCACCCTCTCGGGTAACCATGTAGATCTTCACCCAGGCCGGGAGGATACCGGCCCAGTTACCTCCCACCAGAACATGGGCGACACTGGATCTCTCTTCTGATGCAGCGTCCAAGTAGAAGAAGTCCTCGTACTGCATCCTGGTGAAAGGGTCAGAATAAGGTCTTCTCCCGGGTTTTATTCCCACTATGTCAGGCCAACTGGCAGGGGACTTAAGTTCTTCATTTGTCATCATTCTGCCAGTTCCTGTATATAACTGAGATCGTTGGCCGTCATCTACAACGTCCCATTTCCCTCTCTGGAGCGTTATTTTCTTCATCCAGGTTACTCCTAGGCCCAGAGACAATTTATCCTCCGGTGTTGTCATCGCAGTTGCTGTCTGTCCCTGGTCAGGCATTTTTGGTGAAACCAGACTTGGTGATGATGACACGAGGGCCGCTCTCAATCTATCAAGGGGGTCTTGATCCAAAATACTCAATACGCTATCACCATGTAACATAAGTTCGTCTGAGATGGTATATCCCTTAACCGCCATTCTCCGGTGGTGTCTGTTGGTTCCAGCGTTTCTGACCAGTGTGTGAGAGAGACAACACTGGTCCTCTTTTATCTTCATTTCAGAAGAGGCTCCGTCATAGTTGAAGGCCAAATTCTCTTTTTTGCATAATTTACGGCCCTCCCTGACCGGGAGAGGAGGCCCATACGACGTAGTAGATTTATTGTAATAATGACCCCTATTATCACAATGCAGGGGAGGGCCCATCTCACTATCCCCATCACCACCGCCCTGGCTGTCTGTACCATGGAAGTGGCAAAATTCCAAACATCACCTACTCCATCTGCCACGGCCCCCCCTATATCTTCAGCTGCACGCCCGATAATGGTACCGAGTACTATCGCAGATTGAGTTATGTCTCTCCTCCTGCTCCATTCGTCCACATGCGGTGCCCGATCCTGTGAACAGGACCCGTTTGTCATGTTGTTAGCATGCGAAATGGGAAAAACACCATCCAGGTAGAATCCTCTTGTTGTCCAGCCAAACCCCGGACCCAGCCCTCCTCCCGTTTCCAAATAATCAGATATGGGTTTCCATGGGGATACAAAGTCAAACAGGGCCTTGTTGCATCCCGTACAGGTGTTAAACAGATGGTGATTGTTTCCCCGTCTGTTATTGCAGTACTGGGTATTGATGAAATTCCATCGGTTCAACAGGTATGCCTCCGGTGGCCAATAGTAGGGGAATCCTCTATCCAGGGTGTGTTCAAACAGCGTTGCTAGGGGTCCGCATTTTGAAGTTTTTGCCTGCCATGTGGCTTCATTCTGTCTATCTCCCCATTTCGCAGTGGGAGAAGAGCGGTAGCAGTTAGCCACTATCAAGGGGATGCTCACCTGCCGGGGGAATTTTGAGTCATAATACAGTGTTCCACCCTCCCCCGAAACTGCCCTCCATCTCATTAGGTCACTGGTGTCCCGTGAGGTTGGAGAGTCAAACCAGTGCATATTACTCCATGCATGTTCCTGCGGCGGAGGGTTACGCACAATGTAGTACCTTTCTACCATTCTTCGAGGGTCGCATCCTATCTCCTGAGCCTTAGCCAGAGGGAGAGTGCCCCAATGGATCCACGTACTGTTAATCCCATCCCGGGATCTCCCCCTAGTCAGGGTCCTAGTAGAAGCTAGGTCCACCATAGCTGAGGTAGCTTCCTCCACATGTAGGTGCGGATAAGTATCCTTCTCTGTACACAGACTCTGATCATTCTGCGTACAATACTGTTTCCCCCATTTACCATAAGTTGTTCCGGGGTAGGCCCCGAGCTGGGCCCCCGTCGCTCTGAAGCTTGGTTCCAGACCCCACCTCATTATGTAGCCACTAGAGGTCTTTCTAGTGAGAATAAGAGGTGGGGGTATTAGGATTTCGCCTAATTGTCTCTCTTTACATTTACATTTACATTTAGTCATTTAGCTGACGCTTTTATCCAAAGCGACTTACAAGTTCTGTACGACAAGCCATCAGGAAGGGCACAACTCTATCAGCTGAGCAACAATGTTCATCAAAGTGTTGAGTGCTACAGTGTAGGTTAGTTTATTAGGACAAGTGCATGACAGTACGGTTAGTTAGGGTTAGATTTTTTTTTTTTTTTTTTATTATTCAGATAATGGTTGAAGAAGTGCGTCTTTAGTCGACGGCGAAAGATTGGACGTGATTCGGCTGTCCTAACTGGGGTGGGTAGTTCATTTCACCATTGTGGGGCAAGGACTGAGAATAGGCGACTTCTCTTTGATGACCCTCCCGGAGCTTGGATAGGAGTAGGTCTGAGGCGGCCAGAAGATGCAGAGCGTAGGGGTCTTGAGGGTGTGTAGTTAGAGACCATTGACCGGAGGTAGGCGGGAGCGGTTCCCTTTGCCGCACGGTATGCTAGGTCGAGGGCCTTGAAGCGGATTCGTGCAGCAATGGGGAGCCAGTGCAGGTCCCTAAGAAGTGGGGTGACGTGGGCCGACTTCGGTAGGTTTGAGATCAGGCGGGCCGCTGCGTTCTGAATGAGTTGAAGAGGCTTAGTGGCAGTGGCCGGGAGGCCAGCGAGCAGTGCATTGCAGTAGTCGAGGCGGGAGATGACTGTTGATTGGACGAGGAGTTGGGTGGCTTCTTTTGTCAGGAAGGGGCGTATCCTTCTGACGTTGCTCAGGAGGAATCGGCAGGTTCTGGTCGTCGCTGCGATGTGAGCAGAGAAGTTCAACTGGTCGTCGAGGACAACACCAAGGTTCTTGGCGGTCGGGGACGCAGTCACAGCTGCATTCTCGACTGTGATTGAAAGGTCGGTTAGGGGGGAGGATTTGGCCGGCAGGTGGAGCAATTCTGTTTTGCTTAGGTTCAGTTTGAGGTGGTTGGACGTCATCCAGGCTGAGATGTCGGACAGACAGGCCGAGATCCGCACAGAGACGTGGATATCTGAGGGAGGGAAGGAGAGGAAGAGTTGAGTATCGTCGGCATAACAATGGTAGGAGAAGCCATGAGACGTGATAATGTTACCCAGTGATTTAGTGTAGAGGGAGAAGAGAAGGGGTCCTAAAACCGAGCCCTGGGGGACACCCGTCCGCAGGGGGCGGGTGGCCGACAGGGTCCCTCTCCATGACACTTGGTAGGAGCGGTCATTGAGGTATGATGACAGCCATGTCAGCGCAGAGCCATGTTTAATGTTTACCATAGTGAATGGTAGCTGTGGATCCTTTTCCTTCCAATCCTGTACCCACTCCAATATATCCTCTTTTTCTGATCCATCGGGATTAAGGTTTGGATTAGGTTTGCTTTCTTTTGGGGGATCTTTGTTATTGCTCCCCACCGCCACTACCAATGCTCCGGGGTATGGGGTGCTGGAATTTGGGTCTATATGCCTACCCACATTTAGTTGGAACCCCAAAACCTGAGCAGCTAACTGTTGGTGGATGAACAGGGTCAACTTGGTCTCTTCCGTATCTGGCTCCTTCTGCCAGCATGCCGCCACCAGGTTGACCTCCTCATCCGTGAGGCCTATTCCTGCATAGGCCCTCCATTCATTGAGGGGCCGTTTTGCCCACCTGCTGTGGTATCTGTCGAATTTTGAGGGTTCTGGGTATACTCTATACCTCCTCAAATAATTCCTGAAATTCACACGACAGGTGGCTTCCTGGCCCAGAGTTCCATTCGAGTATGGGCGTGGGACCCCCATATTCCGTGCTTCTCGGCATATAGGGACTAATTCACCCGCTTCTCTCATCATTCTTTTTCCCACCTCAATGGTGGTAAGACCCCTCCATACCTCGTCAGTTTTTGCCAGGTTATCAGATAGGCAATCGAGGAGAGAGTCTAGTATTTGCGTGCCCCACTTTCCCTCGAGTTTCTCCACCTGGCTCGGGGTCAAGGTTGGGACGTCTGTGTACCATAAGGTCCTCCCCCCCGCCAGGGGGAGACCGCGCACCCATGGAAGTGTAGGTGGGTATGGTTTGATTTTTACCCGGGAATTGTTCCTTGGCCTGACCTGTGTCACTAAAAGAGGTAGATATATAGTCCGACCAGGCCTCCCATCTCTCTGATGCGTTTCTTGGTTCACACGGGACCTGAGTGACCATCCTATAGTGGGTCACTGGTATTCCTCTATGGTCCTTAATCGTTGGTTCTTCAAACTCCCATTCAGTACGAGTCCTGGGATAATCAATTGCCCTTATTAATCCCAGGGTCAGTGTGATGACAAGTACTACCAGAGTCACTCTGATTATCCATTTACTTGCCACAGCCTTGGCGGATTTCTTGGGTTGAGTCGCCAGGCTTGGCGATATCTCTTCTATGTTGGGAGCGGCCCTGTTCTCGGATTCATTGTCAGAATCTGACTGCTCCCATTCCCGATCTATATCCATTGTCAAGCAGGTCATGATCTCTCTTCGAGCAGATTCATCATTTGGGCTGGGCACCGCATATGCCCCTTTGTTTAGACAGGTCATGTGCTCATATATATAGTCCCTGCCCATATGCGTTGGTTGTCTGCTTATGACTGGCAGGTCATGGTATTTTGGGTTGGGTGGTGCCCAATATTCTGATGTCTGGGTACTGGGCCCCAGTGTGTCTTCGGGACTAGGCCCACTGCGCATGGGTATGGGTTGTTCCCCGTACTCCGGGGCTACCAGGTTATAGGTGTTTGTGGGGTTCTTCAGGTAGGCCATATTCCTCCCTCTCGCCTTTCCTTCGCTGCCTGAGAAGAAAAGGTGAGACGGTTATCGCCCGTGCGCATCGAGCATGTACTACTTGGTCAAGGCTTCTGATCTTCGCCTGATGCGATCCCATATACTGGGCGCCCTCGAGCCTGGTCCCATTCCGTCGGGGTAGTGTACCCTCTTTGGTTTGATCATGGACCCCTTCCTAATGCTTCCGATCACAGGAGTGTCTTTCCCCGGGGCAATCTCCACAGAGAGGCCTCTGATAGGATGTGGCATATGCCCCACACTCAGCGTGACAGAGAGTATCACCCATTGGTATTCTTTTCCATTCACGGGTCTCTCTGTATCTCCTGGGGATATAGACTTCCCTTTCGTGCCCGTTTTAGTTACTCCAGGCCCGTCCCTCACCAGTAGTTCTAGTGATAGGGTTTCACGGAACCCTTCTCTGAGCTCTCCACTTATAGTCGTCAACCAATCGAATTCACCACCGTGTCTGTGTCCAGAGCTGGGGAAGGGCAAGGAGATCAGTCCCGAGGTTAGTAGCACAGCCCTTTTAGCCAACATCATGCGCACCAGGCTGGCTACATCTAGTAGAAGGTCATTTCCTTTTAGTCTATCATTGGTCATGACCTCCTGTCCCTTGGTGAACAGTCTTGACCTCTCCTCCGTATCCTTCACCCAGAATGTGTCTGGTCCTTTCACCAGGAACATCTTATCCCCCCTTGAAGGCATTGCCCTGGGGAAACAGGTGTTTATGGTTTTCTCAAGATAGGTTTCCATCAGGCTGGCCAGGTTTTCCGTGCTGCCCTTGAAGGCTATACCTCCTCGACCCGCGGCCCCTTTGCGGACTGGAGCATCCCCATCTTGCAGGTATCCACTGCCCTTTGTCAGGTATATTCCTGACCCTAGTTTCACTTCCGTATGGTCTTGGCATTTGGCTAGAGCATAACCCAGCCATGAGCACCCGCACTTGGATGCTAACTGTGGGGTCATAGGAGGGTACGCTGCCAGTACTATACGGGGTCCATATTCCATATAACATGCTTGGCAGACAATTATTCTGCATCCCCTCGGGCCCTCTTTTGGCCCAAAGGTGTAGGTATCATCGCCTGGGCGATATAGAGGTTTGTGATCCGTGGGGACCTGTTCTGGACGATTCCGTGAGGGTCCTTGCCATAGTAGGTTAGTCACCTGGACGAGGCACAAGGTGCATTTATCCAGGTTGTGTCCCCATTTCGTCCATCTGATTATACTTCCTCCTGGTCCCTCCACAGGTTCTGCGTCCGGGGTGTCGGGGTGACGTATTAGTGATCTGTTATCCGACAGATACCCCTTTTTCGCCGCCTTAACTGCTCCATCAGCCACACCCATAAAAACGCTGGCGCCTCGTATGTTTCCAGTGTCCCCGTTCAAAGGGGACAATCCTGGCGCCATACAGATCAATATTTTGTGCCTGGCGCACTCCAAGGCGAAAGGGATGGATTCTCTAAGTCCCGGTACACCCCTTTGGGCCATCTTACTTCCCGTTTTCTGTGGCGTAGAGCTTGAGATTCCAGCCATCTTTCCCTTTCTTCACCCGGTCTTGCGGACTTGATTTACGTGCACTATACCTAGGTTCTGTAATCTAAATCGCCTGGGACTAAGTATTTCAACGATGGTATCTTTGCTTTCACACTTCTTGCTGGGATTTCCTGCCAGGGGTTTTCGGAGCACCCACACGGCTTCACCTAAGGAGAAGGGAGAAGAGACAGCCGTGTTATCTTCTGAAACACATCTCTTATCCTCTCTTCCCAAGTTCACAGCTTGGTGTATCCTAAGGAGAGAGATTGGTTCATCCCAGGATCGCAACATATCCTCCTTGATTATCTGCTCTTTTATAGAGCGCACAGCCCTCTCGGCCACTCCGTTCGTATTGGGCTGGTAGGGCACCGAGTATTGGGCCATTACACCCGCTTCCTCCAGTAGTGTCTTCACTGTTCCGTGAGTGAAGTAGGTGGCATTATCCATCCTGAGCGATGTAGCCCTTGGCTCTTCCCTTAGGAACTGTGATATGCAGTTGCATATTACTGCAGCCGTTGGAGTGGGGATAGGGTACATTCTGAGTCTACCTGGCCCATTGTCCACTATCACCAGTCCCTGTCTGTGTTTTTTTTTCGTCCCCTCCGACATGGGTCCAAACACGTCGGCGGAAAAATGCAGCCCTGCTTCCGATACTGCTATTTGTCCCAGTGGCACAGGCTCAGGTTTCGTCCCTCTCACCAGCGCACATTGTTCACAGGCCTTCCGGATTGTTATCGCTCTTTGTTTCGCTTTAGGTATGTGAATGTGGTTGGTTCTTAGGTATACCAACATCCTCTTACTTCCAACATGTCCAAGGTTATCATGTACCAGTCGGATCATGTGAGTAGCCTCGTCCTCCGGTACTCTCACTGTGCCGTTGTCTTCCCAGGCAGTGGGCATGACTAAGGCCAGTCTTTTGAGTTTTAGTCCGCTGACCTCAGGGCGGTTTTGGGCCAGGGTGTCGACTTCTTTGTTTCCCTGGTAGTGGACCCCGGTTTCCTCCGTATGGCTTTTTAGCCATTTCCAAGCTATTTTCATGCCTCGGAATTGTTCCACTATGAGGGCCCAGAGGTCACCATGGGCCATTGGTCTGCCTGTGCTGGTTTCATATCCTTTCGCTTTCCAGTACTCCAGGTTCTCTGTTCCTCCGTTGTAACAGTATTGGCTATCGGTTACAATAAGTAGTTTCGGTATGTGCTTCCCTTTGGCCATTATTATGCCCTCCAGTATAGCTGTTACCTCTGCCGTTTGGGCTGATCCCTCGGTCCAGCCACTCGCTGTTTTGATGTTCTCATTGTTGTGTTTTAGAACATAGGCCCACTTGGCCTTTGTTCCGTCCTGTTTGTGCTGACTTCCGTCTGTGTAGAGTACCCAGTTGGGTTCGGCCTCAGGCTCGGTGAGCTTGGTTTTCGTTTCTAGGGGACACTTGGTTCCTGTTGTGATAAATCTCATTTTAGGATCTGTTAACATCATTGACCAATGTCCCCATCGTGAGGTCATGGCCCTCGAGCCTGTAATAGTTCCCTTCGAGGCACTCTGCAGGGCAGGAAATTCGGTGGTTACTATTATATCTTTGTCTTGAGCCAAGTCCTTCAGGGCATTCCAGAATCTAAATACTCCACATAGGATTCGTTCTTCTTCTGTATACCGCTCCTCCGTATTGGTGAACTGCATGGATAAAAGTAGACAAGGAGTCTTCCCCTTTCTATTCTGACATTTCAGAGTTATCCCTTGCGTACCCTCCACTTGTGGGAATACTTCTAGATGTTTGGTGGGGTCTCTTTTTTCCAGATCTTTGCAGTTTTCCAGCACATGGGTTTTGAACACCGTCCAGCCTGGCTCCACTTCCTCTATGGGGATGTTCCTATTCCTAGGGTTTTTTCCCTCGAGGGCTTTGCCTTTCAGTTTGTGGAGCGGGGATGCCTTTGTCGCATAGCCAGGCACATGGGTCATAATGTGGCCGCATTTTCCCATGGCAGAGTCCAGCTGACTCAGGGACACAGGCTTCTCAATGGCCGCTACCTGATCCAGGTATTCCCTGCTGACTGACTTTCCGGTGTCCGTTATGTTGAAACCCAGATACCTCAGTGTATGTTTCGCGATCTCGCACTTCTTGAGGCCTATCTTTAACCCGGCCCTGGAGAGGCGGGTCACTACCTGGTCCAGTAGTTCCAAGTGTTCTTGTTCCGAGTCATTGGTCCAATACACATCGTCGATGTATATGGTGACATCCAGGCCTCTCAGGATGTCCTCTATGACTCCTTGGAACACATTCGGGGAGTTTTTATACCCCTGTGGTAAAACTGTCCATCCATAGGACAGCCCGTTCCAGGTGAACGCCGTCTTCTGGGTGGATAGGGGGTCGATAGGTACTGACCAGAATCCATTAGCCAGGTCAATGCTAGACTTCCAACGTTTGTTGGGCAGATTCCTGGTTGTCTGTGCTATGTTTATCATTGTCCTGGTATCTGAGCATGTTCTAGCATTCAGGGCAATTAAGTTGTGCACTAATCTCCATGACCCATCAGGTTTGGGGACTCCCATTACAGGGGTATTTGTTAGAGCAGAGTCCAACATAGTCAACACGCCCATTTCTTCCAATTCCGCGATGGTTTCTGTCAGCTCCTTTTTGCACCTCGGGTCCACCCAGTGCTGTGCTTGTCTCGGTGGTATGGTCCCCTTTATAGTGTGTGTATACTTGGGGTCCACCCTTCCCACGTCGTTCTTGTGGGCAGCATATAAGCCTCTCTTGAGTATTTCTCGTATGAGGATTTTCTCGTGGCTTTCGGACTCTTCCACAACCTTTTCCATTTCGCCCCGTATGTCCACTGGCTTCATATATTTGACACGGACTCCGTGCTGTGTCCTTTGCGGGTCACCCTTGGGTATGAATTTTTCCTTTTCGTACAGTAGTATCAAGTCTTTTGGGGATAACAGGGGTTCCGAATTAGGTGGTCCTACCACTCCTGATATCCCATGCTTCTCCCCTGTTCCCATGAGGGCTCTGGTCCCATTACCTAATTCCACTTCTATGGATCCGGTAATGGGTGTATTTACATGCAGGGAAATTTCCGCTCCGGTGTCTACTAGGTATTGGTCGTTTCCCACTTGACACGTTAACTTCCCATCCGTCTCCTGTGTCTTGAGTGCAATAGCATTCAGTAGGGGCCTCTCCTGGGGATCTATATTGAGGGTTAATAGACTCTCTGTCACTCTGTCTTCTTCCCATGTTCGAGTGTCATGTGTCACATCACCAGGAGGCCAGGATTCTATTCTCTCTCCTTCCGGGATTTGAATTCCTCCCTTGTTGCCCTCCTTTCTGCTTGCTTTTCTGGGGTTAATGCGGCCCACTCGTCGGGAGGTAGGTACATGTAATTCTTCTTCTCTTCCTTGTCCTTGGTTATCCTCGGGGGGAACTCCTTGGAGCCCCCCCTTTTGTCGTTTTTTGAGTAGATAGGTTTAACGTTAGCCGCTGGCTGTTGCTGGGCTCTGGGAGGCCGAATTTGAGCCTTCCCCTCTCGTGGGTTCTCCCCTTTCCTTTCACTTTTATCGTATTTGGTTTGAGAAAGCATTTTGACTTGGTCATACAGCATGCATTCCGTCCGTAACTGATCTCGGGACCATGCTGCGCATTTGGCTGCAAGACGGTTACCCCCTGGTACTCCTATGAACAATTTTTCAAGTAGTAAGCCTGATCCTTGCACAGGTCCTCCACGTATGACTGATTCCGCTGCAACAGTGAGAGACACACTCCCGTCTCTCACCTGTGGGATTAGTTTCTCCACCATATTTTCCCCTGGATCTTGACCGGGGGTTCTCACTTCTATTTCCATCATTTGGGCCATAGACGCCCCTTCGGGGATCTCCAGTCCTTTGAGGTGTCGCAAAATGCGAGCGGCATCCGGGTCATCGTAGAGAGGGGACCCATGAAAAATCTGAGCAATCCTATGGATATAAGCAGCCTGGGTCTCCCCATGATTCATTTCTGGGGCCAGTTTCTTGAGCACTTGGGTTTTGCTCAATAATTCTTGTGCTTTGTTGCTTTCTCCATATTGGGCACTGTCATACAGACTCCTGTCGGTATGTAAACTCTTTCCTCTTGGTCGGTATATGTCTCCGGGAGATTGGGCCAGTATGGAGTGAGGGCTTACCTCCGGGCGGTGTTCCCCTGTGCCGTGTCCCAGGGCTCGGATTGGGCTTATGGACGGGGCTTTGTTCAACCAGTGTCTTTCTCTCCTGGCTATTTCGGCCATGGCCCTGTCCCGTTTGTACACTTGTTCGCGCAGTACGTCATAGCCAGCATGTAAATATGCATGCTTGTATGGTTCCGTTATTCCCGCGTGAGACAACACTTTCTCTGCCTCAGGTGACCGTGCTAAGGCCCGAGCCTTCCTCCATGTCACGGGATATGCTGGCATAATATCCCCTGTTTCTTCTCCTGCCAATTCTCCTTCACTTTCGTCGGAGACGTCCTCCAATCCTGAGCTCCAGGTCAAGCCTGAAGGTGACTGGAAGGCGGTGCCCTTCAGGGGGGGCCCGGGGCCTATAGGTCTCAGTTTGACCGGTTTGGCTCTCTTGTTCCGAGGCCTAGGAGGTTCGCCCCTTGGGTACCGAACTCTCTCCCTAGATCTTGACCTAGATGAGGACATTGAGGAGGCTCTGGAGCTTGACCGATCCAGGTCTCCCTCTTCTCCTGAGTCCTGATCTGAATCAGTATACTCCGGTCCGCTATCTGTCGGGTCGTCCCCTGACTCCTGGGGACAGCCTAGTCGTCTAAGAATACTCTTAGCCCGGGATTTGACAAGTCCATCCCTTTCTGGTTCAAACTGTACTGTTGGTTTCCGGGGAGTGGATGATCTCCCTCTTTCTGTTGTTCGGGAGGAGCTCTGGGAATTGGACTTTTCCTTCCTGGGTCCAATTCCCGACCCCTCAGTGTCTGGAGGGGGATTGAGGGGTACCGATGCCGGTTCACTGTCCTCATCCTCCTCACTCTCTCCTGCTTCAGTCAAGGCCTGGGTTATTCCCTCATGGTCCTTGGGTTCTACCATGAGGCAGATTTCCGTGTGTTTTGCACTTCTTATGGTTGAGATTGCGTGGACTACTGCCTCCCCCAACCATATGCCTCTTTGGCCATATACTCGAGACCTGCCCCACATCAGGTTTATAGCTAGTCGGTAGGGCATGTCCTTGGTACCATGGCCAGCATAGATTTCTCTTCTCTGCAGTAGATCCTTCATCCGGGACACCAGATTGTCCCAGTTCTTTTGTGAGGACTGTATTTTATTGTACCTGTTTTGGCTCAGTGTCACATGGACAACTTTCTCCGTGTGAAACACATTATAATCACACTCAGTGATTACTGCCTTGCCCGGTTTTAGGGGTTCTTTGGTCCTTATTTCCATCACCTGTTTCCTCAGGTTCCGGTAATAAGCGCCTCCTGCCGCTACCATGCTCGTTTCCCATCTACCATAGCTCGTCAAAGATGGTCCAGTGAAGGTGAGAATTGACCATGGTGCGTCAGAGTTGTCGGTCCAGACTGGGTAGTTAGTGACTGTTATGTCTGGTGTTTCTTTGTGAGAGTCGGTAGATATTCCTCTCGCCCCGGAGTGTTCACCACGGCGAGAGGTGTAGGCTGCTCTCGCTTGTTTCACTTCCTCGTGAACACGTGGTCCTGGGCTTAAGTACCCCAGGGAGTAATCTCGCCCTGGGGTTGATGTAGCCATTGGTGTAGCTGATCCCCCCAGCGTCTGTAGTTGTCCCCCGCTAGTAACTTCCCTCATTTCACATCCAGAGGGGTCACTAATGGAGCGGGGATCCCTCTGGCTGATGTACTTGTGAGGGGGTACAGGCCGTGCTTGGTCCGCGTCTGCTCCTGAGTCCTGACTACGTTCCTGCGTCACCCCCTCCTGGGTGTGCCTCGCACCGGAAAACTGGAGTGCAGGGCTTCCAGGGTTAGTGAAACCCCCTGAGCCTTCTCTCTCAGTGCTGGGAGGCCGAGTGTCTGGTATTTCCTCATACATCCTCCCGGGTCCAGACGGGGGCCACGTGATTTGGGCCCTCTGTTCTGAGTGACTCGCTTCCCGTGGTGTTCCCTGAGGACCAGACCATGTCTGGTTTCTGTATGCCACCTCGTTCATGACCTGTGTGAGGTCTCCGACCATAGTGGGCTCAATTTCTTCGAACAGATTTCCCCAGCCATTTCGGTAATGTGATGGCCATGCCTCCATTTGAGCTCTGCGCACTGTGTTTGCTTGGTATTTGTCCGGGACTAGCAAGACCACTGCCATGGATGCAGCCGGTATTTCTTGGTAGGCTTCCAAGAAGCACCATATGCTCGTGTTGACGTCATAGTGCCAAATCCCTGTTCCGAACAGTGTCATGACTAGGCTTGTTATGCCTACTCTCTGGGCTTGTCTGAAAATGCTCCTGTAATATGCCAGGAGTACTCGGGTTTGGCTTTCAAGGTCTGTTCCGGGCAGTATGTCTTGCATGGCAATTGTCAGTATCCCCTCGTAACCCTTATTTTTAAGTAGGTAGGGGACTCCTACCAGCACTGTGCCATCCTTAAGGAGGTTATGAGGTTGTCTGGCCACTTCTCTTGCACACCAGTCGGCGTAGCCGGGTCCTGCCATGTCTTGTATGGCTTTTGCCATTCCCCCCCCATTACGTAGGCCTCTGTTGGCTGGGTTAACCACAAATGTGTGGTTTCCTTTTGGTACAAAATTTTGTAACCATATGGAGCAGACCCATAGGTGCTGTATATGCTTAGGGTTTCCTGGTTGAGATCTGGGTTTGATAGTACATGAGATTTCATTCAACCTTGACATGCCAGGGGGCATGGTCTGCTCCTCTGGCGTAGAGTGTGTTGTAGGGACTTGGGGCAGGGGGCTCCACTGTCCCTGAAGTCCCAGGCCTTCGGGCCAGTATGCAGGGGCCGTAGCCTTCGGAACCGTTCGTGTTCCAATTACGGCCTGCTGTACAGCTGGCAGCTCTGGATATAGGGGTTCGCTTGGTTCTGTGAATTCCTCACTTCCCGCAAACGTATCAGGGGACTCAGGGCGGTCCTCCCGTTCTCCTGGGTAGTCCAGACCCAGGTCGGGTATAAACACCCCCAATCTCTCCTCCGAGGGTAATTCCTCCTCTATGGTGTGGGAATGATTGTGAGACATCGTGTTAGCACTGGTCTGTTAGCCGATGGTGAGCTAGTTAGCTTCCGTCTGGCTTCGTGTCACGTAGCCTCGGGCTAGGTAGCCATCCAGTTAGCATTCAGTACACTCCTGGCTTGTTGGCGGATGGCGAGCTAGTTAGCTTCCAGTTCTGTGAACGGCCGTTTTGGCTTCGCTTCACATCCAGTCTCCCCTTACAAACAGTGTCTTTGGGCTAGGGAGCCCTCGCCTTTCTGTGAACGGCCGTTTTGGCTTCGCTTCACATCCAGTCTCCCCTTACAAACAGTGTCTTTGGGCTAGGGAGCCCTCGCCTTTCTGTGAACGGCCGTTTTGGCTTCGCTTCACATCCAGTCTCCCCTTACAAACAGTGTCTTTGGGCTAGGGAGCCCTCGCCTTTCTGTGAACGGCCGTTTTGGCTTCGCTTCACATCCAGTCTCCCCTTACAAACAGTGTCTTTGGGCTAGGGAGCCCTCGCCTTTCTGTGAACGGCCGTTTTGGCTTCGCTTCACATCCAGTCTCCCCGTACAAACAGTGTCTTTGGGCTAGGGAGCCCTCGCCTTTCTGTGAACGGCCGTTTTGGCTTCGCTTCACATCCAGTCTCCCCTTACAAACAGTGTCTTTGGGCTAGGGAGCCCTCGCCTTTCTGTGAACGGCCGTTTTGGCTTCGCTTCACATCCAGTCTCCCCTTACAAACAGTGTCTTTGGGCTAGGGAGCCCTCGCCTTTCTGTGAACGGCCGTTTTGGCTTCGCTTCACATCCAGTCTCCCCTTACAAACAGTGTCTTTGGGCTAGGGAGCCCTCGCCTTTCTGTGAACGGCCGTTTTGGCTTCGCTTCACATCCAGTCTCCCCTTACAAACAGTGTCTTTGGGCTAGGGAGCCCTCGCCTTTCTGTGAACGGCCGTTTTGGCTTCGCTTCACATCCAGTCTCCCCTTACAAACAGTGTCTTTGGGCTAGGGAGCCCTCGCCTTTCTGTGAACGGCCGTTTTGGCTTCGCTTCACATCCAGTCTCCCCTTACAAACAGTGTCTTTGGGCTAGGAAGCCCTCGCTTTTCTGTGAACAAAGCATGAAAGTGATTTTTGCATTGCAACTTTACCCAGCAGAATTTTCACAGTAATCACAAAAATATACTTTAAGCGTGATCCTTTGTTTAAGTAGAACCTCCTACTTTTTTTTTTGACTGTAAGAAAACATTACGTAACTTTTTAGTCATGAGTAAACCTTTTTACCGCAATCACAAAAATATACTTTAAGCGTGATCCTTTGTTTAAGTAGAACCTCCTACTTTTTTTTTGACTGTAAGAAAACATTACGTAACTTTTTAGTCATGAGTAAACCTTTTTACCGCAATCACAAAAATATACTTTAAGCGTGATCCTTTGTTTAAGTAGAACCTCCTACTTTTTTTTTGACTGTAAGAAAACATTACGTAACTTTTTAGTCATGAGTAAACCTTTTTACCGCAATCACAAAAATATACTTTAAGCGTGATCCTTTGTTTAAGTAGAACCTCCTACTTTTTTTTATTTTTTTTTTGACTGTAAGAAAACATTACGTAACTTTTTAGTCATGAGTAAACCTTTTTACCGCAATCACAAAAATATACTTTAAGCGTGATCCTTTGTTTAAGTAGAACCTCCTACTTTTTTGATTTTGCCAAATCTGTAATTTAATTTTACTCCAGAGGATTTTGACAGTAGTCCTGTCTTCTTCGGCCGTTTTAGCACCTATTTTGGTTAGTATAAATGCACATCGCCAGGGACGCCATGTTGAATGCCCACGCTCGCTCTTAGGTCAGATCGATAACTTCATAACTCATTGGTCTGCCTATCTACACCTCAAACAGCGTCCTGTGAAGTGGTTGACACGCAGGACCAACCGAGTCTACAAAATGTTGTTGTTACCACTGACCGACAAGAGACAGCGAATGCACCGTTCCGACCCCCGTCAGTCATCGACCTTTAACGTCGAGTGATTGAAGTTGCGGAATCTGTTATTTTATTTGCACTGGGAAGGACTCTCTATATTCAGAGGAGGTCCATTTCCCTAATCCGTTACACGTATTATCACTATATGGCTTTACTTGATAATCCCAATATACAGAATTCACCTTTAGTCCTTAATGCATAATCATAAGTCTCCTTTTACTCCGTAGGGATAAAGCCTATAGTTATAGTTATATCCCCATTATACAGAATGCACCTTTAGTCCTTAATGCATAATCATAAGTCTCCTTTTACTCCGTAGGGATAAAGCCTATAGTTATAGTTATATCCCCATTATAGCTAGGGATAAAGCCACTTACACATCTTATCACTATATGGCATTACTTGATAAAACCAGGCTTGCCGAACCCACCTTTCTCCTCCTCCTCCGTCTGGGGAAAAAGTTCTTTTTTATATCATATATTAGGCACAATACAGGCACATTGGTGCACATTATCATTATTATTATTATTACTGGTAAAGTTACAATGCAAAAATACATCTCCATCCTTACCCGTCTTTTTGGGAAAAATAGAAGCAAAACGTGGTTTCCAAAAGAGGATTGTTTTTATTTTTTAACAGTAGAAAATTACATTTTAAGGGTTCAGTTTCATTTAAAAAAGTACACAGGTTTTTCAGCTTACTATATATCAGGTTTCAGTCCTCTCCTCAAAATCTCTCAAAAAAGTCTGGCTCTTGCCTCCGCAACAGTCTCTTTTATTTGACATTATACCATATTCCTGATTGGTCGAAGAACATTGATGTCACAGGATCGTCATTTAGTTTAGCAAACCAACATACAGTACATAATTCGTTATGAACTCCTCCTTCTTTGAAATATGATATTTCTGTTACTGTTATTTAACAGTAACAGAAAGTCCCTTTTCCCTTCAAAACGTACAACGGCTTTGTCTGGGGGAACCACGTGACTGGGGCCCTTCATAGGATCTTCTTAAAGAATCCCTCCAGACAAATCCCTCCTTTTTTAAACATAATTCTTTTAGTATTTTTCTTTACTGACAGTCAATTATAAGCATGCCATTTTGAAAACTCTTACTGTACACATTTTAAACATTTAATTGTTATATAGTTTCTTTTCTTTCTTTAAGATCTCCCCACTAGTTCCCGGACTCTGTCTTTCAACCCTCAACCCTTAATCCCCTGGTCGTCTGAAAGGGTTAAGCTCTTACAGCTCTCTCTCTCCCATCTTCCAGAGGCCCACATTCCTCAGGGTTCCTCCCTTCTCACAGACACCCGGGACCTTGTCTGCAGATATTAAAGGCTCATTTCCATTTTTTATAAGTAGAGCCAGCTATCCTCCAGAGTTCAGTTTAAAGATTATACTGGTCACATAGGAACGACTCAGGATGTCATTGTCCAAAAGTGTCCCTTGTTTTGTGACACTTCTCAGGGGGCATAGGGCGTCCACCAGAGCTCTCCATCTCCAATGCTTAACTACCCCTAAGTTACCCTAACCAGACCTCTAACTCTAACCACTAACCAGACCTCTTCCATGTGGCACTTTAACACTGACCTCAGAATGTGATTTTATATAATGTTTTTATGCAAGCAGATTGCAATCAGTGTGTAGTCTACTACTACTAGTACTACTATGTGTTCTGTTTACTTAGTTTACAGTATCCTGTTATAGAATACACCGCTGCCAGACACAGCAGAGAGAGAGAGAGGACAGACATGACAGAGAGGACAGACACAGCAGAGAGAGGACAGACATGGCAGAGAGAAAGGAAAGACACAGCAAACAGAAGACAGACAGAGTTCAACGTTGTCTTTCTGGTCAGAAACAACGTCACCACATCCGTAATGCTCTCTTTGATGCATACATTGGACCATGTCTACACCAACATATACTGTAGGAGCAACAATACATTGAACCATGTCTACACCAACATATACTGTAGGAGCAACAACACATTGGACCATGTCTACACCAACATATACTGTAGGAGCAACAATACATTGGACCATGTCTACACCAACATATACTGTAGGAGCAACAATGCATTGGACCATGTCTACACCAACATATACACTTCCTGTGTATCACTTGTGCCGCCGACTCAGATTCCCCTAGGTTAAAAAATAAATACGCAATTTAAATCAGAAAATGTTCCATGTTGACTATTTCTGACACGTTTTTTTCCATTAACTAAAAATAGACAAAAATGTCATCCGTTTTCGTCTACTAAATCTAGACTAAAACAAAAAAGACAAAATTGAGACAAAAACTGACTAAGACTAAAATGCTCAGACCTTTAGCTGACTAAAACTGACTAAACGAAAAATAAATGAAGATGACTAAATATGATGAAAACGAAAAAGGAGCACTTGACACATGACTAAGACTAAAACTAAAATGGAAATAGCTGCCAAAATTAACACTGTACTGAACTTCACACTCACATGAGCTGTTAAGAGAAGGAACCGTTTCATTACCTTACTATAGACCTGATAATTAATTACCTTTTTTGTTTTAAAAATGCACATGTAGAGCTTCCTTTGTTATTTTGTGTATTCTAGTCATTGCTTTGGCATGAACACTGATGTAAATGCCCATAGATAACACATTCAATGCTGGTTATTTGCCCTAATTTACCATTCAAAGTGTATGCTGTGCTATTTCTCTGTCCATGTCTATGCTGCTCTGTATGAAGGCGCAACCACATTCACTTTATTCTAACGTTGAAAGGTGCAATAATTAGCTCATCATGGCATCCTTAGAAGGGAAAGGAGAGTTATATAGTAAGGAAACTAGCTCCCCAGATGAGGTCAAAGGCTTAGGAGAAGAGCATCATACAGAGGTATGTGTTATGGTTTGTATAGCGACCCCAATTGCACGACACAGACAGGTAATCAGAGTTAGCCAAAACAAGGGCATGATTTATTATATACAAAAAAGCGGCACACAGCCTTTAAGGGGGAAAAAACACCAAAGTCCATGAACACAAAAAAACGCGGCACTGTGCCTTTAAGGGGCGCACAGGCAGGAATCCTCTAGCACACATGCAAAGAGGTACACGGGAAATCTTCCAGAAACACGGGCAAAAATACACAGGACTCTTCATTGAACACGGGCATCCTCCCGACCAGAATGCTGCCGACGGGCAGCGCAGCAACCAGGGAAGGGGAATGGGGTGAGAACACGGGCATCCTCCCGTGGAGTAATAGAGAGCGATGGCGAGCCTCACCCCAGGAACGGGTCCATGTAGAGGGAGTTGGGAAGTAGCCGGCAGGACATCTGGAGTGGGAACACTGGGATCCTCCCATGGAGTAATAGAGAGCGAAGACGGTGTCCCACTCCAGGAAACGGCGACAGGTGGT
Organism: Notolepis coatsorum; assembly: GCF_963971535.1. Lineage (NCBI taxonomy): Eukaryota > Metazoa > Chordata > Actinopteri > Aulopiformes > Paralepididae > Notolepis > Notolepis coatsorum. Next base: position 66,695,252 of record NC_140165.1, read on the forward strand.
GATGTACAGGGGTGGCACGACGTCTCATGCCGGAGACGCGGCAGTAGATGGTAGTAACAAGAACGACCCGACAAGGAGTGGAGGGGAGTCTGCAATACTAGTACTCTCCCGAGCTGATTGCAAACTCCTCTCAGGTGCGTGAAGCAGAAAAACGGCACGCCCCCTCGTTGGGCTGCATGCAGAATTCCTCCAGCCCTCACAGTATGCCTAGGGTTGGAAGAGTCTGAAAACCCACAGAAGGAAGCTAGTGAAGAGGAAAAAAGGTCCCACTGATATCCCTGAGGAAGAGGATGACCTAACTGAAGGTCTCCGACGCTCCCACCGTACACTTCGCCCAACAGAAAGGATGCATGCGCACCAAGAGGAAGAAGCATGCAAAAGGGAGAAAAGACTGCTGTACCTGTATGAAAAATGGAAGCTTGACATTTGCAAGGCAAGAGATGAGATGAAAACATACATGTCAGAGGAGGAGCTCTGGACTCTCATCGACAAACTAAATAGGTCTAAGACGGACGTTTGTATGATGTATGTCAAAATCAGAGATCCCGCCGCGCCTCCCAATGACATAAGACGACGAGTGGATACGTGCGAGACAGTAACCAGGGAATTAGTCAACATCGCTCACGACAGAACCATGGGTACAGAAGATGATTTCAATGTCCAAAAGGAAAGGAGCCGACTTCATGAACTGCGTCGCCATGACTACGCAAAGTCGGTCTATGGATCTGCCTCTGACATCTCCTCATTAACTCAGAGCAGCAGGTCTGCACAAGGCTCGTCTATAATAACGAAGCATGTGGAGGCAGCGGCTGAACTAGCCGAAAAGGAAGGCCACCTATCATATGATGCAAGTAGAGGAAAAACAAAGGGAAGCTATACGCGAACTAGAGGAACAACAACGAAAGGCTCTGGAGGTACAAAAGCGTGAGTTGGAGCGACTGCAGGCCAAGAAGGAAGTGTTCGCAGCCCAAGCCAAACTAAAGGTCTACGACGATCAGATCAGACATGAAGCTGCCGAACACATCAATGAAAGCAATGCAGAGACGAGGAACGCACCTGCTGCCACACTCATGCTGCACCAACCTCTCATTCTGACATCACTTCTCTCGCACAGGTCTTCCATGACTGCATAGCCTTGAGTAGGCTTCCTGCACCAGAGCCATTCGTTTTCAATGGTGATCCTATACAGTTCAAAGAAATGGAAAACAATCAATCAATCAATCAATCAATCAATCAATCAATCAAATTTATTTATATAGCACGTTTAAACATGACGCTTGTCAACCAAAGTGCTTCACATAGCTAAGCTAAGGACAAAGAAAAGTATATATATATAAAAAAATTAAAATAATAATAATCAACGGATAGACAAAGGAAAAACAGAACAACACGTCAACAAGTACGGCAAGAGTCAAAGTGAGTCAGGGAAGGCCAGGCGATATAGGTGGGTTTTGAGTTTTGATTTAAAAGACTCGATGGAGGGGGCAGATTTAATGGACATGGAGATGCTGTTCCAGAGGTCAGGGGCTGCGACCGCAAAAGCACGTCCCCCCCTAGACTTGAAGTTAGACCTACGGGTGGTTAGGAGACCCTTATCAGCCGGTCTGAGGGCCCTGGCGTTGGTATAGGGGGTGAGGAGGTCTGCTAGGTAAGCAGGGGCCTTACCATTTAGGGCTTTGTAAACCAATAAAAGGACCTTGAAGTCTATTCTAAAGTGCACCGGGAGCCAGTGGAGGGAGGCAAGTACAGTGGTGAATGTACAGAACGTTTACCTCACTCATCGACCAAAGAGCAACAACCCCAGCCGAAAAACTCTACTACCCGAAGAAGTACGTTGGTGGCCAAGCACGCCAGGCTCTAGATGGCACGTTCTATCGTAATGACAAGGAAGCCTACAAAGAGGCCTGGGATAAGCTGAATCATCGCTTTGGTCAGCCATTTGCCATTCAGAGATCATTCAGAGAGAAGCTATCCAACTGGCAGAGGATTCAGCCTAAGGATGCAGAGGGACTCAGGAGTTTCTCTGATTTTCTCAACGCCTGTCGGGATGCCATTCGTCATGTCAAGGGTCTTGACATACTCAACGACTGTGAGGAGAACCGAAAGCTCATTTACAAACTGCCAGACTGGGCAGCCGCCCAGTGGAACTGTCAAGTCACAAAACGCTTGAATGAACGTCAAGAATGTCCAACTTTCGAGGACTTCACAAAATTCATGTCAACTGAAGCGGAGATTGCCTGCAATCCAATCACGTCTTTCCAAGCTCTACACTCATCAGCCACTAGCGCCGATAAAGGAAATGTCAGAGACTCTAAGAGAAACAAAGCCAGCGTTCTTGACACTCAAGCAAACACTGACAATGAGAACTGGAAGTTTAGGACTAAGGCTCCATGCATTCAGTGTGAAGATGATGGACACCAGCTCCATGCATGTGAAAGATTCACAGAGATGTCACTGGATGAGCGACGCAACTTCATAAAGGAGAAGAGACTATGCTATGGATGTCTAAAGCCAGGACACAATGCGAAAGACTGTCGCCATCGTCACTCCTGTGACACCTGCAAGAGAAAACATCCTACAGCCCTCCACGATAACAACTATCAAAGAGAAGAAAGGCCTGCACCTGATACAGAATCAGATCAAGACCCTGAGGCAAGATCCCTCAGTGTAGCAGTTGGAGGCTCATCCAGCACATCAATGATTCTAGCAGTATGGGTTTCCTCCAAAAGTAACCCAACTATGGCGAGACTTGTCTACGCTCTTCTCGACACTCAAAGCGATACTACATTTACCGACCAAGAGGTGAGTGACGGTCTTAATGCAGACAAGCATCCAGTTAAACTGAAGCTGACAACCATGAGCGGAAAGGACACAATTCTCACAAGTGAGAGAGTCTGCGGCCTTTGTGTAAGAGGATATAGCTCTGCCACTCAAGTCGATCTTCCAGTGGCCTACACTAAGGACTGCATACCCGTAAACTGTGCACACATCCCCACTTGTAAGACGGCTAAGAAATGGAGTAATCTAGCAGGAATAGCAGACGAAATCCAAACACTAAAAGTCTGCGAAGTGGGTCTTCTCATAGGTTATAACTGCTCGAGAGCCATGGCTCCAAGGCAGGTCATCCTCGGAGCAGATGAGGAACCATACGCTGTACGGACAGATCTAGGGTGGAGTATCGTGGGGCCCTCAGCTCAAAGCCAAGATTCGTTGAGCACTAGTCGCATGTGCCACAGAACCACAGTTAAAGAGCTACCCCCGGCCACACCGGCCGATGTTATCCGCATTCTAGAGTCAGACTTTAAGGACGGCAGTGAAGACGGAAAAACAGTGTCTCAAGATGACACCACGTTTCTGAAAAGGATAGATGAAGTAATACGGAAAACCAAACAAGGCCATTACGAAATGTCCCTGCCCTTCAAAAACAGACCCAGCCTCCCCAACAATAAGAACTCAGCCCTGATACGCCCTAATCACCTTAAAAGGAAACTGCAGCGCGACGAAGGGTACAAGAAGAAATACGTCGAGTTCATGGAAGAGGTTATCGGAAAGGGAGATGCAGAACCAGTCGAAGATGGTGGGAGGAAAGGCGAAAGGTGGTACATTCCCCATCACAGCGTCTTTCATGCAAAGAAACGTGACAAACTTCGCATTGTGTTTGACTGCTCAGCAAGATACAAAGGAACAAGCCTCAATGACCACCTCCTTTCTGGGCCCGACATGTTGAACAACTTGAGTGGAGTGCTCATCCGCTTTCGCCAGCACCCAGTTGCTCTGATGTGCGACGTCAATTTCACGTCCAAGAAGCTGATCGAGACTACTTGCTCCTTTTCTGGTGGAAGCAAGGAGACCTGAACTCACCGCCCAGGGAGTTCCGCATGAAGGTGCATCTGTTCGGTGCGGCCTCCTCGCCAGGGTGTCCCAACTACGGACTAAAGCACTTAGCTAAGGAGAAGGCACACACCTACCCGCATGGATCACGATTCGTCATGAGAGACTTTTACATGGACGACGGGGTCACAAGTGTTGAAAACACTGAGAGTGCATTTCAGTTAGCCAAAGAAGCACGCAAACTCTGTGCCACAGGTGGCCTCCGTCTACATAAGTTTGTGTCAAACAACAGAGATGTCCTCGAGAGTATCCAGCTCTCTGAACGAGCAACCAGCGTAAAGTGCATGCGCCTCACCTTTGATGAGCTGCCACTTGAAAGAGCTCTCGGGATTAAATGGGACATGGAGTCTGACAACTTCTGTCTCAACGTCAACCTTAAAGAACAGCCTCCTACACACGCGGCATCCTGTCAACAGTAGCCTCCCTGTACGACCCCCTCGGGTTTGTGGCACCGGTCCTGCTCAAAGGGAAGATGATTCTCCAGGAGATGTGCAGGCGTGGAACAGGCTGGGACGACCCTCTCCCAGAGGAGCTTCGTCCAAAATGGGAGAAATGGAAAGCTGAACTAGCACAGTTGGAAAACGTCACCATATCTCGTGCCTACTCACCTGCTGGATTTGGAAAAGTTTCAAAGGTGGAGCTGCATAATTTCTCAGATGCCAGTACTAAAGGGTATGGTCAATGTTCGTACTTGAGACTTAAAAATGAGAAAGGAGGTGTCCACTGCACCCTGGTTATCGGAAAAACGCGTGTCTCGATGACCAAGGTCACAACTATTCCAAGATTGGAATTGACAGCCGCGGTTATCTCTGTGAAAATGAGCAGCCTGCTCAAACGGGAATTTGGTTCTCCTGGTGCTGAGGAGTTCTTCTGGACTGATTCGAAAGTAGTCTTGGGATACGTAAGGAATGAAGCAAGACGATTCCACACCTTTGTCTCTAACCGTGTCCAACGGATTCATCTCAGCTCAGACCCTCAACAATGGAGATACGTCCCAACAAGTGACAACCCTGCTGAGCATGCGTCCAGGGGCTTGACGCCCAGCGAGCTGCTGATATCCAACTGGTTCACTGGACCCAAGTTCTTGTGGAACAAAGAAATGGAGCTGCCTGCAGATGATGCTCCAGAGCTAACTATTAGAGATCCAGAAGTCAGAAGTGCTTTCACACTTAGCACAACGACCAAGGAGCAAAGCACTATAGTTGATCACTTGTCTAAGTTTTCTTCTTGGTCACTCGCTACTCGAGCTATCGCACGCATTCAGAGACGCGTCCACAAGAATAGGTCTAGCAGCCTCAGCACTGTGGCAGAAAGAGAAGAAGCTGAATGCCACAAAATCAAAGGCCTGCAGAGATCAGTTTATCACGAAGAGCTGACGCTGCTGAGCAAGGGCACTCCTCTGCCATCTAACAATCCCCTGCACTCTCTTGATGCTTACCTCAATGAAGATGGTATACTCAGGGTGGGAGGAAGACTGTGCAACTCCACTCTTCCTCACTTCGTCAAGCACCCGGCCATCATTCCAAAAGATCATCCCATTACTGAAATGATAATCGCTCATCATCACGAAAGAACGAAGCATCAAGGCAAGGGTCTCACCATCAATGAAGTCCGGTCCAACGGCTACTGGATTCCAGGAATCAACAGAGCAGTAGCATCTTACATTCGGAAATGTGTGAGCTGTAGAAGGCTCCGGAAACCTACAGAAGAAGAACGGATGGCCGATCTACCCCCGGAACGTTTAGCGCCATCTCCCCCCTTTTCCTTCTGCGGTATGGACTGCTTTGGCCCATTTCTTACAAAACAAGGAAGAAAGGAAAATAAGAGATACGGCCTTCTCTTTACTTGCTTCAGCTCCCGTGCAATTCATATTGAGATGTTAGACGACATGTCTACAGATGCACTCATCAATGGCCTTCGATCTTTCATTGCAATACGTGGATCTGTTCGTGAAATCAAGTCAGATTGTGGAACTAACTTTGTTGGAGCCAAGAATGAACTCAAGGAGGCTCTAAAGGAAGTAAACACAGACCGGCTGGCCACATTCCTCGCCGAAAGGCAATGCGACTTCAGCATGAACACTCTCCACTCTAGTCATGTGGGAGGCGTGTGGGAGAGACAGATTAGAACAGTGAGAAGCGTCCTACGGTCCACTCTGGCTCTGTCCTCCGGAAGACTCAATGATGCCTCTCTACGGGCCTTTCTCTACGAAGCTATGGCAATCGTCAACAGTCGCCCACTGACTGTTACCAACCTCAACGATCTTCTGAGTCCTGAGCCTCTCACGCCCAATCATCTGCTGACCATGAAGTCTGCCAAAGCTCTACCTCCTCCAGGGGATTTCAGCAGAGAGGATATTTATGGCAAGAAAAGATGGCGTCATGTTCAGTATTTAGCAGAACAGTTCTGGAGTAGATGGAGAAAAGAGTACCTCGCCAACATCGCTCTTAGACAGCGCTGGCACACCCCAAGAAGAAATCTCAAAGTCGGTGACATTGTCATGGAGAAGTCTTGTGATCTGCCTCGTAATGAGTGGAAATTGTCTAAGGTTGTCGAGACTGTGATGGACAAGGATGGGCTCGTTAGAAGAGTGAGGATTCGAATTGGAGACCAGAAGATGGGAAACGATGGACCACGTACTGGAAAACCTTCCACTGTCGACCGACCAGTACAGAAGCTGATCTTGCTTCTTCCGACCATTTCAACCTACAGCTATATAGTCTTATTTTACAGTATATCAAGTCTAACGCACTAACCTCTCAAATAATCAGAGGTCATATAGAATTAGCGGCAGTGGCTAGTCCGTAATGGACTAGAATGGAGAAGTAAGATGACTCCTTCCATCCACTAGTCTGGGGGTCCACCTTGGGCAAGTAGTAGCACCCCCTAAGCCTCCCTACCTGGGGATACAGGCCAACTAGGTTATTCCTTATTATGGAATCAGTCGGATTTACAGTGTGATATAAACCACTCCAGAATGGTGGGAGTGTAAACGACCCTCTAGGTAGCGTCATTCGTTTTGTGTGTGATAGGGAACTTTTATTTTGAAGCACCGCCAAACCGGAAGCAGCTACCTTGAGCATGAGCTTAGCTCAACGGATGAGATGAAGGTTTAGGTTACGGCTAAAAAGAAAGAGAGATCTCCGTGAATATCTTCGTTATTCTTTTGTTATTTGGGAATTGTTTACAAGGTAACTGCTGTGCACTTTATATGGTTTTAATATTTGGTTTGAACTCACTTTTGTTTGTGTTTTTGACAACCTAAAGTTATTCCTGTTACTGTGAGGAATACGTTATTTTCTTGCTAGCTTGGTCATTGCAAATTGCTAGCTTGCCTACACATTTAATAAGGTCCAGAGTACCAGCATTTTAAGAGTGTCAAGTGTTGTGTCAAGTGTTATGTCAGCTTTTTTGGAACAATGTGAATGTGGCATTTATGTATATCTAATGTATATCTGTATACAGGGCCTCCTGGGAGAAATGCCAAAAGGACAAAGATCAACACTTAAATCCAAAGAGAAGAGGGTCTATACCAGAGAAAACAAAGCAGCAAGGAGCCAATGGCCGACATCAGCTAAATAGGCTAGCCAGGTACTGTGACACCAGGCCACACACAGCTTTGGCCAACGGCCCAACGCTACCCAAGCTACACAAACAACCAAGACATTCACACACAGCACATGTCGTATCTCCAAATGTTGTGAAGTAACATATGTTTTGCCTGGAAAAAAACATCGTTATTAACAAAACATTCGGGAGGGGAAGGAAGGAAGAGTGGGGTAATGTCATTACATTTTCATTCATCTTACCTGCACCAAGGAACGCAGGGCGAAAGGCCGCAACACAGGTCTCCACGTTGACGAAAGGCCTCTCGCTGGCGGGACAAAAAGAAGCTATGCTATGGCCGGAGCCTTGTCATGGTGCAGGCCCGACTACATCTTCTGTCAAAGATGATGTCGTAGTCAGAGTGCCAGAACCCCCTGCTATTCTCACGGCTAATGTCAATGGTCGTAGCACAAGCTAACAGCTAACTCTAGGCTAACTGATAGCATCAAACTAACGTGCGCAGCCGGCAGCTAACGTCGTAGCTAAACAGCTAACTGGCTAACAGTTAGCTCAACCCGGCTATCGCTAACCATTAGCTGTTGTACTAGGGTGGAAGAAACAATCCCCACTACCACAATGAGAGTTTACCCAAATCAAAAACCCTGGGTAGACAAATCCGTCCGTGAAGCTCTGAGAGAGCGCACCAAAGCATACAACGACGGCCTAGTGGCAGGCAACATGAATGACCACAAGGTGGCGCGATACAACGTAAGGAGGACAGTGTCAGAGGCCAAACGGCGCTACAGGGATAAAATTGAACTCCAGTTTGAACAAGCTGACTCTAGAGCTATGTGGCAGGGGCTCAAAACGATGACAGACTACAAAGGCGCCTCCCTCAAACTGAACAGTGACATCTCCTTAGCAAATTACCTCAATACCTTCTATGCGAGGTTCGATGCTGGTAATAACAACACCAGCTCACAAGCCACGGCAATGGGGGGGGGGGGGGGTCGGCTGCTGATGGAGGCGCAGTGTTCAGGGTAACAGAGCATGAGGTGAGGCGGACCTTTAAAAAAGTGAATATCAGGAAGGCAGCAGGTCCGGACGGCATCCCCGGCCGCGTCCTAAAAGTCTGTGCCGACCAACTGGCCCCAGTATTCACTGACATATTTAACCTGTCCTTAGAACAGGCTGTCATCCCCACCTGCCTGAAGAAGTCCACTATTATCCCTGTACCCAAAAAATCCAAGCCTGCTTGCCTCAACGACTACCGCCCTGTAGCTCTCACCTCCATAGCCATGAAGTGCTTTGAGAAGCTAGTAAAGGGCTACATCTGCTCCTCCCTCCCCATCAACATGGACCCCCTGCAATTTGCATACCGCCCCAACAGGTCCACGGAGGACGCCATAGCCCATGTGCTGCACACAGCAGCATCACACCTGGACAAGAGGCAGGGGAACTATGTGAGAATGCTATTCATCGACTACAGCTCGGCATTCAATACCATAGTCCCCTCCATACTCATAGCCAAGCTCAGGGACCTGGGCTTGGGCTATGACATCTGCCAGTGGGTCTTGGACTTCCTGACTGGGGTGAGAGCAGGCAACTGCACCTCCTCATCCATCACCCTCAACATAGGGGCCCCCCAGGGCTGTGTTCTGAGTCCCCTCCTCTACTCCCTGTACACACACGACTGTGTGGCTCAGCGGAGTAGCAATACAATCATCAAATTTGCTGACGACACAGTGGTGGTGGGCCTGATCTCTGCCAACGACGAGAGGGCCTACCTGGAAGAGGTCAAGGTCCTGGCGGGATGGTGCCAGGAAAACAGCCTCTCCCTGAACGTCAGCAAAACAAAGGAGATGATTGTGGACTTCAGGAGGTCGGGGGTCAAGGACTACAGCCCCCTCAGCATCGACGGGGCACCGGTTGAGAGAGTCAACAGCTTTAAGTACCTCGGAGCCTACATATCCGAGGACTTGACATGGACCACACACATTGACAGTGTTGTGAAGAAGGCACGACAACGCCTCTACTTCCTCAGGCGCCTAAGGAAGTTCCAAGTCAGTCAGAAGATCCT
>NC_140165.1:66712268-66775585 GCF_963971535.1 Notolepis coatsorum
GAATCAGCTGCATCTTGCGTTTGGAATGGATTTCTCCAATCGACTTGTATGGCTTTTTAGCCAGCTTGCCTTCCACACATCCTTCACAGAAGGGAACTTCTTTCTCTGCAGAGAAGTCCACTCCATTCACCAGATACTTTAGTTCCTTCAGCTTGGTGGTGTGACCAAGGCGCTGGTGCCACAGGCTGGCTGCTACTGATGCACTATGACAGACAGATGAACTTCCTTCAACATCCAGCTGATAGAGCCCGTCAGCTCTTTGTGTTCCCATTCCATGAAGAGTTCTATCTTTTCCACGTATGTAGCAGCGAGACTTCCTGAACTGCACTGTATTTCCTTTCTTGGTAGCAGCTCCCACTGAGAATAGATTCCGAGATAGCTTTGGAACATACAGCACGTCATACATTGTGAAATTTTTTACATCAGTTGATTTAAAAGTCATTTACATGTTGACATGTCCAATTCCTAGGGCTTCAACCACCCTGTCGTCACCGAGTCTCACAGACTGTGCTTTTGAGAATTGCTGGTATCCTTGAAGAACTTTTTTATCACATGTCATGTGCTTTGATGCTCCAGAATCAATTAACCACTCAGCATGTTGTGGTCTGTCAGTCGGGGTTGCCTCTCTGGCGACAAAGGCACTTTCAGATGAATCTTCATCATCGTAATACATCATGTTTTTGGCCTTGTGGGTTTTCTTCTTAGTTTTGTATTTCAAGCTTGGACAGTCACGTTTAATATGTCCTTCTTTTCCACACTTGTAGCACCTCCATGTGCTTGCTCTTTCTACTCCCATTGACTGACCACCACTGGAGTTATTCTGCACATTTCCTCGAAAACGTGAAGACATGGCTGATGCACCATCTGATGTAGCACTACTTGAGTTAACATTAGCATTCACTTGCTTTTGCTCTTCATTTGTTAATGATTGCTGAACAAACTGCAGTGTCAGACTGTCAATCTTTGTTTCTAGTGCAGTGACAATTGTAGCATAACATGGTGGCAAACTACCCAAAAGTGTTACAATTTGGTCTTCCTCTTCAATTACAGCTCCTATTGCTGATAGCTGGTCAGTCAGCTCCTTCATCCGTTTTAAATGTTCAGTTAAACCATCTCCTTCCTTCATTTCACATCGAAAATACTTTTTCTTCAGAAACAGTTTATTTGCCAAAGTATCTCTCTCAAAATGGCCTTTCAGCGTGGTCCACGCCTCTTTGGGAGTCTGGCAGCTTGTTATCAGGTACAACTGGGGTGTACTTACATTCAGCACTAACATAGAGAATGCCTTCTCTCTCCGTTTATCAAACTCAGCCCGTGCTTGAGCATTAGCATCTGCAGCTAATGTATCCGTCTCAATTAGCATACCCCATAGTCCTTTAGCTTTCAGCAAGTGCTCCATCTGAAACGTCCATGTTGCCCAGTTCTCTGGTCCGCTCAGCCGGTCAATAAACAGCTTGTCATCCATTGTGAAATCCCACAACACTGTTCATCTCATACAAAACTCTGTGTAGCTTCTTAGCGTTGTTCTGGGCCCATAACCTGTTGTATATTTCCAGAGCTTTATTCCTTGTTGCACCATACACCATACTGAGACACAACATACAGCATGAACAGGAAGTACTAAATATCTGTTTACAAGCAGAGGGTGGTATTTACTGATAGTGCCATCTAGTGGTAAGGTAAAAGTACTGTATTACAACAACTAGTTACTTCAGAAAGTAACTATTGCGTTACTTTCAAGTATTTTTCTTTTTACATAAACAACATACACAAATCTAAACTATTTTAATGTTGCTGTGGGACAAAGTGAGACTAGCCTTGTATGTAGATATTATAATTACTATAGTGGATCATACAAATACAAACACGATAGATGTTTTGGAACTTTTGATATGTATTGCCCCTCAACAGGCCACAACTGGGCAACATTAAATTTAAGCACTATACCAAAAATAAATAACAAATATATACTGATTGATTGAACATTTTAATTAACAGATTGCAGAATGGGTACAGTACAGTACAGCGCAATACACACAATTGTTAAGGGGATGCAGATCAGAGAAATACTTTCGTCTTGTTTACATCAGGGTCCCCCATTTTCAATTCATGACATTATGACATGCACAACATACAGATATAAGAATCTAATCTAATCATCTAAACAAATCTAATCATGACATTTAAGACATGCATGACATACAGATATATATATATATATATATATATATATATATATATCTGACTCTGAGCACCTGAATACTGTGCTATTAAACCAGGACACGCAGCACTATGTCAGCAGAGTAGAGCCTCCAGTACTGCAGTTCCCGGCGCTGCAACACGACTAACACAAGAGTGAACAAAAAACGATCATGGACCCGCGGTCTGTCGTTGACTGCTCGCTTGTGTTGTTGCTGACTCGCTGTGTGTCAGACTCTGGAGGCACCCGCCCACCTCTACCTCTGATTGGCTTACCATGACATTTTACTCAACCTCAGCCAATCGCGCTGAGGTTGGCTGAGAAGAACAGTATGCCTCTCTGCGCAGAGATCTGTCTGATGAAAAAAACAGCTTCAATCATAGACAGTAACGTGCCGCATTTTTTGGCAGTAACGGTAACAGTGTTATTAAGATTGGAAAAGTAATCCGTTAGATCAGGGGTTCTCCACCTTTCTGCTGCCAAGGCACCCCTGTGTTCAATAAAATATTCCAGGGCACCATACGATAAAGACTTTTTCGGTCCTGTCTTTTTTGCTACAATGATGACAAAAGTGCTTGCTTTCAAAATAATGTTTATTTAAGAAACTGGGAAACACATTTGTGTGTATATGCCTATATAATGCATTATTAACAGGTGTTTTAGGTCTAAATGGCTTAGTACTGTTGACATTACACTGCTTGTAGTAGTAAATCAAATAGCATATTTCTTTAAATAAAATTACAGAAAAGTATCACTAAAGTGCTATCTGTTGCATATTTGGATAAGTGTGACCATTTCTCAAAAACTGAAAATCATGTATTTTTTTTTTAAATACAGAAAAGGATCACTAAAGTGCTATCTGTTACAGCTGCACTGTTCTCCATAAAAATAGCATATTTGGATAAGTTTGACCATTTCTCAAAAACAGAAAATCATGTATTTTTTTTTAAATACAGAAAAAGATCATCAAGTTACCATTTCTCAAAAAATATAAATAAATACAGAAAATAAGCACTCGTTCACTCAGTGGACATTTCTAGCTCAATGCGAGGTATGCTGCTGCTGGCTAATAATACGGTCAATACGTGGGGAGATCTTTGACAAGGCAACATGCATGTCATCCTCAAGGCTCAACTTTGCCCTATATTTTGTTGTCAGAGCTGTCATGGATGAAAAGCCAGCTTCACACAGATATGTGGTACTCAGCACCACACTCTGAAACTAGCTCTCCAGGTGGATGTATCAGATGAGATTTCAATGAGTTCTTCCAAGAGTTTGGATGGAGATGTGTCAGGAAGCTTTGTCTCAATGTTGTCTGTAAAGTATTTTTTTTATCCAGAGTAACTTGGTGATCCTTTTCTGTGTTTTATTAAATAATGGTTTTCAGATTTTGAGAAATGGTCAAACTTATCCAAATATGGTATTTTCATGGAAAACAGTGCAGCTGCAACAGATAGCACTTTAGTGATAATTTTCTGTAATCAAAAAAAATATTTTAAATTTTTTATTTTTTTAATCTCAAGGCACCCCTGTTGAGAACCGCTGCGTTAGATTACTCGTTACTGAAAAAACTAACGCCGTTAGTAACGCCGTTACTTATAACGCCGTTATTCTCATCACTGATTAAAACATAAAAACACTAACACTGTTAAAACATATTAACCCTAACACTGTTAAAACATATTCACTCTAACACTGTTAAAACATACCCAGGTGGCCAGCATACTCTGCACGATTCCGGCTACCGGTCGGCACACTCGGCACATGTCCGGCACGGCACGCCAACGATGAGCCGGCCTCTGGCCCGGTAATGGTTGCCGTGTCAGAGCCGACTCGGCTCGCCAAAGATAAACCGGCTCTGGCCCGGCTCTGGTTGCCGTGCCAGAGCCGACTCGGCTCGCCAAAGATAAACCGGCTCTGGCCCGGCAATGGTTGCCGTGCCAGAGCCGACTCGGCCTCGCCAAAGATAAACTGGCTCTGGCCCGGCAATGGTTGCCGTGCCAGAGCCGACTTGGGCTCGCCAAAGATAAACCGGCTCTGGCCCGGCAATGGTTGCCGGGGCAGAGCCGAAGTTTCAGTCAAGCGACGCCGCCCCCACACACAACAGCGGTGTGATTGGCAGAATCGACTGTCAATCAAAATTGTTCCGTTGAGACCACCGCAACACTTAATAATAATAATAATAATAGATCAAATTTATATAGCGCCTTTCATAGAACCCAAGGTCGCTTTACAATCAGGACAAAAAATAGGGCAAGGAAAGTAGGGGGGGGAGGGGGAAAAGGGGATGAGGGAAAGTAGGGGATAATGGACCTAATTTAATCTAAAACTAACTGATGGGGAAAGCCTTGGTGAAGAGGTGTGTTTTTAGAGCGGATTTGAAGGTGTCCAGGGTTGGGGCGTTGCGGATTTGGGGGGGGAGAGAGTTCCAGAGGGTAGGGGATGCCACGCTGAAGGCTCTGTCCCCAAAAGTCCGTAACCTGGTGCGAGGGATGGAGAGGAGACCTAGATCAGAGGATCGTAGGTTCCGGGATGGAGTGTACTGGTGGAGGAGATCAGACAGGTACCGGGGGGCGAGGGCATGGAGGGATTTGTAGGTGAGGAGCAGGAGTTTGAAGGTGATGCGGAACCTGACTGGAAGCCAGTGGAGATGGATGAGGGTGGGGGTGATGTGCTGCCAGGGCTTGGTGTGAGTGAGAACCCTGGCAGCTGAGTTCTGGACATACTGGAGCCTGTCCAGGGCTTTGCTGGGTACCCCGAACAGGACTCCATTACAGTAGTCCAACCGGGAGGTGACAAATGAGTGGATCAGGGTCTCAGCCACAGAGTCTGAGAGTGAGGGTCGGAGACGGGAGATGTTCCTGAGGTGGTAGAAGGCAGACTTGGTGACAGATTTGATGTGGGAGTGAAATGAAAGTGTGGAGTCAAGGGTGACGCCCAGGTTACGGACTTCGAGAGACGGGGAGATGGAACAGCCGTCAACGTGGAGGAGGAGATCTCCAACCTTCCCGAGCAGTGCCTTGGGGGCCACAACCATGAGCTCTGTCTTTTTGCTGTTGAGTTTGAGTAATTTGGTTGCCATCCAGGTTTGTATAGCGTGGAGGCAGTTGACTACAGACTGTGGGGGGAGCTGGGAGGATGGTGAGGTGCTGATGTAGAGCTGAGTATCATCAGCATAACAGTGGAAGTTGAGTCCGTGGTGACGTATAATCTGACCGAGGGGGAGCATGTAAATGTTGAATAGTAGGGGACCCAGCACAGAGCCCTGGGGGACACCGTGGTTGACTGGGGCCGGGGGGGAGGATGAGCCGCTGACGCTGACAAACTGAGATCTATTAGTGAGATATGAATGAAACCATGACAGAGCTGTACCGGTGATGCCTAGGTTGTCGGAGAGGCATTTGAGGAGGACTGAGTGGGATATTGTGTCGAACGCCGCGGAGAGGTCGAGAAGGATGAGGAGGCTGATGTGTCCGGAGTCTGCAGCAAGGAGGAGGTCATTAGTGATCTTGATGAGGGCGGTCTCTGTGCTGTGATGTGCTCGGTAGGCTGACTGAAGGGGTTCGTAGAGCTCATGGTTGGACAGATGTTGATGAAGCTGGGCGGCGACTGCCCTTTCTAAGGTTTTGCTTAGGAAAGGAAGGTTGGAGATCGGCCGGTAGTTGTCCAGCACCTCAGGGTCCAAACCAGGCTTCTTTAGGATGGGAGTGATGGAGGCGGTTTTGAAACAGGAGGGAACTATTCCAGATGACAGAGAGGAGTTGATGATGTCCGTTATGATGGGGCAGAGGGTAGGAAGGCAGGCCTTGACCAGTACCGTAGGCATGGGGTCGAGGGAGCAGGTGGAAGCTTTGGCTCTGGTAACCAGCTTCATGACCAGCGGAACATCCACTGGGGAGAAGGAGGAGAGAGAGCACTGGGGATGGAGGGATGTAGCTGGGAGCATGTAGTCCGGCGTCAGGGGTAAGTGAGGAGGGGAGGGGGCGGGCACCATGAGTTGTTGGTGGATGGAAGTCACTTTAGCTTGGAAAAAGTCCAGGAACTTAGAGCAGAGGTCAGGAGCATCAGTGTGGGAGGCAGTGAGAGGGCGGAGGAGACGATTTATGGTTGAGAAAAGCGATCTGGGGTTATTTTGCTGTGAGGTGATGAGGGTGGAGTAGTACGCAGTCCTAGTCTTGGAGAGAGCCTCTCTGTAGGACCTCACGTGGTCGACGAAGGCCAGACGGTGGACGGTGAGGCCAGATCGCCTGGAGAGTCGCTCCAGTCGTCGACCCACTCTTTTCATAGAGCGGAGGTCAGAGGTAAACCATGGGGCAGGGCGAGGAAAGGACACATTCCGGCTTCTGAGGGGCGCCAGAGAGTCCAGGCTGAGGGAGAGGGCGGCATTGTAACAGGCCGCTAAGGTGTCCGGGGAGGTATCGGAGGGAACCGGGGCCATGTGGGTAGTGATGAGGTCAGATAGGGCTGATGCACACACTGACTTGGTGTCCCTGAATGTGAGGGTGCGCGTTGGGCGCTGCCTGGGCGGGGGGATAGGGACAGTGAAAAGAATGGCATGGTGGTCAGATACCGCAAGGTCTAGACACTGCAGGTGGGAGGGGGGGTTACCGGTGGAGCAGACCAGATCCAGAGTGTGACCTTTGGAGTGGGTGGGGCCCTGGACATGCTGCGTGATGCTGAGGCAGTCCAGAAGCGACAGGAAATCAGCTGCGAAGTTGCAGTTGGTGGAGTCAACATGAATGTTGAAATCTCTGAGCAGATAGGTGGTCAGGGACCTGGAGCAGAAGGAGGACAGGAGCTCGGTTAGCTCTGACAGGAAGGTGGTGGAGGCTTTGGGGGGGCGGGAAATCAGGGCGAATTGAGGTTGAGGTTCAGGAGATCCGGAGAGAGAGAATGTAATGCATTCGAATGATGTGAGATCAGGAGTGGGGATCTCCTTGACCTGGAAGTCTGTACGATGGATGACAGCCAGCCCGCCGCCACGGCCCGTGGAGCGCGGTTTCTGGAGGTAGATGTAACCGGGGGGTGTAGCTTGGTTTAGTGTGATGAAATCCTGTTTATTTTGCCATGTTTCAGTCAAACATAAAAAATCCAGTTTTCTTTCAGTGATGATATCATGGATGAGTAGTGCCTTGTTATTGAGGGAGCGAGTATTGAGCAGCATGAACGTGGCTGTGGAGGAGACAGGCAGAGTGGGAGGGGTGCTACTGTCTGAGCAGACCAGGGGCTTCAGACAGCTGGTGCGCACGTGAGGTGTGTTGTGATGACGTTGATGAACAACACGGAAGCGCGGAGCAGAAACTACCACTGGAATAGTGGAATCTGTGCAGATGAGTTTGTAGCGGGATGCTCGATGTATATAGCGGGGGCGTTGAAGGAGTCCGAGTGATCTGATGGTATCCAGCCAGATTGGCGCAGCTGCGTTGAAAAAGTTGGTGAGAGGAGTATGTCAGCATATCGACCGGAGCAGCTAACCGGCTAACGACCAGCCACACACAACGAAAAATGAGTGAATACAGCTGTACTGTACCCACTCTGCAGTCTGTCAATAAAGTTTTCAATCAATCAATCAATCAGACAAATGCATAGAAAAGCCCTTATTATAACCAAATAACAAAAATTATATTATTGTTTATGAAAATGTTTTAGCCCTATGCTTGCCTATTATTTTAATGGCAACAAATAAAATAATAATAATAAAATGAATAAATAAAATGTTAGAGGAGTGGAGGGGGGGGGGGGCAGAGCGAGGTGGGTGTTAGAGGAGTGGAGGGGGGGGGGGCAGAGCCTCATAAAGCTAACATTAGCTGCACTCATAGGAGCCTGTTGATGTAGCCTCATAAAGCTAACATTATAGCTGCACTCATAGGAGCGTGTTGATGTAGCCTCATAAAGCTAACATAGCTGCACTCATAGGAGCGTGTTGATGTAGCCTCATAAAGCTAACAAGAGTATATGTAATACTGTGGTTATGGCCTTTAACTATAGTTAGCAGCTCATAGCTAACATAACAATACTGTGGTTAAGGCCTGCAGCAGCTCAGTAGCTAACATAACAACACTGTAGTTAAGGCCTTTAACCAGCAGCTCAGTAGCTAACATAACAATACTGTGGTTAAGGCCTTTAACCGCAGCTCAGTAGCTAACATAACAATACTGTGGTTAATGCCTTTAACCAGCAGCTCACTGCATAGTGCACTTTAAAGATAATTAGATTAGTATATTTGTGAGGTTACTAATTTATTATTTACATTGAAAAGATACAGAGATAATTTGTTAAAGCTGGACCAGCGCACTACACCTAGGTTAGTAAATCCTAGGCCTCATCCACTCCCTCTGCTAAAGCTCCACTCCTGCACTAAAGTCGGGGACTCAGTTGGACTCAGATCTGCTGCGTTCCCCCCTACCTGGTGACAGTGTACATCTACTCTCATAAAGTAGGGAATCCACCCTGCTACACAAACATCTCAAAACAAACTGGTCAGACTACTGCTTGACCTTACTCCTAGAACCCATCTCACCCCTGCCCACTTTGACAACCTAGGATGGCTAGTAGACGACAGAGTACAGCAACTTGCAATGGGCCTGGTCTACAAGATACACTACACGACCAAGGTACCCGGTGTACATGTCAAAATACTTCCCAAAGGTCAGTGAATACCACGACCACAACACAGGGAGCTCCACAAATCATGTTAAACCCAGATTCGGCTAACAGGGGAGCTAACAGGGGAGCTAAAGAGGCTAACAGGGGAGCTAACAGGGGAGCTAACAGCCGCAGCTAAAGAGGCTAACAGGGGAGCTAACAGGGGAGCTAACAGCCGCAGCTAAAGAGGCTAACAGGGGAGCTAACAGGGGAGATAAAGAGGCTAACAGGGGAGCTAACAGGGGAGCTAACAGGGGAGCTAACATGGGAGCTAAAGAGGCTAACAGGGGAGCTACTAACTAAGTCTCTGCTTCAGAAAGGTTTAGCCCAATATACAGAATTGCTAATTGTACATTACCTTTTACAGTAAAACTGAACATGAAAGTCACTGTGAGTACATCTGAAACACATTAAATTAGAGGGACAACATTTCTGCAGAAAATTATCTGCTTATATAAGTACACATATCATCTAATGAAATATTAAGTGTTTTATAGACAACTTTATACAGCTAACTTTATACAGTTTAAAGGAACACGCCAACATTTTGGAAAATTCGCTCAGTCTTAGCACAATGATAGCCTAGCTTAGCACAATGAATGGAAGCGGGCATGACTGGTTAGCCTTGGCATTGTCCAACTAACACCTCTCCCGAAGGCTACCCAGTCATGTCCGCTTCCATTCATTGTGCTAGGCTAACATGCAGCTTAGCTAGCCTACAGTCAGGAAATATACAATCAAAATACAACTCCCAAACGTTCCTGTAAACATGTTGTGACCTGTGTATTTACCACGTCTCCCAGTCACACAAGTCACACGAGTCTCCAAGTCACACAAGTCTCCAAGTCACACGAGTCTCCAAGTCACACAAGTCTCCAAGTCACACGAGTCTCCAAGTCACAAGAGTCACACGAGTCTCCAAGTCACACAAGTCTCCAAGTCACACGAGTCTCCAAGTCACACAAGTCACATGAGTCTCCAAGTCACACAAGTCACATGAGTCTCCAAATCACACAAGTCTCCAAGTCACACGAGTCTCCAAGTCACACAAGTCACATGAGTCTCCAAGTCACACAAGTCTCCAAGTCACACGAGTCTCCAAGTCACACAAGTCTCCAAGTCACACGAGTCTCCAAGTCACACAAGTCACACGAGTCTCCAAGTCACACAAGTCTCCAAGTCACACGAGTCTCCAAGTCACAAGAGTCACACGAGTCTCCAAGTCACACGAGTCTCCAAGTCACACAAGTCACACGAGTCTCCAAGTCACACGAGTCTCCAAGTCACACAAGTCTCCAAGTCACACGAGTCTCCAAGTCACAAGAGTCATACGAGTCTCCAAGTCACACAAGTCTCCAAGTCACACAAGTCACACGAGTCTCCAAGTCACACAAGTCACACGAGTCTCCAAGTCACACAAGTCTCCAAGTCACACGAGTCTCCAAGTCACACAAGTCACACGAGTCTCCAAGTCACACAAGTCTCCAAGTCACACGAGTCTCCAAGTCACAAGAGTCACGCGAGTCTCCAAGTCACACAAGTCTCCAAGTCACATGAGTCTCCAAGTCACACGAGTATCCAAGTCACACAAGTCTCCAAGTCACACAAATCACACAAGTCTCCAAGTCACATGAGTCTCCAAGTCACACAAGTCTCCAAGTCACACAAGTCTCCAAGTCACAAGAGTCACACGAGTCTCCAAGTCACATGAGTATCCAAGTCACACAAGTCACACGAGTCTCCAAGTCACACAAGTCACACGAGTCTCCAAGTCACACAAGTCACACGAGTCTCCAAGTCACACAAGTCTCCAAGTCACACGAGTCTCCAAGTCATTCAAGTCACACGAGTCTCCAAGTCACACAAGTCTCCAAGTCACACGAGTCTCCAAGTCACAAGAGTCACACGAGTCTCCAAGTCACACAAGTCTCCAAGTCACATGAGTCTCCAAGTCACACGAGTCTCCAAGTCACACAAGTCTCCAAGTCACACAAGTCACACAAGTCTCCAAGTCACATGAGTCTCCAAGTCACACAAGTCTCCAAGTCACACGAGTCTCCAAGTCACAAGAGTCACACGAGTCTCCAAGTCACACAAGTCTCCAAGTCACACAAGTCACACGAGTCTCCAAGTCACACGAGTCTCCAAGTCACACAAGTCTCCAAGTCACACGAGTCTCCAAGTCACACGAGTCTCCAAGTCACACGAGTCTCCAACAATACGTGGTTAAGGCCTTTAACCAGCAGCTCAGTAGCTAACATAACAATACTGTGGTTAATGCCTTTAACCAGCAGCTCATTAGCTAATGTAATACTGTGGTTAAGGCTGTTAACTAGGAGCTCAACGTAGCTAACATAACAATACTGTGGTTAATGCCTTTAACCAGCAGCTTATTGGCTAATGTAATACTGTGGTTAAGGCCTTTGCAGCTCAGTAGCTAACATAACAATACTGTGGTTAATGCCTTTAACCAGCAGCTCATTAGCTAATGTAATACTGTGGTTAAGGCCGTTAACTAGCAGCTCAACGTAGCTAACATAACAATACTGTGGTTAATGCCTTTAACCAGCAGCTTATTGGCTAATGTAATACTGTGGTAAGGCCTTTGCAGCTCAGTAGCTAACATAACAATACTGTGGTTATTGCCTTTAACCAGCAGCTCATTAGCTAATGTACTGTGGTTAAGGCCGTTAACTAGCAGCTCAACGTAGCTAACATAACAATACTGTGGTTAATGCCTTTAACCAGCAGCTTATTGGCTAATGTAATACTGTGGTTAAGGCCTTTGCAGCTCAGTAGCTAACATAACAATACTGTGGTTAATGCCTTTAACCAGCAGCTCACTGCATAGTGCACTTTAAAGATAATTAGATTAGTATCTTTGTGAGGTTACTTTATTATTTACATTGAAAAGATACAGAGATAATTTGTTAAAGCTGGACCAGCGCACTACACCTATGTTAGTAAATCATAGGCCCCATCCACTCCCTCTGCTAAAGCTCCACTCCTGCACTAAAGTCGGGGATTCAGTTGGACTCAGATCTGCTGCGTTCCCCCCTACCTGGTGACAGTGTACATCTCATAAAGTAGGGATAATCCACCCTGCTACACAAACATCTCAAAACAAACTGGTCAGACTACTGCTTGACCTTATTCCTAGAACCCACCTCGCCCCTGCCCACGTGACAACCTAGGATGGCTTAGAGTAGACGACAGAGTACAGCAACTTGCAATGGGCCTGTCTACAAGATACATGCACGACCAAGGTATATGTGTACATGTCAAAATACTTCCCAAAGGTCAGTGAATACCACGACCACAACACCATGGGAGCTCCACAAATCATGTTAAACCCAGATTCGGCTCAAACAGGGACTAAACAAGTCACCTTTATTAGCTTAACTCCGTAGCAACATCACACAGGTGTATCTGTGTAGACAGTCTCCTCCCCACCGTATGTATATTTTTTTCTACCACCCCCTCCTCCTAATGTACAGTCTCCTCCCCATCATAATGTATATATTCTCTGTTAGGATCTATGGGTAACATTGATTACTGTATATTTGCATATCATATATGTCACAAATGTAACATTACTATATACCTGTAGTATGTCCCTACTATGCCATAAATGTCATGATGTCAATGTTGTGTAATGTCATAAATCTCACTATGAATAGAAAATGGGGGACCCTGATGATGTAAACAAGACGAAAGTCTTTCTCTGCTCTGCATCCCCTTAACAATTGTGTGTATTGAGCCGTACTGTATTGTACCCATTCTGCAATCTGTTAAATATTGATTGATTGATTGAACATTTTATTAACAGATTGCAGAATGGGTACAATACAGTACAGCTCAATACACACAATTGTTAAGGGGATGCAGACCAGAGAAATACTTTCATCTTGTTTACATCAGGGTCCCCCATTTTCAATTCATCATAACATACACGACATACAGATAGACAGTACTGCTACATCTATACATTTATGACATACCAGATTTACAAATACAGTATTGTTTGTGATACAAAAATAGTCTAAAAAAGAGAGTATATATACATTTGACGAAGAAACTGTACATTGGAGGAGGTTGGGTAGGTGGGGTGGGGGGACTGTACATTGGAGGTGTTTGGGTAGGCGGGGGGGGGACTGTACATTGGATTATCGACGAAACCATAC
Organism: Notolepis coatsorum; assembly: GCF_963971535.1. Lineage (NCBI taxonomy): Eukaryota > Metazoa > Chordata > Actinopteri > Aulopiformes > Paralepididae > Notolepis > Notolepis coatsorum. The sequence goes on from NC_140165.1 coordinate 66,725,298, forward strand.
TTGGTCCCAAGAAGAGGGTCTCGTGTATTAAATAAAGTTTTCATTCATTCAGAGAAAGATGTTTGTCTTGTTTACATCATCAGGGTCCCCCATTTTCAATTCATAGTGACATTTATGACATACACAACATACATGATATCATGACATTTATGACATAGGGACATACATGACTTACAGGTAGGGATGTCCGATATTATCGGCCGACCGATATTATCGGCCGATATCGGCAGTAAAATGTGATATCGGAAAATATCGGTATCGGTTTAAAAACAAAAAAAAACAATAACAATATTTGTTATATATATATCCAGTGAAATTATTAGTTACCTGAAATTATTCAGTTTTTTGGACGGGGAAACCCTGCATATATCGGTATCGGTTGATATCGGTTGATATCGGTATCGGAAATTAAGAGTTGGACAATATCGGAATATCGGTATCGGTAAAAAAGCCAATATCGAGCATCCCTACTTACAGGTATATAGTACTGTTACATTTGTCACATATACGATATGCAAATATACAGTACTGTTACCCAGAGATCCTAACAGTAAATATATACATATAATGAGGAGGCGACTGTACATTAGGAGGGGGGGGGGGGTGGTAAAACGCTAACGCTATTTAAAAGAAAAAAAAATCAGTTAAAATAAGAATATGACTTGGCCTGAAAAAAAGTTCAGTCAGGAGAATTCTTTTTGCTTTAATCCCTGGAATTACTGGCCTTAGACTATCTACTAATGTATTCTCTCTCTTTCTCTAGGTTCATGGCCACTAATGACTTCAGAGCTTCAGAAGGACAGTATGCTGGATGAGGAAGGTCTTGGCCATGCTGCGATGGCTCCTAGAGGACAAGAACGGAGGTGCAGGACCTGGCTGTCAAACGTAAACGCTACAGGCCTCCTTGGAATTAATTACTTAATCATAATTAAAATAAATATGACAATATTTGTACGATAAGAAATTACGAATTTGATGTCGGAAAAATAAATAATATGGATTCATCTGATCACAGGGCAGCTGGATTAACCATATCTGAACCAGCTATTTTGGACAAATAATTACTCAGATATTCAAACACAATTATGCAATTATTGTGAAATGATTGAAAATAATAATAATTTAATGCCTTCTGTGGAATTTGTATTTCTTATTTGTTACACATCTGTTTTAATGATTAATTATATACATTTGAAAGAATGCAGGTCAACATGCAATGTATCCCATTGATTGGTATACAATGGGACAGACCTTTGTTTGATTGATTGATTGAAAACTTTATTAACAGATTGCAGAATGGGTACAGTACAGTACAGCTCAATTACATACGGGGATGCAGACCAGAGAAAGAATTTCGTCTTGTTTACATCAGGGTCCCCCATTTTCAATTCATCATAACATATATGACACACATGACACAGATAGACAGTACTGCTACATCTATACATTTATGACATACCAGATTTGCAAATACAGTACTGTTTGTGATACAAAAAGAGTCCAGAAAAGAGAGTACATTTGACGTAGAAACTGTTGGAGGAGGTTCGGTAGGGGTGGGTGGGGGATAGACTTACACTGTACAAGCAAAACTGTACATTGTAATATTGACAAACCCATACTTGGTCATTTACTGTACATTGGAGGGGGTTGATATAGCTATAAACCTGCATTCCTTCGAATATATCATTAATCAATTAAACTTATATTGAAATACACTATATAGCCTATACACCAACACTGAAATGACAGTGGATAAATAAATAAGAACTAAAGCTAATCGGTGGAAATAGACTGCATTAATATTCCATAACAAGTCTTGTGTGCGCCTACAAATGAACAGTAATTGTGGAATAATAAGCCATACTGCGTTCATTCATTACGCCCGCCGTAGGCTATATATATTATATGTCATTCATTCATTCATATACAGTACTGCGCGTGCGCGTGTGTGTCTGTGTGTGCGCGCGCGCTGCGGCAGGTGTGTACCGCGAGCTGTATATGATGCCAATACATTAATCTAATCTAGTTTTGATGGGCGCAAGCGTGATTACGAAACCTAGCCGCATTTCTCGGAGACGCTCTCTGATTGGCACTGACTGACGCTAGGTTTCGTAATCACGCGGCTCGCAAAGCACTTCCGCCATTCCATTTCACACAGCTGCGTCACCAGTTGCCTTATAAGGAGCTATGGAGGCGGTGTTTTGTATGCAAAACTGCTGCTGAATCCCTCATACACGCCTTCATCTCCTCCCTCCTGGACTACTGTAACTCCCTCCTCACTGGCATCATCAAAACTGCAAAAAAGAATTTCATCAATGACAAAACTGAGGAAAACAAAAACAAACCACGTGAACTTTGGAAATTACTCAATAATCAACTAGGATGCAGTAAAAAACTTAAAACCAGATTCTCAAACATAAACATAAAAACGGACAACACGCTCATCACAGACAAGCTGGATGTAGCCAATTACTTAAACATTTTCTTCACAAACATAGCCACAACACTGGTAAACAAACTACCCTCCCACTCAGGGCTTTATGGGGTAGAACACATAGTAGCTTACTACAAAAACCTAGGGGTCCGCAAGGACGACTTCAAGCTGGAAATGGTAACAACAGATGAGGTACTCAATAAACTGAGCGCCCTCCAACCTAACAAGGCCACTGGCCATGACAACATCCCCTCCAAATTCCTCAGAGACTCAGCAGCCGCCATCACACCAATCATCACACACATAATAAACCTCTCCATAAAACAGGGACACGTCCCCAAGGACTTCAAAATTGCGAGGGTGACCCCTCTGCACAAAAAGGGCAGCAAATTAGACCCAGGCAACTACCGCCCTGTTTCTATTCTCACCTCCATCTCGAAAGTCATGGAAAAAATAGTCTACGAACAGGTCGAAAAGTACCTAGCGGAAAAAAATCTAATCTACGAATTCCAATCTGGCTTCAGAACATCCCACTCCACTGACACATGCCTTCTCTATTTGAATGACCACATCAAACAAGAGGTGGACGCAGGCAAATACTGCGGCATGGTCATGCTGGACCTACAAAAGGCCTTTGACACGGTCAATCACTCCATTCTGATTGACAAGCTAAAAGCAATTGGTTTTGATAGTCTATCAGTGAGCTGGATGCAATCCTACCTTGAGGGGAGGGAACAGATGGTGGAGGTAAACGGTACCCTATCCCCCCCCCTCACAGTGAGCTGTGGTGTTCCACAAGGAAGCATACTAGGACCGCTACTGTTCCTAATTTATGCAAATGACATGTCGTCAGCTTGTGACTGCAACTTGTTCCTGTTTGCGGACGACTCAGCCCTGCTGGTCTCTGACAAGAACAAGTTACAGGTTGAAAAAACCCTCAGCTCGGAACTAGGCAGAATCTGCATATGGCTCGCTGATAACAAACTATCATTACACATGGGCAAAACAGAGTCCATTCTCTTCGGTTCAAATAACAAACTCAGCAAGACCGACGGCTTCTCAGTTACAGTGGGTGACAATATTGTCACAAGGAAAGATGAAATTACCTACCTGGGTTCCATCCTAGAGGCTAATCTCTCCTGTGACAAAATGGCATCCAATGTAATAAAAAAAGTCAACCAACGAACTCGATTCTTGTACCGGATCTCCTCTCTGGTAAACAAGAACACCCTGAAGACTCTGGCAGGAGCACTCATTCAGGGGTACTACGACTATGCTTGCACCTCATGGTACCAAAGCACCTCAAAGGCGCTAAAAACAAAATTACAAACATCTCAAAACAAACTGGTCAGACTACTGCTTGACCTTACTCCTAGAACCCACCTCACCCCTGCCCACTTTGACAACCTAGGATGGCTTAGAGTAGACGACAGAGTACAACAACTTGCAATGGGCCTGGTCTACAAGATACACTACACGACCAAGGTACCCATGTACATGTCAAAATACTTCCCAAAGGTCAGTGAATACCACGATCACAACACCAGAGGGAGCTCCACAAATCATGTTAAACCCAGATTCGGCTCAAATAAGGGACTAAACACGTTTCGCAATTATGCCACATCAATGTGGAACGCCCTACCCAAAGCTGTAAAGGAATGTGGATCACTACCCACTTTCAAAACCTCTCTCAAGGGACACCTACGGGAGACTGCAATTCAACACTGGCCCCTGTAAATATCCTAACCCAACCCCCTCCAATGTACAGTCATTTACCTAGTATGGTTTTGTCAATAGTTCAATGTACAATTGTGTTTGTTTGTACAGTGTCTCCTCCCCCCCCCCCCCTCAATGTACAGTGTTACTTGTTTATACAGTGTGCCCCCCCCCCAACCACCTCCAATGTAAATTACCCAGTATGGTTGTCAATATCCCAATGTACCCAACCCCCCCCACCCAACCTCCTCCAATGTACAGTTTCTACGTCAAATGTATATACTCCCTTTTATTGACTCCTTCTGTATCACAAACAGTACTGTATTTGCAAATCTGGTATGTCATAAATGTATAGATGTAGCAGTACTGACTATCTGTATGTCATGTATGTCATATATGTCTATATGAATTGAAAATGGGGGACCCTGATGGAAACAAGACAAACGTCTTTCTCAGGTCTGCATCCCCTTAACAATTGTATGTATTGAGCCGTACTGTATTGTACCCATTCTGCAATCTGTTAAATAAAGTTTTCATTCATTCATTCATTCAATCACCTCCAGCTCCCTCCATAAACTGCAGATGGTCCAAAACTCAGCCGCCCGCCTCCTCACTAACACCCGGTCCCGCGAACACATCACTTCTGTCCTCCACTCCCTCCACTGGCTCCCGATCAAGGAACGCATTAACTTCAAAACACTACTCCTCACCTTCAAAGCCCTCCATAGCCTGGCCTCAAACTTTTTACACCAAGTACCACCTGAGAACGTAGCTGGCTCTCCAAGTACCACCATATGACCGACGTTAAAATACAGTATTCAGCTATGCACAGTTCACGCAGGAGGCAAATGTATTCCTAATACCATTATTTTGTTACAAAGACTTAATTTCCTGCATTATGGTGCAGGAATGTTTGAATTTTTACCATTTAAATGCCAGTGTTTGTGATGGGCATCACAAAGTATATAAAAAAAAAAAAAAAAAAAAAACACATATTCAATACACTTTGAATTGTAACCCTTTAAATGCCAGTTTGTGTGATGGCATCACAAATTATTGTTAAAAATTATTATTATTGTTGCTGTGGTATGGAAGCAAATGAGTGACAGAAGTATTTGAATTTGATCAGACACCGAATTTATAGCATTGAAAATAATTACTTTGAAAACATGTATCTGAATTTTTTCAGACACCGAATTTATAGCATTGAAAATAATTACTTTGAAAACATGTATCTGAATTTTTTTGCTCCGAATTTACCTATGTGAAATAAAAATTCAGTGTTTAAAATTCAATGTAAAAAAATTCGTATGCATAATACAATTCAATGTAAAAAATTCTATGCATAATTGCGGTGTATAAAATTCAATGCATAATTGCGGTGTATAAAATTCAATGTAAAAAAGTCGATGCATAATTGCGGTGTATAAAATTCAATATAAAAAAGTCAATGCATAATTGCAGTGTATAAAATTCGATGTAAAAAACCATCATCCGGGCTGCGTGAATCCTTTCAGCAACTGGCTTGTCCTTCCACGTTCCCGTTTGGCGCTCTGATTGGCCAGGTCATGTGACATGAGCGCCAATCGTGGGACGGCAAGTTTTTGCAGGGTTAAGCTTAGGCACTCTTTCGAAGTTGGTTAAGGTTAGAGTTTGTCTTAAAGCGTGACGGCAAGTTCTTTCGACGGTTAAGCTTAGGCACTCTTTCGAAGTTGGTTAAGGTTAGAGTTTGTCTTAGAGCATGGCGATAGAACGCCAGGTAGTTTGCAGGCTGTTCGACGCGGAAATGGGCAAACACGCTATTGGGCGCACATGTCACATGACCTGGCCAATCAGAGCGCCAAACGGGAACGCGGAAGGACAAGCCAGTTGCCGAAAGGATACACGCATCCAGGCTGCGTGTATACCAAACCAAGCCGCATTTCTCGGAGACGCTCTCTGATTGGCACTGACTGACGCTCTCTGATTGGCCACTGACGCTTTTGCCCAATCCGTGACGAGCTGTGTCTTTGCCCATTTCCACGTCAAACAGCCTGCAAACTACCTGGCGTTCTATCGCCATGCTCTAAGACAAACTCTAACCTTAACCAACTTCGAAAGAGTGCCTAAGCTTAACCGTCGAAAGAACTTGCCGTCACGCACTAAGACAAACTCTAACCTTAACCAACTTCGAAGAGTGCCTAAGCTTAACCAGTGTAGAAACAGGCGTCGGCCAATCAAAGAGCGTCTCCGAGAAATGCGGCTTGGTTTGGTATTCACGCATCCGGGCTACCCAGACAGGATAAGCAATCGAGCCTGGATGCAATCGAACTGACTTCTGGCCTATCACTGCACGGCTTTGTCAGTCATATGATCACACCAACCCGGGAGAAAGATGGCGGTATATATACATACGGTGGGGAGAGAAATATACATACGGTGGGGAGAGAATAATATACATACGGTGGGGAGGAGACTACATTAGGAGGGGGTGGGAGAGAAATATACATACGGTGGGGAGAGAATATATACATACGGTGGGGAGGAGACTACATTAGGAGGGGGTGGGTGGGAGAGGAATATACATATGGTGGGGAGAGAATATATACATACGGTGGGGAGGAGACTGTACATTAGGAGGGGGTGGGTGGGAGAGAAATATACATACGGTGGGGAGAGAATATATACATATGATGGGGAGAGAATATATACATAAACAGTCTCCTCCCCACCGTATGTATATATTCTCTCCCCACCATATGTATATAATAATAATAATAATAATTCATTTAATTTATATAGCGCTTCTCAATAACCCGAAGTCGCTGACAGTAGTCGGGAGCAGGAGTACAAACAAAGAAACTAAAGCAAAGAAACAAAAACAAAAACAACAAAGAAACAAAAACAAAAGGAACATGAGACCATGGGGGGAACAGGGGAGACAGCCTGATAGCACAAAAAAAAAAGGACTGGAGACAGACATCAATCAGGTTGGAGGGGAGGGGGGGTTTTAGGGGTGGGGGGGGGTTGAAGGCAAGGGAGAACAGGTGGGTTTTGAGGCGAGCTTTGAAGGTGGAGAGTGTAGGGGAGTCTCTGATGGACTGGGGGAGGGAGTTCCAGAGTCGGGGTGCAGTGCGAGAGAAGGCCCGATCTCCGTAGTTTTTAAGCTTGGATGTCGGGACAGTGAGGGAGGCAGTGGAGGAGGACCGGAGGGAACGGGTGGGGCGGTAGGGGAGAAGGAGATCAGTCAGGTAGGGGGGGGCCAGGCTGTGGAGGGCTTTGAAGGTGAGGAGTAGTGTTTTAAAGTTAATGCTGTGTTTGATCGGGAGCCAGTGGAGGGAGTGGAGGACAGGAGTGATGTGTTCGCGGGACCGGGTGTTAGTGAGGAGGCGGGCGGCTGAATTTTGGACCATTTGCAGTTTGGACCATATTTGGACCATATTTCTCTCCCACCCACCCACCCCCTCCTAATGTACAGTCTCCTCCCCACCGTATGTATATATTCTCTCCCCACCATATGTATATATTCTCTCCCCACCATATGTATATTTCTCTCCCACCCCCTCCTAATGTACAGTCTCCTCCCCACCGTATGTATATATTCTTTCCCACCCCCTCCTAATGTACAGTCTCCTCCCCACCGTATGTATATATTCTCTCCCCACCATATGTATATTTCTCACCCACCCCCTCCTAATATACAGTCTCCTCCCCACCGTATGTATGTATATATTCTCTCCCCACCGTATGTATATTTCTCTCCCACCCACCCCCTCCTAATGTACAGTCTCCTCCCCACCGTATGTATATATTCTCTCCCACCCCCTCCTAATGTACAGTCTCCTCCCCACCGTATGTATATATTCTCTCCCCACCGTATGTATATTTCTCTCCCACCCACCCCCTCCTAATGTACAGTCTCCTCCCCACCGTATGTATATTCTCTCCCCAACGTATGTATATATACCGCCATCTTTCTCCCGGGTTGGTGTGATCACATGACTGACAAAGCCGTGCAGTGATAGGCCAGAAGTCAATTCGATTGCATCAAGGCTTGATTGCTTATCCTGTCTGGGTAGCCCGGATGATGGTTTTTTACATCGAATTTTATACACCGCAATTATGCATTGAATTTTTTACATTGAATTTTAGACACCGCAATTATGCATCGAATTTTTTACATTGAATTTTATACACCGCAATTATGCATTTAATTTTTTACATTGAATTTTATTATGCATTCGAATTTTTTACATTGAATTTTTATTTCACATAGGTAAATTCGAGGGCAAAAAAATTCATGATTTTCAAAGTAATTATTTTCAATGCTATAAATTCGGTGTCTGAAAAAATTCAGATACATGTTTTCAAAGTAATTATTTTCAATGCTATAAATTTGGTGTCTGAAAAAATGTATTCATGTTTTCAAAGTAATTATTTTCAATGCTATAAATTCAATTCAGATACATGTTTTCAAAGTAATTATTTTCAATGCTATAAATTTGGTGTCTGAAAAAATGTATACATGTTTTCAAAGTAATTATTTTCAATGCTATAAATTCAATTCAGATACATGTTTTCAAAGTAATTATTTTCAATGCTATAAATTCGGTGTCTGATCAAATTCAAATACTTCTGTCACTCATTTGCTTCCATACTGTGGCTCTTGTTGTATTGCTTTCCTTCTCTCTCTTCTCTCTCTCTCCATCTCTCTCTCTCTCTCTCTCTATCTCATCCTCTTCTCTTCTGTCTTCGTTCTGTCGTTGAATTTGTGGTTCGTTCTTTTTATTTGCCTTTTTCACTTTTCGTGTAGGGCAGTAGTTCGGTGAGTGGAAGTCCCGTCCCCTCCACGTCGGGGACCAGCACGCCTCGCCGGGGCCGGCGACAGCTCCGCCAGACCCCCGCCACGCCACGCCCCCACGTCACCTATTCCCCCGTGGTCCCACGTCACCTATTCCCCCATGGTCCGTAAGGCTATGCCCACGCCTCCCGGGGTGCCCCAGGGGCGCCTCCCGGCCCGGCCCCCTGGCGCTTTTCTCCGGAGCCCCCGCCAGGGCCAGGGGCCTCCCCCTGCCGGCCCCCCGCCACCCCACCATGGCTCACCCCATCAGGGTCGCCACCCGCCACCTCGCTGGGGTGACGCGGGAGGAGGGGGGGGGCTCCATGGAGGGCGACGGTTGCTTCTACAACCAGGACTACCAGGACTACGAGCCACGCCACGAGCCGCTATGAGCAGAGCCCCGCATAACATTGGGGTCTTGTGCTTGGCACTCCGAGCATGGCACTAACACTGTCACGGTTAGGGGTTTGATTCCTGCTGGGGCCACCCGTTGTGAAAGATGTATGCAGTCATTCCAAAGCACTTTATGTCCTAGTAATAGAGCTGTGCTATAGAGATGCTGTCATTCATTCATAACCAAACCAAAAGACATTTATAAACAACGTCTTACTAAATGCAGGCTTTCATTTACAACTGAACGGCCATATCACTCGGTTTTTGTATTAATTCTCCTAAAAAATGTTGCTAAGCTAGACTAACATGAAAGTTTAAGTGAAAGTACACACTTGAGTAAAAGTCAAAGTTTCTACTTTTAAATGTAGTAAACAGTGAACTTTTTTTCTGACTGTCTATATTCTTCTGATAGCAGGTGTTTAATCAAAGATCCCCTGTGGGAGAAGCTGTTGCAGGGGAACAATGGGTTCATTTCATTGGAGGCTTTGTCGTTGGGTTCAGAGAGGAGGATGTATTAATAAATGTTTAAATATCTATTCAAGTTGTCATTTTTAACTGGAAAAAGTAGCATGTATGGGGGTAATTGTTACTTTACTTGATATTTGAGCTTCACTGCAGAATGATGTATATTGTGTACTGAGAATATATTTCAGTGAGGTAGGAGACAGCATGTAAACTTCTGAATTTTTCATTGAGGGACATGCCAATACTCCATTGGTAAAGGGAAGGGTCCTTAAATATGTGGCATTGTATTACTAATCATTGTCAACCATTTCCTACAGTATTTCCGGTAATGTACGGTCATAGGCAGATAGTGGAGTAGCTCTGGCAGAATACTGGGTACACAGTAAATTCCGCAAAGTAAATTTCACTCAAACTGAGTACATTTCACTCAAACTGAGTAAAATTTCTTTACTCAGTTTGAGTCAAATGTACTCAGTTTGAGTCAAATGTACTCTGCGGAATTTACTGTGTAGTACCAGTATTGCATTGGCAGTGTCGGCTAGGCTTCGGGCAACCAGACCTGGCCCAGTGTGTTTTGGCCGCATCTGGGCTGCTTTAGGCAACCAGACCTGGCGCTGTGTGTTTGAGCCGCATCTGGGCTGCTTCCGGCAACCGGACGTTGACCGCTTCCGGCAACCCCGGACCTGGCCCAGTGTACTCGGGCCGGAATCGGCCAGTCAGTCATTGCTGCCTACTGGGCCGATTCCGCCAATTCCGGACGTTCACCGCTTCCGGCAACCCCGGACCTGGCCCAGTGTACTCGGGCCGGAATCGGCCAGTCAGTCATTGCCGCCTACTTGGCCGATTCTGGCAACCGGACTAGGGCCTATTAATTTCTTCCGGCCTGCCGGATACAGGCCATTAATGGGCCGGAACTTTTTGGCCACCTGGGTATTATTCACCTTAACACTGTTAAAACATATTAACCCTAACACAGTTAAAACATATTCACCCAGACACTGTTAAAAACATATTATTCACCCTAACACTGTTAAAACATATTCACCCTAACACTGTTAAAACATATTCACCCTAACACTGTTAAAACATATTCACCCTAACACTGTTAAAACATATTCACCCAGACACTGTTAAAACATATTATTCACCCTAACACTGTTAAAACATATTCACCCTAACACTGTTCAAACATATTCACCCTAACACTGTTAAGTAAGGGATAATGTATAGCTACGAGGTCATTGTCGCAAAATAATTGACCGACACAGAGTTTAAAATACAGAGCCGCCTCGGCGAGGTGTTTTAAACGTCAGTGAAGGTCAATTATTTTGCGACAATGATCGAGTATAGCTATACATTATCCCGCTTATTACATGGCTAACTTACTAACAATATACCTAATTCATTTTACATCGACTCGCAACAGTAACACTGGTTCTGGCTCCGCTGAGTGCTCGTCGCTCCGCCCCCCAGCAGCTTCCCCGGCAGCCGGCAGTTTGCACTGATGTCAGTAGGCTTGATTGCGAACAGCTGCGCACAGCGGTCATTATTGTGGGCTTGATTGCGAACAGCTGCGCACAGCTGTCATTATTGTCCCACAGCGGTCATTATTGTCTGATAACTGACCTCTGACGCGCACTATTGACCAATCACAAGCAAGCATTTCGGCGAATGTGAAAACGCCATGTAATAAAACATATTATTCACCCTAACACTGTTAAAACATATTCACCCTAACACTGTTCAAACATATTCACCCTAACACTGTTAAAACATATTCACCCTAACACTATTAAAACACATTAACCCTAACACTATTAAAACATATTAACCCTCTCTCCATCTCTTTCTCTCCCTGTCTCTCTCTCTTTCTCTCTCTGTGTCTCTCTCTCCCTGGCTCTCTCTCTGTCTCTCTTTCTCTCTCTATCTATCTATCTCTCTCTCTATTTCACTCACTCACCCATATGACTAAGAATCACGCCTTCATCCTTATATAGCAACATTTATATAAATATTGTTTGTTTTGATCATGTTTGCAGCACTGTGTTTTCTTCTCCTGACATAATTCATTGAGCGAAGTCTGATTGGGACTCCAGATGTTGTTTGTGACTCGAAACTGAATACAACACACACATTTACATAGTTTAAAATAACAGACAGACACATTTAAATCGTTTAAAATAACAGACAGACACATTTAAATAGTTTAAAATAATAGACACATTTAAATATATTTGAAATAACACATAAACAAATTTTGTAGGCAGCTATTTCCATGTTTTCAACACCACAATTAATATTTACATACAAGTTAATGTGAAAATGTGACCGCGGCACCACATGTCGGGCCTGGTCAAATCTTGCAAATCACAATTTAATTATTATAATTATTTTCTTCATATGATCACAGTTTGAATGTTTAAGAACATGTTTACTATAAAAGCTAACAGTTATAGTATATCTAATAGTGACATTTCTTTGTTTAAAAAAGGCTGTTTTCAGGCTGTTTCTCATTGCGTGGGGCGGATTTAAATGGCTGCTTTTTTCTATAACGCTTTTATCCAATTTGTTGTTCACATTTTACCCATTCACTCACACATTCACTCACCCACCGACGGCGGAGGCAACCATGCAAGGTGCCAACCTGCTCATAGGGAGAAATTAGGGGTTAAGTGTCTTGCTCAAGGACACCTCGACACGCTGCCCTGGGAGGAGCGGGAATCGAACCGGGAACCTCCAGATTGCCAGACGACTGCTCTTCCTCCCGAGCCACTGTCGCTCCGGATTTAGTTGGCCACCGGCGTGTCCTCTGAGTTTCCAGCTACGCCCATAAATAAAAAGAAATTTGTTTTTGAGCTGCTTCTCACGACGAAAGCCCAGACGCTCGCCGCAGCAACAAACCTTCGGCTTCTGGAACAACAATTGATCCATCGGATTTAATGAACGAGTACATAATTTGAGTACTTTGTTAATCGTGTCGTCGACTCTGCCTCGGAGGGTTCCACGACATCTTGGTCGTGCGACGTTCTGCTTTCTTTATGGGTAAGTTGTTGCTTATTGTTTACTAGTTGTTTATTTAGAATGTTTGTGTGGTACAGCCCTGTTGGACAGTGAAAAGTAGTGTTCAAACAACGTTACTGTCACCGCATTTAACGGCATCATAACCTGTTTAAATTCCGACGGCCTGTGCCGTCTATCGGCGTCCTGTTGTTTATCTCTGAAGCAGCACATAGTTTGAAAGCTAAAATGGCCACCGTTTGATTGACACCCTGCTTGACCTACGTATTACATGCTTGCAATCTCAGTATATAAAACCTAGGATGGTAAAGATATGCCTCCTAAAGTGTGTAAGCGGAAGTACAGGCTACAGGCTTTCCGGTTTCGACAAAACAGTTATAGATACGTGTGAAGTGCACAATATTTCCTCGTTTAAGCCACTGCAACGGCTTTGCCTGAAGAATTTACTACACAGTAAAATTCTATTTTTTTATTTCTCTTTCTCCAATTTTCTGTTTTTCTCCCCGTCCCAATTTAGTCGCCGTGCCAATTCCCCCCCTCCCCTACCTGGCTGCTGTATGCATGTTCTCCTACAAGTCGGTACAAGGGCGTCCCGAAGCCGACCGCGGGCTTCCTCCGATACGTGTGGCGACTGCCAGTGACGTCTTTTCACTTGGCAGCGAGGACTCTCATTGGTGAAGTGTAACGCGTGGGAGGGCACGCTATCTCCACCAAGTCCTGCCCCCGCTGAGCAAGCGGCGAGACCTGATCTGTAGGCATCGCTGTCCACAACGCCAGATTCCCACCCACCAGCTTCCCACCCCCTAATACTGCCAATTGTATTAGTATGAACGACCAGCCAAGCTGGTAGCAACGCCGAGAGCTGGGCTCGAACCTACACAGTAAATTTCGAGTAAATTTTACTCAAACTGACTACATTTTACTCAAACTGAAATGTTACTCAGTTTGAGTAAAATGTACTCAGTTTGCTCTTTCTCCAATTTTCTGTTTTTCTCCCCGTTCCAATTTAGTCGCCGTGCCAATTCCCCCCCTCCCCTACCTGGCTGCTGTATGCATGTTCTCCTACGAGTCGGTACAAGGGCGTCCCGAAGCCGACCGCACGCTTCCTCCGATACGAGCAATTTAAGAATGGGTACAAGTCACAGGCTCTTAGTCCATTCGGTAAGTCCGATCACGCCGCCATTTTTCTTTTGCCAAAGTATAAAAAAAAAAAAAAAAAATCATCAATCGGCACGCATGCAGATGCATGAATGCGATTCGTCTCTGCGATTAACCCATCCCATCGTCCTTCCCCCCAAGGGCAGCCGGGAGCAGACAGGCGCAACGTGAGCCGCGCCAGGGGACCAATCCAAGTGCTCCTGTCCGTCTTCGTCAAGGACGCCACAGCATTAGCAATCTTGTTGTTGTGCATGTTTTTCCATTGGGTTTATCTTATCGGGGGGGAAACCCTTGCGAGCACGGGGAGAACATGCAAACTCCACACAGAAAGGCCTGGGAGATACCCCACCTGGGTAACTGGCATCATTGATAACTGGTCCCAAGCGGGAATCGAACCCTGGACCTTCTTGCTGTGAGGCGACAGTGTTTGACCACTACACCACCGTGCCGCACAAAGTCTCAAGCGAACGCCGGTGGTCTCGCGAGAGGTTAAGCGTTGGACCGTGACGTCAGGGGAGACACTCCAAGCTGCACTTGAATGCACAGACTGGAGGGTATTCCGTGATAATACAGCCAATATTAACGAATACACTGAAACAGTGCTTGACTTTGTCTGTACTCTGGTAGAAGAAACAATCCCCTCTACCACAATTAGAATCTACCCAAATCAAAAGCCCTGGGTAGATAAATCCGTCCGTGAGGCTCTGAAAGTGCACACATCAGCCTACAACGCCGGCCTGGTGACAGGCAACATGGAAGAACACAAGACGGCAAGATACAACATCAGGAGAGCAGTAACAGAGGCAAAACGGCGTTACAGGGATAAAGTTGAACTTCAGTTTGAACAGGCTGACTCTAGAGGCATGTGGCAGGGCCTCAGAACAATGACAGATTACAAAGGCACCTCCCTCAAGCTGAACAGTGACATATCCTTAGCAAATGATCTCAACTCCTTCTATGCGAGGTTTGAGGCTGTGAATAACAACACCAGCCTACAAACCACGGCAATGGGGGGGGGGGGGTCTGCTGATGGAGACTCAGTGTTCAGGGTAACAGAGCATCAGGTGAGACGGATCGTTAAAAAAGTGAATATCAGGAAGGCAGCAGGACCGGACGGCATCCCCGGCCGCGTCCTAAAAGTCTGTGCCGACCAACTGGCCCCGGTATTCACTGACATCTTCAACCTGTCCTTGGAACAGGCTGTCATCCCCACCTGTCTGAAGAAGTCCACCATCATCCCTGTACCCAAAAAATCTACGCCCGCTTGCCTCAACGACTACCGCCCTGTAGCCCTCACCTCCATAGCCATGAAGTGCTTTGAGAAGCTAGTGAAGGGCTACATCTGTTCCTCCCTCCCCATCAACCTGGACCCCCTGCAATTTGCATATCGCCCCAACAGGTCCACGGAGGACGCCATAGCCCATGTGCTGCACACAGCAGCATCACACCTGGACAAGAGGCAGGGGAACTATGTGAGAATGCTGTTCATCGACTACAGCTCAGCATTCAATACCATAGTCCCCTCCAAACTCATAGCCAAGCTCAGGGACCTGGGCTTGAACTATGACCTCTGCCAGTGGGTCTTGGACTTCCTGACGGGCAGACCCCAGGTGGTAAGAGCAGGCAACTGCACCTCCTCATCCATCACGCTCAACATAGGGGCCCCCCAGGGCTGTGTTCTGAGCCCCCTCCTCTACTCCCTGTACACACATGACTGCGTTGCACAGCGGAACAACAACACAATCATCAAATTTGCTGATGACACAGTAGTGGTGGGCCTGATATCTGCCAACGATGAGAGGGCCTACCTGGAAGAGGTAGAAAATCTGTCACATTGGTGTCAGGAGAACTGCCTCTCCCTGAACGTCAGCAAAACAAAAGAGATGATTGTGGACTTCAGGAGGTCGGGGGTCAAGGACTACAGCCCCCTCAGCATCGACGGGGCACCGGTTGAGAGAGTGAACAGTTTCAAGTACCTCGGAGCCCACATATCCGAGGACTTGACATGGACCACACACATTGACAGTGTTGTGAAGAAGGCACGACAACGCTTCTACTTCCTCAGGCGCCTAAGGAAGTTCCAAGTCAGTCAGAAGATCCTTAGGAACTTCTACTCATGTACAATAGAGAGCATCCTGACTGGCAACATCACCTCCTGGTTTGGGAATAGCACTGCACAAGACCGTAGCAGACTACAAAGAGTGACACGTTCAGCCGAACGCACAATTGGAGGGGGGCTTCCCACCCTCCAGAACATTTACAACAAGCGGTGCAGGGGGAAGGCTAAGAGAATTATTAAGGACTCGAGCCACCCGAACAACTGCCTCTTTGAACTGCTGCGGTCAGGCAAGCGATACCGGAGTCTTAAGGCGAGCACAGAAAGACTCAGAAGAAGCTTCTATCCCCAGGCCATCAGGCTGCTAAATGAACAATAAACAATATGCAACAACCATCAAATGCACACAGCACACACACCCACACGCACACACTCACTTAAACAAACAACACACTGCAGCACCCACTCTCCACACTTTAGATCACACAAACACACTTTATATTTATTGATAAAGGATTTGCACTACAACTCGTACACCTACTGTAAATTGTACCTAAATTGCACCTCATCCCATTTCTGCCTTGCACTATATAGTATTGTATATTAGTACACTACATAGTATTGTGTATTGTATATTATATGGTAACTCAGTTACGTCTATTCTGCATCGAACATTGTACATATGTCTATACTGAACACTGTGACCTCATTTTTTTACCTCATTTTTTTTTTACTTCTAATTTACATACTATACTATGTTATTTTATTTCATACTTATCTTATCTTGTCTTGCACAGTCTCTGGAGCGTAACAGTAAGAAGCATTTTGTATAAAAGTATTCTGTACTTCTGTATGACAACTATTAAAGAAACTTGAAGAAACTTGAAACGTGTGGCGACTGCCAGTGACGTCTTTTCACTTGGAAGCGAGGACTCTCATTGGTGAAGTGTAACGCGTGGGAGGGCACGCTATCTCCACCAAGTCCTGCCCCCGCTGAGCAAGTGGCGAGACCTGACCTGTAGGCGTCGCTGTCCACAACGCCAGATTCCCACCCACCAGCTTCCCACCCCTAATACTGCCAATTGTATTAGTATGAACGACCAGCCAAGCTGGTAGCAACGCCAAGAGCTGGGCTCGAACCTACACAGTAAATTTCGAGTAAATTTTACTCAAACTGAGTACATTTTACTCAAACTGAAATGTTACTCAGTTTGAAATGTTACTCAGTTTGAGTAAAATGTACTCAGTTTGAGTAAAATTTACTCTGCAAAATTTACTGTGTACATGACCGGGACGTTCTAGCTTGTTTGCCGACAGGATTCGGGAAAAGTTTGGTCCGTTCGGAGGCAGCTTCCAGGGGAAGTACATACACCGGAAATTCTACCCCATACACACTTTCGGCCGTAGTTCTTTACTAGGGGTGCACGATATTGATTTTTTTGACCCCGATATCGATAACTTTCTGCTCCTCAAGGTCGATACCGATACCGATAACGATATATATATATTATTGTATTATAATTTTTTTTTATGTATATTCCTGTAGTTTTGACCTAACCAGATTTATCATGACAAAACAAAGCCAAGAGAACAGTTTTGACTCTTCAAATAAAGTGACTATATTTATTTTTCCAAATAAATATAATTTGAGTCAATCACAAAATTCACAATCCGTCAATGTCATTAACAATGTGTTTCCCTGAACAATGAGTGAACTAAAAACCAACAGGTATTGTGCTTTGTCAGTATGGATGGGTACCGTTCACATTTGAACCGATACGGTACCGGTACCCAGGGGCGTAGCTGGGGGGGGGGGGTAGCTTAGGATGATTCCAAGGGCCCAGCACTGGGGGGGGGGGCACATTTTTTTTTTTTTTTTTTTTTTTTTTTTTTTTACTAGACATCACTCAGGTGTATTATTGATGCTCTCATTGATACTATGTTTCTTTCTGAAGTGTGTGTGTGTGTGTGTGTGTGTGTGTGTGTGTGTGTGTGTGTGTGTGTGTGTGTGTGTGTGTGTGTGTGTGTGTGTGTGTGTGTGTGTGTGTGTGTGTGTGTGTGTGTGTGTGTGTGTGTGTGTGTGTGTGTGTGTGTGTGTGTGTGTGAGATATATAGAGAGAGAGGGGGGGCTTTGGTAGACTATTGCATTGGTCCATTCATTGAAGATGAACGCAATGCGACATCCTTTACTAGGCTCACCCACCAACAGTGCAGGTGCTGAACTGCTGATCCGAATGTATAGGTGAAAACCATATTATGCGTTTTCATCAATACAAAAATGGCCAAAAAAGATTCCGCTCGCACGCTTACGCGCGCTCGCATTCACTGGGGGCCTACAAATACATTGTTTCATGGGGCCCAAAATCTGGAGCTACACCCCTGCCAGTACCGGTACCTGTGAATCGATACCGGTACCCAACGGTACCTTTTTTCTGTACTTTAGTCTCTAAAAATGTAATCTACCTACCTCAGTTGTAAAAAATATAAATCCAAACTTCAAAAACCACATTTTCGACCGTTTTCGACTTGCCATTGCCCCGACTGCTTTGTTGTTGAATCAAGTCAAATCCTAAGTAAACATATATTGTGGGTGTGAACGTTGACATGAAAAGAAAAAAGTGAAAAAAAGAAGAAAAAAAGGTGTACAAAAATTAAAAAAATTAAAAAAAAATTATCGGAGCTATCAATACTTTTATCGGGTTTATCGGGATGACGTCATAATTGCTGATATCGGCCCGATAATTATCGACCCGATAATTATCGTGCATCCCTATTCTTTACCAGGCTTTATCTCACGGAGGAGATAAAATTGGGAACGAGGTTAATAAAACCAAACAGCCAACGAGCGTCAGTTTAGAAAAATTCGCCTCTCAATGTCCGGACCAACAGATTAAGATTTGGAGTACCACTCAGAGAGTATCAGTCAGAGGTGGTAATACTATAGCTTATAGCTTGAAATGTTTCCTCTAAAATGACTTGAACTTGAGTTCAGTAGCTCTGAATATTGCGATAGACTAACTCATCCTATTGATACACTGACTGAGCAACTTTATTTCTACTGTGATTTCATACTTCTCTATCCACTAAGTGCAATATATTTATACTTATTAATATCCTATGGATATACTGACTGCAAGTGTCTTTGTTTGCTGTGATAACTGCATTTTTCTGATACTGTGATTTATTGATTAAGTTGTGAGTATAATGACAATAAAGACTCTATTCTATTTTATTCTTCTACTTTATACAAATACATTATATAGAATATAATATCTCTATTGGCTGCAAGGTTCTAAGTAACATTTTGGTAGCTTGTAGTTAAGCTTGTATATAACAGCTATTTTCACAAGGCTGACTTTATTATTATTTTGATTATTCTGTCACGTTGTGCACGACAATATAGTATTGAAACCTGTTGACATGTTGAAGAATGAAGAATGGCTGCTTGTAACAAGACTTATTGAAACCGGTTGACTCTGTTGACATGTTGAAGAATGAAGAATGGCTGCTTGTAACAACAAGACTTATTGAAACCTGTTGACTGTGTTCTTGTTGAAGAATGAAGAATGGCTGCTTGTAACAAGACTTATTGAAACCTGTTGACTCTGTAGACATGTTGAAGAATGAACAATGGATGCTTGTAACAAGACTTATTGAAACCTGTTGACTCTGTTGACCAGTGGCGGCCGGCCGATAGTGGGCACTAGAGCGCCGCCCTCCCTGGTTAAAAGAAGAAGAAGAAGAACAAATATATATATATATTATTTTTTTGGGCCCTAGAAATAAAATAAACATGTTTAAAATGAATAATATTTACTCATTTTAAGTATGTTTGTGTTTCCAATGCACAATATAACGTTAATATATCAAATATAAATAATTGTTTTCATTAACAGGAAGTGATTGTCTGATAGAGAATCATACCGCGTCTATACTTTCCGTAGCCGCATTTCTCTCGGGCTAGACGCAATAGCGCTTACAGTGGGCGTGCACTGGTTTCATCGCTGTATCCGTCGCAGCCAATCAGTGCGTAACGCACTGTGCGTTGAAATATGATGTATTATGATGGAAGCCGGGCGCGTTTTCAAGCGGTCTATATCATCTAAGCAAGCAGCGTCTATACTTTCCGTAGCCGAATTTCTCTGAGACGCTCTCTGATTGGCCGACCCCAGTTTCTACACTGTAGCCATTCTTCGAAGTTGGTTAAGGTTAGAGTTTGTCTTAGAGCGTGATGGCAAGTTCTTTCGACGGTTAAGCTTAGGCACTCTTTCAAAGTTGGTTAAGGTTAGAGTTTGTCTTAGAGCAGGGCGATAGAACGCCAGGTAGTTTGCAGGCTGTTCGACGCGGAAATGGGCAAAGACAGTAAGACACAGCTCATCAGTACTTGTGTTGTGCTAACAATAAGCTATCTGGACAGTGGATATACATCAACAGTCTGGGACTGCGGGACAGTGGACATATACACTTTATCAAGCCCTCCTGGACCACGTTTCAACTAAACAGTGAGTTAATGCTGTCTCTCTCTCTCTCTCTCTCTCTCTCTCTCTCTCTCTCTCTCTCTCTCTCTCTCTCTCTCTCTCTCTCTCTCTCGCTCTCTCTCGCTCTCTCTCTCTCGCGCTCTCTCTCTCTCTCTCTGTCGCTCTCTCTCTCTCTCTCTCAACACAGCATGTTATTGTTGTTGTTAATTTCGCAGCGGGTGACGCATAATGGATGAATGAATGAATGGTAACTTGTTTAAAATGACAAGATATATATATGTGTTCATTATTGCATTGATCATACGTGTACTAGTGTAGTATGAATGAACTCGAGTCTCGACTTAACGTTGGTAACGTCATGTCGACACAGCTGTCCACTTGGTCAGCTGTCCGCTTGCCCCCCCCCCCCCTTCACCCCCCCCCCCCGCGCCCACCCAAATGTAGTTCACACCGGCCGCCACTGCTGTTGACATGTTGAAGAATGAACAATGGCTGCTTGTAACATATTGAAACCTGTTGACTGTGTTCTTGTTGACAAATGGAAGAGGATTGTTGGGTTAACAGGAACTAAGTGTAACAGATGAAGACAGCCTGTCTGTACCAGGATGAATACTCCCAAAAAGGGTGTTTTCTCTCTCTGCCATAGTGTGTGAGCTCACCCACCCCAGAGAGTGAGACTACCCCCAACCAGACCCCCCGCCCATTGACCATAGGGGTTTCTTTTAATATTGTTAGAATATTGCAGGTTTTATGCTAATATAAGACGATCCATAAAAGTATCTACACTATCTATAATCTACCATATATATCTATCTATTTATGAATTCCATCTATTATAAATGACAGTGCCTACAATGTACTTATCTACTGTGTTAAAACTGATTCTATGTGAATTGAATATATGACACTATGTGTGCCTATGTAAAATGTCATACATTGCTGTGGACCTACAGTATACAACAGGCACCAGAGAGTCTGTGTTCTAATAATGTTGAGCTCAGTTGTAATCCAATCCTGCCTAGCTGACCAATACCTGTTCCCTATTTGGTTTTGTGTCAGTCTTGTTTCTCTGATCCTATTTCTGAAGATGCATTTCCATTGGCTAATGGACGAGATATAAGTAACTTGTTACTTTCTGCTCCTGGCAGAACCTAGAATGTCTGCCTGTTGAAATTATGACATTTCAACGTATTGTATACCTGTCTGTAACTTATTCGGATTCACTTTGAATAAAACCATTGAAAGATGTTCTACCTTTCATTATTGGATATGATTGACCATGACAATTTGGATATTGAATATAGTCAGATATATGAGTCAATTTGGGTGAAGACCCGACTGGATTATGTGACAATTTATAAGTGAGGATTATTTCACAATTTGGATGAAATACCTTACAATATGTTATTGTATGTTTTTATTGTATCGTTTTACATTTTATGATTTCATTGTATTGTTTTATATTGTATGTACAAGGGACTGGAGATGTAAAATAGCATAAGCTATAATCTAGTGCAATACATCTTTTCCCTTCGGAGACTAATGTTTTTTTTGTACGTTGTCCCTGAAATAAACTTCAATTTCTTTTTATTCCAGTGTAAAAACCTACCTCCTTTTCCCTCTGGGTTTGCCACAGTATCAACATAGACCATGTACCAATGTTCAGTGAACGTACTGAAGCCATTAACTATGCTACTTAAGACCAATGTAATTGCTGTATACATACAGCAAACACATACAGACACATCTTGATCATGTTAATCATTCATCACAGCAAGACAACTTGCCATGGACCATTGCATGGAGCTTTAATGTTTGAGAGATCTTAGACTCACAAAAGCAGAGGCCTGTGTACTGAGGGCAGCCTTCTTGTACCTGTACAGTACTGTATATTTGTATATCTCCTATGTCATAAATGTAACAGTACTGTATATCTGTCATAAATGTCATGATATATATCTGTATGTTGTGTATGTCATAAATGTCATTATGAATTGAAAATGGGGGACCCTGATGTAAACAAGACGAAAGTCTTTCTCTGGTCTGCATCCTCTTAACAATTGTGTGTATTGAGCTGTACTGTACCCATTCTGCAATCTGTTAATACAATTTTCAATCAATCAATCAATCAATCAATCAATCAATCAATCAATCAATCAATCAATCAATCAATCAATCAATCAATCAATCAATCAATCAATCAATTAAATCAATGCAGTGCTTTCTGCAACCAGAGATCAGCTTGTGGCAGGATTTTGATGCTTGTGGCAACGTTGTCCAGTGGGCCTCATATATTCCTTCTGTCTTCACCCACCTCCAGTCAGTTGGAGCTGGCAGCACAGGCTCTGGTACTGTAGCAGTCAGTCAGTTGGTGCTGGCAGCACAGGCTCTGGTAGCAGTCAGTTGGTGCTGGCAGCACAGGCTCTGGTAGCAGTCAGTCAGTTGGTGCTGGCAGCACAGGCTCTGGTAGCAGTCAGTCTGTTGGTGATGGCATCAATGGGTCTGGTAGCAGTCAGTCAGTTGGTGCTGGCAGCACAGGCTCTGGTAGCAGTCAGTCTGTTGGTGATGGCATCAATGGGTCTGGTAGCAGTCAGTCAGTTGGTGCTGGCAGCACAGGCTCTGGTAGCAGTCAGTCAGTTGGTGATGGCAGCACAGGCTCTGGTAGCAGTCAGTCTGTTGGTGATGGCATCAATGGGTCTGGTAGCAGTCAGTCAGTTGGTGATGGCAGCACAGGCTCTGGTAGCAGTCAGTCAGTTGGTGATGGCAGCACAGGCTCTGGTAGCAGTCAGTCAGTTGGTGCTGGCAGCACAGGCTCTGGTAGCAGTCAGTTGGTGCTGGCAGCACAGGCTCTGGTAGCAGTCAGTCAGTTGGTGCTGGCTGGTTTCACAGAAACTTGGCTGAGTCCAGATGTCCCGAATCACGCAATAGAACCGGCAGACCCCTTCTTTGTTCTCCGCATGGACCGGACGGCAGAAGAGTCACTAAAGAAGAAAGGAGGCGGCATTGCCTTCATGATAAACAAGGAGTGGTGCGATTTAGGCAACGCAAAGGAACTGTCTAACCACTGCTCCCCAGACCTGGGCCCTCATTCATCAACGTGGACGTAGAATATGTTCTATTTCCACACGTAAGCACAGAATGTAGAATCAGTGCACGCACAGAAATATTGGGATTCATCAACCGTGCATACACAGGTCCTATGCTCCTCCGTGTTGATGAATACCACTTTGTTCTACCGTCAATGCTCGTGCATGATTATCCATATATGGTCATGAAAGTGATGAAACACCCCCCATGGGATGTGAAATAATGGACTGACCCGAGCGGAACTCTGAGAAACTTCACGGAGATTGTTCACTGCTGTCGAACCAAGAAGACACAACGCGTGTTATGGGATAAATAAAAGGCGGACTTGTAAACGGTGATGTCAGATATCAACGGCTCCCTAAGACCATTGCTGCAATTCTGCCTGGACAGCTCAAAATACTAATAAAGACCGTTCGTTGACCACTGTTTGGCGTTGGTTGTGTGTCATTATAACCGTGCTGTAATATAAATGCCTTTATTAGTTGTGTTCGATTGGCTATATGATTTTTAGAGGCATCTATTTTGTTGTCGGTATTACCGACAACAAAATAGATGCCTCTAAAAATCATATACTATTAGGTAGCCTATATGAATTACATATAATAGCAGCCATAGCCTACATTATGCAACAGTAACTTG
This sequence comes from Notolepis coatsorum, assembly GCF_963971535.1. Classification (NCBI taxonomy): domain Eukaryota; kingdom Metazoa; phylum Chordata; class Actinopteri; order Aulopiformes; family Paralepididae; genus Notolepis; species Notolepis coatsorum. Next base: position 66,749,561 of record NC_140165.1, read on the forward strand.
CGCATACCAGTGTATGCGACGGACCAGTGTATACCTTATATCATATCATATTCATATAATAGTTTACTCTATCAGCATACCAGCATGTAATATGTTCTTTGTTAGAACTCAACCCATTATTATTTTGCACATAGATTGCAGAAATACGGGAACGTTTTGATTTACATTAAAAGGCTTTGACATTGTAAAACTAAATACGTGGAATTCCGTAAGCATAATACAAGTCATATCACCCACACGATATGCTCTGTGTCCAGAGCATGTATGCTTTTCATTCATTTAAGACACATTATTGCAAGGGTTTTGTAATACACATACACCCTGGTGTCATTGCAATGCGTTTTTTATTCTTTCTTATACAGTAAGAAGGGGGAAGAACACTATTTCGTGGGTGTTCATATAACTTGTATTCTGCTTACAGCTTCGAAATTCCACTTGTTTCGTTTAACGTAAAGCCTTTTAAATATAATCAAAACATTCCCGTGTTTCTGCGGTCTGTGCGCAAAATAATAACGAGTTGAGCTACGCGGATATTCCGATAACGCTATATAAACCATGCTGCATTCATTCTGAGAGAAAGATCTATTATTCCAAATGCTATTTATAGGGTTTTGACCATAATTACACTACTGTTGCTATTTTACAATGAACTATAATGAATTACGGTTCATACAGAACATGCCAGTGTTGAAACTAATGCACAGAAGCGCATTTCCTTGTTGTAATAATATATTCTACCACTGGGCGTCAGCTAAGTGTGCTCCGAGCTGTGCGTAAATATAATCACAGAGTCAAGTTCAAGTTGAAATTGATGAATCCCACTCTTTGCTTAGAAATTATCGTACGCACAGGTTAAGCACAAATCGGTGCGTAAGACACGTTGATGAATGAGGGCCCTGGAGTTTATCACGATAAAATGTCGACCCTTCTTCCTCCCAAGAGAGTTAACGTCCATCATCCTCATCGGAGTGTACATTCCACCACACACGAACACTGGGGTCGCACTTTCAAAACTTCACGACGAGGTAAACAAACAACAGATAGCTAGCGTTGACGCTGCCATTCTGGTTCTGGGCGATTTCAACAGCGCGCGTCTTAAAAAGGTGTTGCCGAATTTCTATCAGCATGTGACCTGTCCCACCAGAGGCGAGAACATATTAGACCATGTATACTCGCAATTTAAGAATGGGTACAAGTCACAGGCTCTTAGCCCATTCGGTAAGTCCGATCACGCCGCCATTTTTCTTTTGCCAAAGTATAAACAAAGTCTCAAGCGAACGCCGGTGGTCTCGCGAGAGGTTAAGCGTTGGACCGTGACGTCAGGGGAGGCACTCCAAGCTGCACTTGAATGCACAGACTGGAGGGTATTCCGTGATAACACAGCCAATATTAACGAATACACTGAAACGGTGCTTGACTTTGTCTGTACTCTGGTAGAAGAAACAATCCCCTCTACCACAATTAGAATCTACCCAAATCAAAAGCCATGGGTAGATAAATCCGTCCGTGAGGCTCTGAAAGTGCGCACATCAGCATACAACACGGGGCTGGTGACAGGCAACATGGAAGAACACAAGACGGCAAGATACAACGTCAGGAGAGCAGTAATAGAGGCAAAACGGCGTTACAGGGATAAAGTTGAACTTCAGTTTGAACAGGCTGACTCTAGAGGCATGTGGCAGGGCCTCAGAACAATGACAGATTACAAAGGCACCCCCCTCAAACTGAACAGTGACATCTCCTTAGCAAATGATCTCAATTCCTTCTATGCGAGGTTTGAGGCTGTGAATAACAACACCAGCCTACAAACCACGGCAATGGGGGGGGGTCTGCTGATGGAGACTCAGTGTTCAGGGTAACAGAGCATGAGGTGAGACGGATCTTTAAAAAAGTTAATATCAGGAAGGCAGCAGGACCGGACGGCATCCCCGGCCTCGTCCTAAAAGTCTGTGTCGACCAACTGGCCCCGGTATTCACTGACATCTTCAACCTGTCCTTGGAACAGGCTGTCATCCCCACCTGTCTGAAGAAGTCCACCATCATCCCTGTACCCAAAAAATCTACGCCCGCTTGCCTCAACGACTACCGCCCTGTAGCCCTCACCTCCATAGCCATGAAGTGCTTTGAGAAGCTAGTGAAGGGCTACATCTGTTCCTCCCTCCCCATCAACCTGGACCCCCTGCAATTTGCATATCGCCCCAACAGGTCCACGGAGGACGCCATAGCCCATGTGCTGCACACAGCAGCATCACACCTGGACAAGAGGCAGGGGAACTATGTGAGAATGCTGTTCATCGACTACATCTCAGCATTCAATACCATAGTCCCCTCCAAACTCATAGCCAAGCTCAGGGACCTGGGCTTGAACTATGACCTCTGCCAGTGGGTCCTGGACTTCCTGACGGGCAGACCCCAGGTGGTAAGAGCAGGCAACTGCACCTCCTCATCCATCACGCTCCAGGGCTGTGTTCTGAGCCCCCTCCTCTACTCCCTGTACACACATGACTGCGTGGCACAGCGGAACAACAACACAATCATCAAATTTGCTGATGACACAGTAGTGGTGGGCCTGATCTCTGCCAACGACGAGAGGGCCTACCTGGAAGAGGTAGAGAATCTGTCACAGTGGTGTCAGGAGAACTGCCTCTCCCTGAACGTCAGCAAAACAAAAGAGATGATTGTGGACTTCAGGAGGTCGGGGGTCAAGGACTACAGCCCCCTCAGCATCGACGGGGCACCGGTTGAGAGAGTGAACAGTTTCAAGTACCTCGGAGCCCACATATCCGAGGACTTGACATGGACCACACACATTGACAGTGTTGTGAAGAAGGCACGACAACGCTTCTACTTCCTCAGGCGCCTAAGGAAGTTCCAAGTCAGTCAGAAGATCCTTAGGAACTTCTACTCATGTACAATAGAGAGCATCCTGACTGGCAACATCACCTCCTGGTTTGGGAATAGCACTGCACAAGACCGTAGCAGACTACAAAGAGTGACACGTTCAGCCGAACGCACAATTGGAGGGGGGCTTCCCACCCTCCAGAACATTTACAACAAGCGGTGCAGGGGGAAGGCTAAGAGAATTTTTAAGGACTCGAGCCACCCGAACAACTGCCTCTTTGAACTGCTGCGGTCAGGCAAGCGATACCGGAGTCTTAAGGCGAGCACAGAAAGACTCAGAAGAAGCTTCTATCCCCAGGCCATCAGGCTGCTAAACGAACAATAAACAATATGCAACAACCATCAAATGCACACAGCACACACACCCACACGCACACACTCACTTAAACCACACAAACACACTTTATATTTATTGATAAAGGATTTGCACTACAACTCGTACACCCACTGTAAATTGTACCTAAATTGCACCTCATCCCATTTCTGCCTTGCACTATATAGTATTGTATTAGTACACTGCACAGTATTGTATATTATATGGTAACTCAGTTACGTCTATTCTGCATCGAACATTGTACATATGTCTATACTGAACACTGTGACCTCATTTTTTTTACTTCTAATTTACATGCTATACTATGTTATTTTATTTCATACTTATCTTGTCTTGCACAGTCTCTGGAGCGTAACAGTAAGAAGCATTTTGTATAAAAGTATTCTGTACTTCTGTATGACAACTATTAAAGAAACTTGAACTTGAACTTGGTAGCAGTCAGTCTGTTGGTGATGGCATCAATGGGTCTGGTAGCAGTCAGTCAGTTGGTGATGGCAGCACAGGGTCTGGTAGCAGTGTCTTTCCTCAGATGTAACCACCCTGGTAGACTGCTCTCTTCACATGCTCCACCAGAGCAGCTCAGATAGGCTGGGAGTTTATCCATGAAAAGAGCTTCCTTCTCGCATGGGTATACATTGGTCCAGGTGCTGATTCTGTCAAAAAGAGAAGTATCAAGCAGTACACACATCTTCATTGCATCATCTGGGAGCTCCTTTGGTCCATGTCCCGTAGTTTATCTTGTCAGTTCCTGCAATGATTTCCAGGTTGTTCTCTTTCCATGTTCAGCAAAGCTAGATACATTGCCGCAGCCTGTCAAAGCATGGCACATTGGAAGGGCACATGACACCTCTGGCCTGAGGCTTTTTGGTAAGCTGCCAGGTAGCATACACTGTAAAAACAATATTTTTTTCACTGGAAATTCACTGTATTATTTTACAGATTACTTTTGTTTTTCTACTTTATGTGTAAATGCCATAAAATAAAGTAAGGTCGCTTTCACACAGGGGCTGTTTGGTCCGGACTTTCGGACCAGAATTCGATAGTCCGGTTTTTCGGGTCTGTGTGAATGCGCGTCGAACTCGGTTCGCGGACCAAACAGTCGAACTCTGGTCCGCCTGAAAACGTAGGTCTCGGTTCGGCTTCATCGAACCAAATGCGAACCAAATATAGGAAGTGATTATTATTACCACTGCTCGCAGCACTCACTGCAAAACAAGCACACTGCATCTAATCTCTCTATCTATCTATCTATATATCTGTGCATCTTGGGAAGAAGGAAGAAAAAACGCGGCTTATTATTATTACCGAGGCGCGCGGCTTATTATATTATTAATAAAACAGCTACTTGTGGGCACTCATAAAAACACTGTGGTCTACAAGTTGTTTAGCGAGAGGATGGTGGTAATGTGCTTCAATAGAACAATGGATCAATGCCATGTCAAAACTCGGCTCCGCTGATCTGGAGGATTCGCAGTCCACACAGACACACACACACACGCGCGCGCGCGCACACACGGGATCGCAGCCACACACACATTTCCACTGTCCAATAGACAAGCGCCCTTTTCGACCGCGTGACATTGTTCAGAAGGTCTTGGTCCGCCTGACAGATATCTGTGTGAAAGCAGGCGAACCAAATGAAGAATGCAACAATGTTGCAACTTCACCCCCAGAACCGCACCGAGTCCACCAAAACTATATGTGAAAGCGACCTAAATTACCTTTTATCAAAATATTAACCATTAAATAAAGGTTGTAATCTATAAATGTATTTTATTTTACTGTAATTTGACAGTAAGTATTTGGCAACCGTTGCTGCCAGACATTTACCGTTCTTTTTTACAGTGTACGCTCCTGCCAGTTCCGAATGCTAGCCACAGTTCACATCCAGCTGGTCGTTGGTGTGGTGTCTGACCAATTGTGGTGGTCCAGTCTGGGCCAAAATTGTCAGTGCTACAACCTCAGGGTTGCAACCCCAGCTACCATTCATCCCCAGAGGGCACTACGGTTGTTTACAAGACCTACCGTGCCTCCATCACTCTTGATGCAAGCATTATTCTGCTCATGTGCTTTGGGGGGGATTCCCGAGAAGACCCGGGTTGATCTTCTGAACTGTGAAATTGTCAGCATTAAATTCTCTGGCAACATCTGGGTGTCGGTTGTTGGTACAGTAGTTGAGTCATGTCACGGTGATGAACTGGGATCCAGTTGGCATAGTTGGTATGATCCAGAGCCAAGAACCAGGGGACGAGTTCTGTCAGAGCATCAAGGTACATGATGAAGGAAGCCTGCCGCAGGGATCGCACATAGACCAGTAAACACAGCTCCAATAGATTGATTGATTGATTGAAAACTTTATTAACAGATTGCAGAATGGGTACAATACAGTACGGCTCAATGCACACAATTGTTAAGGGGATGCAGACCAGAGAAATACTTTCGTCTTGTTTACATCAGGGTCCCCCATTTTCAATTCATCATGACATTTATGACATACACGACATACAGATATACAGTACTGTTACATCTAGACATTTATCACATACAAGATATACAAATATACAGTACTGTTTAAGAGACAGAGATCCTAAAAGAAAATATATACATATATACATTCAAGGGGGAAGAAACTGTACATTGGAGGGGGTTGGGTGAGTGGGTGCCACGACTGTTGCCCAGGGCAGCTCTCTTTCCCCTTTGAGCACCATTCATCAAATCACTCCCCAGAGGCTCATTTCCTGTGTCTGTGTCTCGGTTATTGTATGATGTATAACGCTGTCACTTGGTGTCAGGTCTGGTATGAGCAGCATGTGCTCAACGAGTTATAGCATTGACTGCTGTTGTGATCTCCGCTTGTACCAGTGCTCAGTGGCGGCCGGTGGGTGCTTCGCCACTAGGGGCGCTATACCAAACATTTTGCAAACATGTACAGTACCACGCAACAGACTCATGGCAAGACGTGAGCGATTCGACTCACGCTCACGGCAATGAATCGGCTCTTATGAACGAGTCGCTCAGCTGTTACTACAACAACACACAACCAGTCAAATAAAGTATAGTCTAGACTCTAATTCACAACTTGAAACACAATATATAAATAGAAAAGTTAGAAACAAAACTCGCCCCGTCTCCAAACACAGGCAGATCTCTCCCTCTCTCCTTCTCTCTCTCACACACAGCGCGACGTGGAATCGATTCGTTACACAATCAGACCTATTATATACCAAGAATAACTTCAGTATGAGTACAGGGCTGTACACATATTTTGCATATTGTTAAACGAGCCAAGGCTAGCTATTAAACTATCGATATGAATCGAAAATCTGGGACCCTGATGTAAACAAGACAAACGTCTTTCTCTGGTCTGCATCCCCTTAACAATTGTGTGTATTGAGCCGTACTGTATTGTACCCATTCTGCAATCTGTTAATAAAGTTCTCATTCATTCAAACATAGACGATATTGAACAAGCCATAATCCACGTATTTTCAATCCGAGAGAGCTGCAGTAGTTAAATCAATGAGCCATCGACACAGTCAGTGTGGTAACGTTATTATTGCATCCAAGATTGATACACGGCTGGCTAGGCAGTTGGTAGTCATAGTCTTGTGTTATAAAATAAATAAACAATCAGCAATGTCTCGCTTCATGAATGGCCAGCAGTAGCCTAACAGTACTGCTCCTAAAAAAAACTATTTACAAACGTTAACGTTAACCACAGAGAGAGAGAGAGAGAGAGAGAGAGAGAGAGAGAGAGAGAGAGAGAGAGGAGAGAGAGAGAGAGAGAGAGAGAGAGCGAGAGAGAGAGAGACTCACTGTTTAGTTGACACGTCCAGGGCTTGCCTTGATAAAGTGTATAATCCACTGTTGATAGACCACTGTCCACTGTGTCCAGACTGCATCCGCCATATAGCTTGTTAGCCAAGTGTTAGCTTGTTAGCAGCACCACACAACAGTCACAAGTACTTCATTCCTTTGTCCATTTCCGCTCGAACAGACTGCAAACTACCTGGCGTTCTATCGCCATGCTCTAAGACAAACTCTAACCTTAACCAACTTTGAAAGAGTGCCTAAGCTTAACAGTCTAAAGAACTTGCAGTCACGGCACGCTCTAAGACAAACAACCTAGGACCAACCTAGGAACCAACCTAGCCGGAATAAGCTAGAATTGGAACATTAGAAATTGGATTCGGCCAATCAGAGATCGTCTCTGTGAAATTCTGCTACGGAAAAAAATACTGGCGTCGGCCAATCAGAGAGCGTCTCCGCGAAATGCGGCTACAGAAATTCTTGACGCTACTGGCTAGACCGCTTGAAATCGCGCCCGGATTCCAACATAATAGTCATATTTCAACGCACAACGCGTTATGCACTGATTGGCTGTGACGGATACAGCGATCAAACTGTGACGCGCACTCAGAGCGATATCGCTTCTAGCCCGGGCCGAGAAATACGAAAAAATAAAAAAAACGTGATGTCACTTCCTGCTTAGGAAAACGAGTGTTTTTTTATTTGAGATAATAACGTTATATTGTGCATTGGAAATACAAACATACTTAAAATGAGTAAATATTATTCATTTTAAACATGTTTATATTATTTATAGGGCTATAAAACAAAAAACTAAAAAGTTTTATTTTCTTCTTCTGTGATTTAACAGCAGCTGGCAGCAGGTGGGTCGGCGCCCTTGCGCCCCTAGTGGCAGAGCCGCCATTGCCAGTGCTTCAACTCAACCAATTGCTCAGGGTCTCTATACGCAGGCCACCAAAACATCACAACAAACTCGTCTTCCCCACACATCTCGGGGTTGTTCAAATGTTACTACTGGTGTCTGAACTAGCATTCCGATGTTGAGCAGCCTTCCTGACTACGTCCATTGAGTGTTTGATCGTTGGCCACGTGACTTCTCCTCCGACAGGCTCGTGACTTGCATGGCATGTAGCGCAGGACATGTTGTCCACTGTCTGATGTCTTCTTCATCACATGCAAGCAGGGCTTGACATTAACACCCGCCACCCGCCAAATGCGGGTAGAATTCGGCAGTGGCGTGTAACTCTGTCACTCTTACCAGCCACTTTGGCGGGTAGACCATGCAGCGTCACTGTTTTAGAGTCGTCGTAGTGAAGAGTCTTGCGTCACATGTAATGATAGTCTCTTTCTCTATCTCTCTCTCTATCTCTATCTCTATCTCTCTCTCTCTCTCTCTCTCTCTCTCTCTCTCTCTCTCTCTCTCTCTCTCTCTCTCTCTCTCTCTCTCTCTCTCTCTCTCTCTCTCTCTCTCTCTCTCTCTCTCTCTCTCTCTCTCTCTCTCTCTCTCTCTCTCTCTCTCTCTCTCTCTCTCTCTCTCTCTCTCTCTCTCTCTCGGAACGCAGTGCGTGCTTACTTGCGTCGCACGTAATGAGAGTCTTTCTCTGTGTCTCAAGTAGCCAAACTTTAAACTATAAAAACGAACTGGATATTTGGATAGAGTGTGTGTCGGTGTGATTTTTGGCTGGTGAAAATGCTGAGTGGCTAGTGACAAAAACCACTAGCCACAGTGGCTGGTGAGCCAAAAAGTTAATGTCAAGCCCTGCATGCAAGAATCTTCTACACATTTTCTAGCCAGCAGTACTCTTGGAAAAGAGGCGAGAGGGAAGCCCTGCTGGACTGAGAGGTGTAAAGGAGATCGGTTTTCGCAGATCAACCAATATGTAACTGAGGGGTACAATTCCCTGACTGTATTACTAGATATGATACTTACTACCACTACCTTTGTACTTAATATTCGGCCACCCAGTACACGGCATAAATATATTATCATAAACACTCTCACGTAGATGAAACGGATCCAACACAAATGTACGAATTAGAAACAGGTCTTTATTTCTACACAGCGATGGTGTGTAGAACAAGCACTTAATCACTTAATTACATTTATGAATTGAAATAGTATGCACTTTTATGGCAAAGAGTATTCGTCGGTATATCAATAGAGAATGTCCAATCTCTGAAGGCGCAGGTGGTAAATATACGACCTGGAATAGTTAAGGAATAACAGCAATGATACTTCAATGATTATATACCAGATACACTAGAGGGGGTCAACCCGGTCGCTTGTAAGCCGACAGGAGTAGGAGGGGGGGGGGGGTAGAATCCGGCTGCCTCGTCCGGCCAAGGGTATCCCAGGTGAACCCACTGTAGTGCCGTTCAATGCGCCGGCGATCCTTGGACCACAGATGAAAGCAGGTGGACTCTTTGTGGGCCGGCTCTCTCCGGTCCACGGGGGAGAGACGTGAAACGACCTCGTCTTGCAGAGCGTCTCCTCACCTTGCGTCCTCTCCAGGGGGGGGGTTCCAACACACGGCAGTGTCGGGGGTCTTTATCCATGGAATAATCAAAGTATACAAAGCATAATCCGTGCCTGGGAAGGCGGGCTGTCGTCGGTAGAATAATCCGGTATACAGGTCCACTCGCTCGTCGGCTCTGGGGCTCCTCGGGTGCAGCTTCACATGGGGTCAACCACCCTGGGTAAGCAGCCAGTTCTCTGCCCGAAACGATGGGGTACTGACTACGGTAGTATTCTCACCGCACGAAGCACTATATATTAACAGACTATTATTAGCTTAATAGACTACGTCCAACTCGACGATATTGTGCCAAATATGACTATTCAAATATTAATATACATGATGTCTCAATACCGATGGTAGGCGAACTTGGCCTTACTCCCACACGTGGCGTCGCGGGGAGGCTTTACGTCTGTGACTCTATTGGAGGGTAAGAAACTGGACTGAAAAGAAAGTCCTACTTTAGTAGCGCAGTATATATACGCACTATGAACAAATAGTCCCATTAGTGGTGCGGTAGCCAGATTCCTAAGCGGAACTAGGACTTGTTCGTACATGTGGAGCGGTACGTTTGAACTGGGTCTGAGGCGTATGGCAGCCTGGCACCAAGGTCTCGACCAATAGTAGAATGGAGACTATTATGGGATGTTCAGTAGGCTAGAATGGATATTCAATGCATATTGTACAAGGAATATACAAGGGATATCAGGGAATATTAGAGAATATACAAATACAATTAAATATATATATATAAATAAATATATATATTCGGTTTAATCTGGCCCTTCACAACAGCCACCCCCTGAATAGGTCCCAGACCTAATCAGTTAAACAGAGACAGATTAATCGCGTTGTCTATTTACACATAAGGGTTTGCTGTAGGGGTCAGTCAACTTCACAAAGTCATAGGGTTGTAGGGTCATGGTCATCATCGATTGTGTCTGGGAGTCGAGGCAGTTCTATGAGCCTTGCCATGGGACGGGTGTAAGTGCGACCCTGGACGAGCACTTCAGCTGCTCGGACCTTTCCGTCGGCACCGGTGATCACTTTGCTTACGCGGCCGGCCGGCCACATAGCTCTGGGCAGTGATTGATCAATAATCATGACGACTGTTCCTTCTGTCAAATTGTCTCTCTCCTTTACCCACTTCTGGCGGGTCTGTAGAGACGGTAGGTAGTGCAGTAGGAAACTGTTCCAAAACTTGTCGGCTAATACTTGGCTGTACCTCCACATTCGTCGGCCGTTCGCTTCTTCAGGCCGGTACATTGTCTGGGGTAATGCAGGATCTAGCCGCCCCATCAGGAGTGTGTTGGGGGTAACTGGGTCGATATCCGCCACATCACTGTAGACATTGCGACGGGTGAGGTCATCCAGGGGGATCCCCCGGGTGATGACGTCAGCTGGGTTCTGTTTTGTATCAACGTAGCGCCACTCTGTTTCTCCGGTTAACTCTTCGGTTAAGTCTTGAATCTCGGTGACTCTGACTCCCACGAAGACTTTGTACTTGCATGAGTCCGATTTGATCCAGGCGAGTACCGTCGTGGAATCTGACCACAGGATTGTTCTAGACACCGGTATGGTGAGCTCACGTTGGATGAGCGTGGCTAGGTGCGCTCCGGCTAGGGCTGCGCAGAGCTCTAGACGTGGGATAGATTGTTGCTTGCGTGGGGCTATTCTCGAGCGGGCGAGGACAAATGCTGTGTAGATCTCTCCCCCCTGGTCTTGGGCCCGCAAGTAGGCTACTGATCCGTATGCAACCTCTGAGGCGTCACTGAAGACGTGTAAGTCCATTTTACATGTCTCTGGCCTCACCGTGGGTGGGAAGTAGCTTCGGCGCATATTAACGCCTGGGAGTGAGTGGAGCTCCATCTCCCACTCTCTCCAGGTGGATGCAAGGTGTGCGGGAATGGGGTCGTCCCAGCCCTGGTCCTTGTCCCACAATGCTCGTACAATCATTTTTGCCCTGGTGGTGTACGGTAGAATACATCCTAGCGGGTCATATTATCGGGCGAGTGTTGTGTACACACTCCGTCTGGTGGTCGGCGCCGCCGCCGGCCTTCCCTGCTCCGTAGTCAGGGGCTTGTGTCTGTAGTGAAGCGAATCTGTTTTGAATCGCCACACCAATCCCAGGGTCATCTCCTGGGCTTCTCCCGGGATTGTAGCCATCCAGGTCTCGCTGCTGGCTGCCTTGTCCTCGGAGGAGAGGCTGCGCAGTACTTGCGGATCGCTGCTGGCCCACTGCCTGAGATCAAAGCCGCCTTTGATCAATGAGGCGCGGAGTTTAATCAGGAGAGCCTCGGCTTCTTCCTGGGTTGAAAGGCTTTGTAGACAGTTGTCTACGTAGAAGCTGTTCTTTACGCTGTGTCGGACCTCTTCGTCCGCTGCTGGGTCCTCTGCTACATGTTTCTGTAGTGCAAATGTCGCACAGCAGGGGCTGCACGTCGTTCCGAAGGGGAGGACTTCCCATTGGTAGATGGCTGGGTGCTCATCTCCTGGCTTCTCTCTCCATAGGAACCGTAACAGGGGCTTGTCCGCCTCTACTAATCTCACCTGCAGGAACATTCCTTTAATGTCCCCGCTGATGGCCACCTTTTCCTGGCGGAAGCGGAGTAGAACGCCGAGTAGGGAGGGGCCGAGTGTGGGACCGGGCAGTAACTCTTTATTTAGATTTTGGGATCCGATCTGGTAGCTGCAGTTAAATACTATGCGGTCTTTACCGTTGTGATGGACCTTGTGGTGGGGCACGTACCACGATTCAGTGGTCTGGTCAGCCTCTTTAATGTCCATCTTTGTGACGTGTCCCGCTGTGATGAGCTTCTCAATCTCAGCGCGGTATACACTCTCTTGGGCGGGGTTCTTGGCTAAGCGCCGCTCCGTGTTCAGCAGGTACCGTTCTGTGGCGTCTGTCTTGGCGTGGAAAGTAGGCATTCCTTCTCGCCGCAGGAGTGGCGTGGCGTATCTCAACACGCCGTTGACCGGGACTCTCTTGGTCCCTGTCTCGAGGAGGTGAATGGCGTAAATGTCATCTTTAGAGCGAATGTCTTTCTTTCCGTTCTTAAAGGGCATTTGTTCCAAGGTCCATAGCCGCTCTACGTGTTGCAGGAGTGCGGTTTCTCCCTCTGTGACTCGGGAGTGGAGACATCTAGTGGCTGTACTTCGGTTGAGAGATTTGGCGAGCGGGCCTTGGAGAGTCCATCCCAAACGGGTCTCGACTGCTGCAGGACAGCCTCGGGGTCCGGTATGAACCCGGTCTATCGGGACAATGAGGTCTGCATGGTCGGAGCCTATCAACAGGGTCGGCATAGCATTGTCTATGAGCGGGATCGGTAACTTGCGCAGATGTGCATATTTCTCCATCAGCTTGGCGACGGGGTATGTGTACCGCGACAGTCCTATTTCTTGGCTGGTGAAAGCGTCTGCAATCTGGTACCGTCGCTCAGGCTGGCCGCTTGCTGCGATAGAGAATGAGACATTCTCGCCCTTTATCGTCTTCAAATCTCGTCTTATTGTCCGAATTGTCATTTGGGTTTCGCTTCCCCGCAGCCCTAGCTGGGCCGCAGCGGAGGCGAGCAGCAGGGTCTTCTCTGACCCGTCATCGAGGACGGCGTAAGTGTCCAGGACTTTACTCTGGTAGCTTAGTGTCACACGTACTACTTTTAGGAGTACTCGGGCTCCACTGCTGCTGGCGGGATCGATGTACATGACGCTCGCTTTGCGGCTGGATGGTGCAGGTGAAGGGCGCCGTCTGTTACTGTCGTGAAGTATGTCCAGATGGGCTCCATCGCACTTGGTGCACCTTTTCTTTAAGCGGCATTCGGCTGCCATGTGTGAGCGCGCACAGCGAAAACAGCGCTTGTTGGACTTTATCCATTGACCTGCTTCCTCCGCGTTCAGCTTGGGGAAGGAGTCACATTGCGCTAGCCAGTGTTCTTTCTCACAGTAGGGGCACACTATCTTCCACTTCTCCGTTCTGGAGGGGGTACTGTGGCTCCTGCTGCTCGGTACTGACTCCGATTGGTGCATCACAGTCACCGATCTTCTTCCATCATTTAGTCGTCTGGTTCCTTCTCTGGAGCCAGGGGTGCTCCGTCCGAATGTATCTAGCCGTAGGCTGCTGACTTCTCTCGCCAGGAAGTCTGCTAGATCGAGGAGGTTCGGTTCGGGGCCATTCGGGTCTCTGTGGTCCCTCTGCCGCCTAAAGCGCTCCTGACGAGCGGGCGGCAGCTTCTCCAGGATCCTTTCCACATTTGAGTTGGCGTAAAGTTCATGCCTCCCCTTCTCTCTTTGCGCTCCCAACATCCCTACCAGGGACTGCACTCTGATGGACAGGTCGTCCAGTGCTCGATTGTCTATTGCTGGGGGTAAGCGGTCGATGTGTCGGATCTCCTGGATCACGTAATCCCATATGCGCCCATACCTCTGGTCCAATGCTACCAGCGCTGCTGTGTATGGGGTGGTGGAAGTCGCGTAGGCGAGCGCTATATTATGTGCGCGGGGTACCTTTAAGTGCTTCAGTAGGATGGCGTATTTGTGGCGTTCATCCAATACATCCACCAACATGGTCTCCAGACACATGCAGAGTTCTGTATACTGGGCCCGGTTCTCTTGGGTGAAGTCGGGTACCATAGGCGTGCCAATGTATGACGCTGACTGTGGATACATCGGCGAGCGTTGGGGGAGAGGCCTCCTAGGCGAGTCTCCTCCCGCTCCTTGGTATGGGCTGGTACCGGCAGTGTACCATGGCCCGCTTGTCCAGGTGCTGTTCCTCGGTGCGGGTCGTGCGTCGTGCTCACCCGGGTATAGAGTCGGGGGTCTGTAGCGCAGCTCCGCGGGAGTATAGCCTGGGCTGTACCGGGCCTCCTGGTCCGGTAGAGTACTGTGCTGTCTTCGGGCGTGGTTCTCCTCCTCTTCCTCTTCCTCTTCAGTTAGGTCATCCAGTGCTTGTAGTCTCTGGTTTAGCCTCTCCACAGGATATGCTGCTCCTTCCCGGTTGCTAGGTCTCGCTTGGACCGGTGGGGGGAGGTGGTCTGTGGGGGGTATAGACCTCGTCTGTTGGTCAAGTTCAGGGTTGTTTACTCGGCTAGGGGATGCCGCCCTGGAGGTGTGTCTAGACGAGTTCCTGGAGCCTCTGGCGGAGGGAGAGGGTGTTGTCCGTCTGATCAGCTGTTCTATTAGTTGCGACTGCTGTCTGTCGCGCGCTGCGTCCCGTTGAGCACCGGCTCGTTCTCGGGCCACATTCTCTTCCATCTGAATGCGTCTTATTTCTAGACGTATCTGCTCATGTTCGCTTCGCTGCTGGATCTGCAGTCGGTCGCGTTCAGCAGTGGCGTTCAGGCTGATGAGGAAGGCCTGCTGTAGGGTCCTCTCTGCCTCGCTGGGAGAAGGCGGTTGTATAGGGGAGCCTTCCCTCGGGGTACTCCTTGCGGAGCCTTGGAGTTCTATCTCCACGGTGCTCTCCCCGTCTTCTTCCGTGCCGAGTTCTCTCTCGCTAGCGTTGTATTCCTCCCGGGACTCATCGGGGACTACTTCTTCAGTACTGGCGGGGTGTGAAGTCATGTCTGGTTCCCACTGGTCCCCACCGTGAACTTGGTCAGTTACATTAGAGCCCGTAGGGGCCTCTATGGTCGGGGTAGTCTGGGCGTTGGGGTTAGACATACTTTTACTTTCTAGTTTTACCGCGTTTACTGTTAGTAGAAGACTAGGTTGTTGACTGACAGCGTAAGCCTCTAAGTACTGAGGGAGCCGTCGTTCGCGCTGCGGGCGTTGGTTAGGAGGATCGTTTCGTGGAGTGTTCATCATAGGCCATTTCAATATTAATAACACTATATTAATATTACACTAATTACCCTCCGGCTCGAAGGACCAATTTTAACTGAGGGGTACAATTCCCTGACTGTATTACTAGATATGATACTTACTACCACTACCTTTGTACTTAATATTCGGCCATATTAGTACACGGCATAAATATATTATCATAAACACTCTCACGTAGATGAAACGGATCCAACACAAATGTACGAATTAGAAACAGGTCTTTATTTCTACACAGCGATGGTGTGTAGAACAAGCACTTAATCACTTAATTACATTTATGAATTGAAATAGTATGCACTTTTATGGCAAAGAGTATTCGTCGGTATATCAATAGAGAATGTCCAATCTCTGAAGGCGCAGGTGGTAAATATATGACCTGGAATAGTTAAGGAATAACAGCAATGATACTTCAATGATTATATACCAGATACACTAGAGGGGGTCAACCCGGTCGCTTGTAAGCCGACAGGAGTAGGAGGGGGGGGGGGGTAGAATCCGGCTGCCTCGTCCGGCCAAGGGTATCCCAGGTGAACCCACTGTAGTGCCGTTCAATGCGCCGGCGATCCTTGGACCACAGATGAAAGCAGGTGGACTCTTTGTGGGCCGGCTCTCTCCGGTCCACGGGGGAGAGACGTGAAGCGACCTCGTCTTGCAGAGCGTCTCCTCACCTTGCGTCCTCTCCAGGGGGGGGGGTTCCAACACACGGCAGTGTCGGGGGTCTTTATCCATGGAATAATCAAAGTATACAAAGCATAATCCGTGCCTGGGAAGGCGGGCTGTCGTCGGTAGAATAATCCGGTATACAGGTCCACTCGCTCCTCGGCTCTGGGGCTCCTCGGGTGCAGCTTCACATGGGGTCAACCACCCTGGGTAAGCAGCCAGTTCTCTGCCCGAAACGATGGGGTACTGACTACGGTAGTATTCTCACCGCACGAAGCACTATATATTAACAGACTATTATTAGCTTAATAGACTACGTCCAACTCGACGATATAGTGCCAAATATGACTATTCAAATATTAATATACACGATGTCTCAATACCGATGGTAGGCGAACTTGGCCTTACTCCCACACGTGGCGTCGCGGGGAGGCTTTACGTCTGTGACTCTATTGGAGGGTAAGAAACTGGACTGAAAAGAAAGTCCTACTTTAGTAGCGCAGTATATATACGCACTATGAACAAATAGTCCCATTAGTGGTGCGGTAGCCAGATTCCTACGCGGAACTAGGACTTGTTCGTACATGTGGAGCGGTACGTTTGAACTGGGTCTGAGGGGTATGGCAGCCTGGCACCAAGGTCTCGACCAATAGTAGAATGGAGACTATTATGGGATGTTCAGTAGGCTAGAATGGATATTCAATGCATATTGTACAAGGAATATACAAGGGATATCAGGGAATATTAGAGAATATACAAATACAATTAAATATATATATATAAATAAATATATATATTCGGTTTAATCTGGCCCTTCACAACACAATACATTGTTGGAAAGTTTAATTTGACTTTCGATCATCACCCCACTCAAACTATTTCGTGATTCCATTCTCGAGTTACAAGACGAAACATCCGGCGAGCGTCATTTGACAAGCCGTTCGGACGAGTGACCACGTCCGGTTGTGAACGGTCCCTGAACTGACCAGTCACTCACCGCTGATGGCGAAAATTATTGACCACCGTTGCCAAGGAGCGTCTGCTACGAAAGCGATCCCAGACGGGCACTGGGAGTGGGGGAAGGTGACACAAGAAGACGGAGAAGTCCATTGTTTTGAATGGCAGCGGACGGCCATTTTGGATAATCATGCAGAATTTTTACCGGTACACACATTACAAAAACATTTGTAAAACATAAATTTCCCATAAAAAAAATAGCCCAATTTTTGCCCGATGCTTAAAGGAAAACTCCAACATTTTGGGACATTAGCTTATTTAACATCTTCCCTGGAGTTAGACAAGAAGATACATCCTTTTTTGTTTCTGTGCGTGCATTTAGCTTTGGGAACAGTCGCTCTATTAGCGTAGCTTAGCTTCATCACTGGAAGTGAGGGAGGACAGTAGCCTGACGTTCCCTACAGGTTTGTTGATATTCTCATTCCTTCAAAGGATCCGAACCGATTGAAGTTTATGGATACCATGACTTAAAATCCTCTTACCTTGACGATTAAAAGCCTCCTCAATTTAGAAAACAGTAATCCAATGGCTGGTATTGATAATATAATACTAACTGCTGCACGCTCGGAGCTAACCGGAGCTAACACAGAACAGGATGGTAAAGCAAATATAATGACTTCCTTTCTGGGGTTTTCAAAATAAAAGTGCGATGTTTATAGCAGCGGAACATTTTTAATTTGTACATTATCTAACGTTAACACGAACCTAAACTAACTTTAGGTTAGTTGTAACGCTAGTTTAGGTTCGTGTTAACGTTAGATAATGTACAAAATAAACGTTTTCTAAATTGGGGAGGCTTTTAATCGTCAAGGTAAGAGGATTTTAAGTCATGGTATCCATAAACTTCAATCGGTTCGGATCCTTTGAAGGAATGAGAATATCAACAAACCTGTAGGGAACGTCAGGCTACTGTCCTCCCTCACTTCCAGTGATGAAGCTAAGCCAGGGGTGGGCAATTATTTTTCCCAGGGGGCCGAATGAGCAACTGAAAATATGTTGGGGGGCCGGGCCAAAATTCCAAACTCAATTATGCATAATATACATTTTATTTCTATATAAAAAGCAGTAAATGGCATTGTTTTGACCCCTGGTAAGAGTGTATGTTATTATTTGGCAATTAAAAGGTGATGTTAGCTTTCAAAAATAGAATTTATTCAAATAGAATTTATTTCCAAAATGATGAACAAAATGTGAAACATTAATAACAAAGGGCATTTTGAGTTTCATATACTATTGAAACAAGGATTTGCTTAGCTTTCTAAAGACATCACATCATCTTATAGCAAAAATAAACAAGACATGTCACTGAACTGTGTCCCACAACTGTGAAAGTGTCCCAGTTTTGTAGCCTTTTTTACTTTACATGCCTATATTAAACATTTAATGTTTTCAGAACTGTGCAAAAAAAAGAAAAAAAAATATCAAGTGTCCCATTTCACTTGTTATATTTCCACATTTTAGTGTTCTTCAGTTCTTTTTTTTTCATTCAGTGTGAGAAATCCAGTCTCTATTGAGCTTTAACAAGTCCATCAAAGTCAGGTTGCATGTCTGAGGTGGAGATGCGAAGCACAGCTGCCAGATGTTCATCAGTGAGAGAGGATCTGTACCTGGACTTGGTAAACGTCATGACTGAGAATGTCTGTTCACATATGTAGGTGGATCCAAAGAGAACCAACATCTTCTGAGCATGTCTCCTAAGCGTATATTGTGCGTGTGAACGTTGACATGAAAAGAAAAAAGTTAAAAAAAATAATAAAAAAAATAAAAATAAAAAAAATAAAAAAAAATTATTATCATGTAATCTTTCGCGGGCCGGTCAGAATCATCCCGCGGGCCGTATCCGGCCTGCGGGTCGTACAATGCCCAAGTCTGAGCTAAGCTATGCTAACGGAGCGACTGTTCCCAAAGCTAAATGCACGCACAGAGACAAAAAAGGTATGTATCTTCTTGTCTAACTCCAGGGAAGATGTTAAATAAGCTAATTTCCCAAAATGTTGGAGTTTTCCTTTAAGTGGTTCAAATAGAACACATTGGCCTGGCATATATCAATTTTACCCAAGATAATCTACGCAGTGACTCAAACAGGTAGGGCCACTCAACTTTGTCGAAAGCCTTCTGTGCGTCAAATAATGACTGTACACAGAGGAGATGTACATTTACTCTGGAAAGCAAACCGATCGATGACCTGCATTATCACATGACTTTGTTTAGTACGTTTGTGTGCGCTTGGCAAACTGCATTGTGAACGCTAACCGAACCAAATGAAAAATGCAACAATGTTGCAACTTTCCCCCTGAGTCTAGCAAACCATAGGTGTGAAAGCTATGTGATGGGTTTTCAGTGCATTAGTTATGATGGTCTCTGTTATGAACTGGCCTTCCTTATGTGCACGTCGGCTCAGTCATTGGTATGTTTTGATTTACAAGGCCATTCTTGGTATGGTTCCGATTTATTTATCCTTTCTTTTAAATTTGAATGGTGAAATTACAATCTCCGTTCAAAGGATTTTCTGGACTTTGCTGTTCCCAAAGTCTGAACAGAAATGGGAAAGAAAGCTTTTAGGTTTTCCGCACCTACTGCATGGAACAATCTCCAGTCCGATCCGAAGATCCAAAGCTTGGTAACTCAATTGGAACAAACCTGGCTAGATAAATAAAATTGTAACCAGGTTTTCTGTGTGCAAATGTTTTATCTGATAATGTTGTAATATTACCTTTATCTGTAATGTCTATGTGTTTATTTTGAAACTTTGTGTTGCTGCTATTCTTGGCCATCTCCCTTGTAAAACCTGGTTAAATAAAGCTAAAAAAAGAAATAAAAGAAAATATGATAATCTTTCCGTCTACAAGGGCATACCATAGAGCTCTGTTTTATGTCCACTTTTGATTACATTCAAGAAATCTGGGTCAAAACGTGTCGGATGCTAATTAAAATGTTTATGCTGATGATACTATTATATACCGCTGTGCGTCAATTATTGTACAGGCCGTTGAATACTTGCTAAATGCTTTTATTATTGTCTAGAATACCCTACTACAGCTGAAACGTGTTCTTGAAGCAGATAATACACAGCCTATGTCGTTTAGCAGCTCTAGGAGCAGGTCACATGGTATCCCTTCAGTGGTCTTCCTCTTGAAGGAAGGAAAATAGAGGTTGTTATTTCTTACGAATACCTGATGACTTTATTTAATTTTTAATGTAAAAAGGGGACTTGCTGCCACTTATTTTTTACCTGTCTTGGACGGTGGTGATCTTTTCTACGTGCAGACCACTGCTCAGTGTCTTCAAATGGCTGACGCAACTTACCATGCTTTCCCTGAGGCTCATTACAAATTGTAAAGTCAAGTTATTCCACCTTGGGGAAGTACTCTGACTCAGCACAGTGAGTTATACTCTCTCGTAGGATGGCCTGCTCTGGCCACCAGTAGACTCATACATTGGTACTGTGACGACCCTCCCCCACATTGTGTTTGCCAGCTCGTAACAAGTGGGGGCTCGTCTGGGACTCTGACTCAGCACTGTGAGTTATACTCTCTCATAGTATGGCCTGCTCTGGCCACCAGTAGACTCATACATTGGTACACCTTTATATCTAACTATAAAGGAAGGAATCTCTGCATGTCTGTAGTTTGCCTCTATCTCGATAACCATTCATCTGATCAACTTCACACCTAGCGTGTGTATTGCTGAGGACCCAAGGGAGAGCAGTGTCAAGTGTGAAGTCGATCAGATGAGGGGTTCTCTAGAATGCTGCAAGCAGCCATACCACAGGTCTCCACAACACTGCAAGCAGTCATACCACAGGTCTCCACAAAGCTGCAAGCAGTCATACCACAGGTCTCCACAAAGCTGCAAGCAGTCATACCACAGGTCTCCACAAAGCTGCAAGCAGGCATACCACAGGTATCTACAACGCTGCAAGCAGTCATACCACAGGTCTCCACAATGCTGCAAGCAGCCATACCACAGGTCTCCACAACACTGCAAGCAGTCATACTGTACCACAGGTCTCCACAACGCTGCAAGCAGCCATACCACATGTCTCCACAACGCTGCAAGCAGCCATACCACAGGTCTCCACAACACTGCAAGCAGCCATACCACAGGTCTCCACAACACTGCAAGCAGTCATACCACAGGTCTCCACAACACTGCAAGCAGCCATACCACAGGTCTCCACAACACTGCAAGCAGCCATTCCACAGGTCTCCTCATCGCTGCAAGCAGCCATTCCACAGGTCTCCACAACGCTGCAAGCAGCCATTCCACAGGTCTCCACAATGCTGCAAGCAGTCATACCACAGGTCTCCACAACGCTGTACAATATCAGGAGCTGAACAATTGACCTGTTCTGAACAAGGACGCGCTCCAAATGGCCACGCCCTGAACGGGCACTGCATTAGTATAAGGTCTGCTGCTCTCAACATACCTGTGTGTCTTTTTCATGCATAAAACCGCTGGACAGTTCTCTCTTTACGTTCTCAGGACCTCTGCATGCCTTCTGTCCCAAATGCCCGTACAGAAATGGTAAAAAGGGCATTTATGTATTCATGTATTCCTGTGATCTGGACCCTTGGCTTGGAATACGTTGCAGAACAAAGGAATCTTGTCAAATGCTTTTAAGTTCAAAATTAAGAGGCAGATTCCATAGGATGTAAGTGTTTTTAATTCACCTGGTTACGCAACGGACTCCTACTGTAGAAATGTCCTTTTAGAAAAGTTCTCTGTGCTTGTTTTCTTTAAATGTACTTTCATCTTTTTCTCCTTTTGTGTTTCTTTCTGTGTTTAAAAACGTATTTTTGTTCATGCTGCTGCTTGTCTCAACCAGGTCTCCCTTGGAAAAGGGTTAAAAATAACGGGTTAAAAATAACCAACAACTATGTCTGTGTCAAACGTGCCCAGAAATAGTGGATAATTCCCACAATGAATACAAGTATTTCATTGAATATTTAAAAGAAAACAAGTATAGAACACACACACATGCACACACACACATATACACTCACGCACGCAAGCACACACACACATGCACATGCACACACACACACATACACACATGTGCACACAAATACACACACAAGCTCTGCTACAGTATAGCTGGTGTGTATGTAGGTTACTATGCTCCAGCGATGTAGCCTCAAGGGGAGAGAGAGAGAGGAAGAGAGAGAGAGAGGAAATGAGAGGAGAGAGAGGAGAGAGGAAGAGAGAGAGGAGAGAGAGGAAGAGAGAGAGGAAGAGAAAGAGAGGAAGATAGAGAGAGGAGAGAGAGGAAGAGAGGGAGGAAGAGAGAGAGGAAGAGAGAGAGGAAAGAGAGGAAGAGGGAGAGAGGTTTAGAAGCCCTCACAGTGCTGTGCATTAGAGTGCACTCACACACATTATGGAGAAAATCATAAATGCACATGCATACACACACCCTTGAACAAACACACACACACACACACACACACACATACAGCAACACACACACACACACACACACACACACACACACACACACACACACACACACACACACACACACACACACACACACACACACACACACACACACACACACACACACACACACACACACACACACAGCAGCAGCACAAGCGTGCATCCACATGCACAGACAGTCTCACTCTTTCTCTCTCCGCTTAAATCTGACCGAATCTCTTCACAGCAGGAGAGGAGCGGAGGAGAGAGGAGGAGAGAAGAAAGGAGAGGAGAAGAGAAGAAAGAAGAGGACAGAGGAGAAGAGAGAGAGACAAGATAAGAGAGGAGAGGAGGAGAGAAGAGATGAGAGGAGGAAAGAAGAGGACAGAGGAGAAGAGAGGAGAGACAAGAGAAGAGAGAGAGGAGGAGAGAAGAGATGAGAGGAGGAAAGAAGAGGACAGAGGAGAAGAGAGGAGAGACAAGAGAAGAGAGGAGAGGAGGAAACAAGGAGGTCAGGGGAGAAGAGAGGAGAGGAGGAAACAAGGAGGTCAGGGGAGAAGAGAGGAGAGGAGGAGAGAATAGAGTAGGAGAGAGGAGAGGAGGAGAGAATAGAGGAGAGGAGGAGAGATTAGAGTAGGAGAGAGGAGAGGAGGAGATAATAGAGGAGAGGAGGAGAGGATCAGAGAGGAGGTCAGGGGAGGAGAGAGGAGAGGAGGAGATAATAGAGGAGATGAGAGGATCAGAGAGGAGGTCAGGGGAGGAGAGAATAGAGGAGAGAATATAGGAGGAGA
The DNA here is from genome assembly GCF_963971535.1 of Notolepis coatsorum. Taxonomy (NCBI): domain Eukaryota; kingdom Metazoa; phylum Chordata; class Actinopteri; order Aulopiformes; family Paralepididae; genus Notolepis; species Notolepis coatsorum. Next base: position 66,772,825 of record NC_140165.1, read on the forward strand.
GAGGAGAGGAGGAGATAATAGAGGAGAGGAGGAGAGGATCAGAGAGGAGGTCATGGGAGGAGAGAATAGAGGAGAGAATAGAGGAGGAGAGAGGAGAGGAGGAGATACTAGAGGAGAGGAGGAGATGATCAGAGAGGAGGTCAGGGGAGGAGAGAAGATGAGAGAATAGAGGAGGAGAGAGGAGAGGAGGAGATAATAGAGGAGAGGAGGAGAGGATCAGAGAGGAGGTCAGGGGAGGAGAGAATAGAGGAGACAATAGAGGAGGAGAGAGGAGAGGAGGAGATAATAGATGAGAGGAGGAGGTTAGGAGGAGTAGGAGGAAAGCAGAATAGAGAAAGGAGAGGTGAGGAGGAGTATTCTACCTGTTGCTGGCCCTCATTTATCTCAGACTCGTAGCTGTCAATCTCTCTCTCTTCCTCCTCTGTTCAATTCAAAGATTCTTTATCAACAGAATCAATTTATTGCAGTCATATTTTGATTATTGTCTCTCTCTCTCTCTCTCTCTCTCTCTCTCTCTCTCTCTCTCTCTCTCTCTCTCTCTCTCTCTCTCTCTCTCTCTCTCTCTCTCTCTCTCACAGCTGGCTATCTTAAATCTGCCTCCCCCCACCACACACACACACACACACACACACATGCAGATCTGTTGCTGTGTCGTGTGTGTCTGTGCGTGTTTGTGTGTTTGCGTGTGTGTGTGTATGTGTGTGTGTGTGGTGTTCTATATTTTGGACAGAAAATGTTCTCATTAAAATCAAACTAGTGCCCCGTGATGTTGTATTCTATTTTATTCTATTGTTTCTTAGGATGAGGCTGCCAACCTGTTTACATTATGGTAGTCTCTCTCTCTCTCTCTCTCTCTCTCTCTCTCTCTCCTCTCTCTCTCTCTCTCTCTCTCTCTCTCTCTCTCTCTCTCTCTCTCTCTCTCTCTCTCTCTCTCTCTCTCTCTCTCTCTCTCTCTCTCTCTCACTAAGTGTCCATCCACTTGTCAATTGAATTTCAAGTGAAGTTATGTAAAGTTTGCAAAAATTATGAATTATGCAGGTGAAAGTGTGTTTCCATCGAATGGAGTCGAATAAAACCTGGGCGTAATGACGTCACATGCTGTAAAAACACATTTTTGTGGAAATGTATTGAATATATTTGCCACATTTGAAGTGTTTCCATTCATTTTCGCACAACATTGGCAAGCAAACCACACAGTAAGTTGTGCACAAAGGTTTGTCCGGTTAGTTACCTTAACCATATGAAAATGGACTGAGTTAATCAAGAAATGATTAATATGTATAATAGAGATGTATAACAGATGTATAACATATATATATATATATATATATATATAATATATATATATATATATATATATATATATATATATATATATATATATATATATATATATATATATATATATATATAACAGGGATGTATAATAGAGATGTATTACAGATGTATAACGGATATATATAACAGGGATGTATAATAGAGATGTATTACAGATGTATAACATATATATATATATATATATATAGATATATATATATATATATATATATATATATATATATATATATATATATATATATATATATAACAGGGGTGTATAATAGAGATGTATTACAGATGTATAACGGATATATATAACAGGGATGTATAATATAGATGTATTACAGATGTATAACAGATGTATAACAGGAGATATATAACAGGACATGTATAATAGAGATGTATAACATAATATATGTATAACAAAGATGTATAACAAAGATGTATAACAGAGATGTATAACATATAACATATATGCATATTGGAGATGTATAACATATATGTATAGTGGGGATGTATAACATATATGTATAGTGGAGATGTATAACAGATGTATAACAGGATATGTATAACAGACGTATAACAGAGATGTAAAACAGATATATAACAGGAAATGTATAACAGAGATGGATAACAGGAGATATATCTGTCTCTCTCTCTTTCTGTCTGTCTCTCTTTTTCTATCTTTCTTCATGCTCTGTCTCTCTCTCTTTCGCTCTATCTGTCTCTGTCTTTCGTCATGCTCTCTCTCTATCTCTTTTTCTCTCTCTTTTAATTGCCTTATTATTTCTTTCTCTCTTTGGTTGTTTTTCTGCTGTTAATGGAAAGACTCAGGTTATTGAGCAACAGAGTATTGAACGTGTGTGTGTGTGTGTGAGCATGAATGTACACTATTCTTCAGTGTATGTACAGTATATGTGTTTTTGTGTATGCATTTGTGTGTGCACTATAGTGAGTGTATGTGTGTGTAAGCGTGGGTGTGCACATTCTTCAGTATGCATTGTGTGTGTGTTTTTGTGTGTGTCTTTTTGTGAGTGCGTTCATGTGTGTGTATGAAGACTAAATCAATGCACTTTCAGCAGAAACATGTTAAATGAAAGTATAATATATATACGGTGACACAATGGTGACACAATAATGTTTGACATTTCAAAATAAAAGACATCAGCAGTAGAAAAAATATATTTCAAAGCTTTATCAAAAGTGATAGATCACTTTATCAAAATAAAATACCTCATAAATGTAGAAGGTGAAGGCTCAGTACTTATAGGCTAATTAAGTCCAACATGTTACCTCTCTCATGCTCTCTCATCCTCTCTCTCATCCTCTATTTCTCTCTCTCTCTCTCTCTCTCTCTCTCTCTCTCTCTCTCTCTCTCTCTCTCTCTCTCTCTCTCTCTCTCACATTCTCTCTCATCTTCTCTCTCATCAATTTTCTCTCA